>NC_137142.1:24431017-24841017 GCF_949319135.1 Squalius cephalus
TGTGTCATTACAAGTGCACAGGTCATGTGAGTGATTCCTTTGGAGTGAACGCGGGTCAATCTGACTGCAGTAGATGTGAAAGATATGAATAAAAATGATGTTTATTCAGCCAGCGCACATACCTGTATTTACATCCTGTTTTCGGTCGAAGTCCATAGTAATCGATTGTCGAGTTCACGCGCATGATCATAGGTACTAAACCAAAGCGTGAACTCGACAATCGATTACTATGGACTTCGACCGAAAAACAGGATGTAAATACAGGTATGTGCGCTGGCTGAATAAACATCATTTTTATTCATATCTTTCACATCTACTGCAGTCAGATTGACCCGCGTTCACTCCGAAGGAATCACTCACATGACCTGTGCACTTGTAATGACACATCAAGGATGTTAAGAGGCTAAAAGCAGGTTTAAAACTTGCCCCATTGAAGTCAACAGGGTGCAAATTTTAAAAAGAGGATAACACGGTGTAGGCAACACCGATTTTTGTCGTTGTTCTCTGTATTGACAGCACTCCAAATGTACAAA
The DNA here is from genome assembly GCF_949319135.1 of Squalius cephalus. Lineage (NCBI taxonomy): Eukaryota > Metazoa > Chordata > Actinopteri > Cypriniformes > Leuciscidae > Squalius > Squalius cephalus. Next base: position 24,431,551 of record NC_137142.1, read on the forward strand.
AAAAATGAGCTCAATGTTAAAATTGACCGGAGTTCTCCTTTAATATGGTGCATAAACCTTTGAAAAGACAGCTTAATCCAGCCTAAGATGGTTTGCTGGTCTCCCAGCCAGCCTAAAAAGGCCAGGTTTTGGCAGAGCAGCTGAACCAGCTGAGCACCATCTTGGCCAGCTAGACTTGCTTAAACCAGCTTGGCTGGTCTGAAGTGTTTCTTTGGTAGGGAAGTGTTGCACACACATGTATGGATGCCCATTATATTGGTACCATAACGGTTGTTGTATGATATTAGACATTTTTTACAGTTTGATATCAGTTTATTATAAATAATATAATACTGTTAAATGTAATCTTTAACAAATCTCAAAATAAATAAAATAATGCTGTACATTATCATTTTTAATGCCTAATTTCACTTTTTAGTATTTAAAATGAATGTCCTTAAAGTATAGTATAATTTATATTTAATGTAACATACTGTTATTTCTCTACAGAATGGTTACCTGTCCATTAGTGGTTGTGTTGTGGTTGTACTATGCCTGCGGCTTTGTCTCCGGCGGTACAAAGGAGGTTCTGCACGTTGAATGCCGGGCCTGGGTTTGACTTCATTGCTTGAGACAGGACTAGCAGATGGTTCAATGAAAGTACTGTGTCTCCGGTGGGATTGTTTCTGGAAGTGGCCACTCAGGCCAGCTACGTGGCCTTTCTCTATGGCCCGTAGTGATTGACGCTTATACTCATCTCTTGCCCAGCGAGCCTTCCTTGTCATCTCCTCATCAGCTGCTTTGGAGCGACGTACTAAAGAGGATGAAGAACAGACAGGACAGATATATTGGATACAAAATCCAGCTTTTATAATCCTGGTAAGTGTGCTTTGAAACATGGTAGATGGTTTCTAGCTGGTCTAAGGTAAGCAACAAACTAGCTAATAGTTGGTTTTACCAAATGAGACATGGTAGCTTATTTATTTAACATATTTTAACTTAATTACCAGGTAGAAACCAGCTACTATGTTACAAAACAGTCTATCTATCAGTCTATCTTTTTTTTCTTTTTCACATTTACACAACAGGCTGAAGCTTAGAGAGGTAAAGAGATTCAAATTTTGTAGATGTTGAGAAGAAACATAAATAATAAACAGAAAAAGGGTTTGACAGATGAAAATGCATATGAAGAAATACCATCTTCACTCACATTGTTCCTCCCACTCTTTGTCACGTTGTTCTTTTTTTTTTTGTTCATGCTCAAGGGACATATATAGCTCCTTTGCTCTTTTTTCCTCTGCACGTCGTATCTCCTCCTCTTCCCTCTGCCTCTCCTCTTCCTCTTGTTTCTGTGTGAGAGTAATATAGATAGTTTTTTTGTGAGACAGAGAGAGAGAGTGTGTTGTCAAATCATATGCACCTCAGTCCTTACTTAGCCTCAGTATGTGTTGTTCTAAGTCTTGCAGCACTAATGAATTAGCACCAGTGGCTCATTAGCTGTGTTGAAATGGAAATCATTTGGTTGAATAATTAATCCTTGAGGACATTATAACATGTGGAGCATGGTTGTTTGAGATACTTAAGCTGTGTAATTATTGACATAAGGTAATTACCAATGAGGCGTTATCGGAAAACAGACACCCCTTGACTAGACCACTAGAGTCCAAAAACTTGAGTGCAGTTAACATTGTTCATTCTGTTTAGTACAGAGTTTTTTTTCTTTGAGTTTGTTGACATAGTTACTCTATATTAAAGTGCTTTTTCATATAGCTGAAGCACATCTAACTAAAAGCTAGACAACTACCCTTTTCTTTTTACTTTTCTCCACTTTTCTGTCGTGCCTCGACAGTCTTTTAAAGGATTTCTTAAGGAGTATTGTGAGAGAAACACTTCAAAGTTTAATGACTCAGCACTTTCCAGTAAGAGGGATGATATGAGGGCTATGATAAATGAGCTCTTTAATATTTGACAAGTTTCTTTAGAAGGTCTCATTACCAGGCCACAAATCAAGGATAACCATCAAGGCCTCTTTGGGAATCTGCAGTGTAATAATTTGAAAAATGGTCGTGCCTCCACCTTTGTCTGCCCCGACTCCTCCTACGTTCTTCCGTTTTCTTTTTCTTCCTCTTTGAAAAGATAATGCAATCAGTGCAACTTCTGTATAACCAATCTTGCAGTATTAAAGATGCCTTTAGGATGTAATCTTCTATTTAAAATTAATTGACTTCTCCCCTCACTTTCTTGCAGCCAAACAATTTCTCGTTCTTACTAAGTTGACATGCTTTTTGGCTTGTAGAATGATCAAGCATCTACATTTTGGGTCAATGACATCATCTTATTACATCTCATTTATACAATAGGCAGGCATTTGATGATATCAAATTTTCCTATTACGACAATGGCCATTGCATTATAACGGTATAAAGTACTATCACGATATAAGTTGCAAAAAAGTTGTCATTCTAATACAAATTTAATTATTCTTTTCTTATAACAAAAAGAGCTCTGAACATTATATACAATAAAACAATACATATGTACAAATGTATAAAGTAAACAAATGCACTCTTAAAAATAAAGGTTCTTTATTGGCATCGATGTTAACACAATGAAGAACCTTTAACAAAAACAGAACCTTTTCAAAGCACTATAGTGGAAAAAAAAATCTTTAGATTATTAGAATGTAAGAAAAACATTATTTTAAGTACTGTTCACTGAAAGGTTCTCTCGCACCGCGGTGAAAAACACCCTTTGGAACCTTTATTTTTAAGAGTACAGATTAAAGTGCAAAAGACTTATAAAGATCAACAGGCAACATTTTCATTTTCCTAAGCACTCTTATTTGTCATTGACCCTTTTACACTATAACACGACTTCTACTTTTCACAACGTCAACCAAAAACAGCCTCAGCTCTGTGTAATACATTTTCTGTTTCATTTAGCCCTTTAAAGTGGGAAGCAACTAAGACTAACATGACAAACAAAAGTACATACATGGACTGTTCTGGAGAACTAGAAAAGCACTCAGCCCTAGTTTTTGTTGTTGATGCAGCAAGTTGCCCTCCTGTTGGTTTCAGATTGAGTATTGATTGCCTGGTTGTTTTCCTCATTGTTCTCTGTCTTTCAAAGGGAGATACAGAGAATAGAAGTACAGAGGGCCAACCTCTGCAGTCGTTCCACACACTTACCTAAATAATTTACAGAGAGATTGGTGGAAAACAACATCCACCAAACGAATGTTGGGCCCTAAAGGTGTACATCAGTGCAGGTCTCCTACAAGTAATTGATCACTTGGATTGTTTTGTGACTCCCACTGCTAAGTTAGTCCCCTGACTCTCTAGCAGATAGTTTGGATCCTTGTGGAACGCTGGCAACCATTTTCGTCTTGCCGAAGCCAATTGGTGCATTCTCATTTTGCAGCACAGTTAGAAGTTTGAGGGGTTTGTTGATCAATCACCTTTAGTTTTTCTCGTATACCTTCCTCTTCCTGTTTGGCTGCCTTTCTGTCCTCGGCTTCTTCCTTCCACTTTCCTGCAACTAAACGTGCTTTTTCCTTTGCAATGGCACCTCTGAACTTTTGCTTTATTTCTTCTTCTTTTTTCCGCCTTGGAAAAAGCCAAAAAATTAGGTGCAAAATCTTTTTCAGAATCATTGCTGTATAAACAAAATAAACCTTATGTTTTCATGTTGCATCCTGAAGCATGATGCCTAATTGCTAAATATCTACTGCAAAAGATTTTGTTTTATGTTTTCTTTGGACATGAAATCAGTTTCTAATCTAGTCAAAAGATACAGACAAACATGCAATTGCTCACAATCCTCACCACAGCTCCTGGGCTTCTAGCTGAGCCTGTCGCCTGGCTCTCTCCTCCATCAGCTCTTTGACAATCACCTCGTATGGTTTGTCTCCAGGGGCGTCCCCCATAACCCAGACCCACACCTCACCATCTTTGCCCTGCAGCCACTGAACACTCTTCCTGTTTTCTGGAAACAGCGATAAAGGCAGATGTGAAAACCAGCCGAGATGAACTCTTTCAAAAGACAGTTCAGCCAAAGATGAAAATGCTGTTGATCAATGTTATATGTAAATCTGTTTATATGATAAAAAAGACTCTCTTTATATGAAAAACAGGTGTCATTTCAGAAGACTTGATTAAACTGCTTGATTTATATAATATACGGTTATAGGATATACGGTTGTGTGGACTTTCAAAGGATGGATAATGATGAAAAAATGATGTATTAATAATATTTTCATTTGTGTTCCGAAGAAGAATGGAAGTCATATCGGATTTCAAAACAACATTTTCATTTTTGGGTGAAATAACCCTTTAACCAAAGATTTTTTGTGCTGACTGCCTCGCTGCCTATGGCCTACAGAGGCAGCTGACTTCTAGGCACCATCCTAACAATCATAGAACTTCACAAGTGACAGATCTGCAACACTTTACATAGGCAGCAACACACAAATAAAGGAGATTTGATGCAAAGTTGATTTCAGAGTTTGCTAATACATTTCACATAAAAATATTGTAGAAAAGAATAAAGTAAAATAAAATAAAATAAAAAGATTTTGGGCCATGTCACAGTACAAACTGAAATTGCCTTTTCCACTAAGGATATGAAGACAAAGTATATTGAAAACAAACTGATGATATTATGAAATATGATCAAATATAACAAAACTATCCACCTGTTAAGTTGTGAGGTAGTGAATACTGTTTTCGGTCCAAACCTCTACTCCATTTCAATTGAGAATAGCACACATTCAAGATAAGCTTTAAAACCAGGACTCAGGACTGTCCCGGACACCAGTGTTTTAACGATTCATAAAAAATGCATCACTGTAACTGAAATTTCGTTATGTATATAGATTAGAATCACAATTTTTCAGTACAGCACACCCTGAGTGTATATTAGCACCGTTCTTTGTTTGTTTTTGGGATCTGATAGAGTGTTTGGACCCGGAAACGTCAAACTTAATCTGATTCCGTATAGGGCTACGAAAGATTTCCTTGCCGGACCCACCGTCTCTCTCTTTGGTCAGGGGACTTTCCCAGCTTCCCTCTTTGCTCTCACACTCCGTCCATCGTCGCACCTGCTCCTGACGTATTTTGTAGAAAAGAATATGCCTCTGCTCCTCATTAAGTTCAGCCAGAAGCTCTGGATCTACAAACATGTCTCTCAAGATCTGTTGCATCATTCTGAACTGCCAGAATCTCCTCTCCAGGAACACGCTGGGAGAACTGCCAGATATATTTGCAGAAGAATTCTTTGAGTCAAACAAGGTGAAGCGTTAACTACCATATCAGCATGCTTGCCTGGAACAGCCTGCAACGTTTTACACCTATAAAACGTAACTGATTCTTCAACAGCAAATGCCCTGAGACAGTAACACAGTTCCCACTTTATTTATATTGACTTTTATGTGTTAGGCAAGGTTGGTTTTAGAAGAATTTCTTGGGTAGTTGTGGCAAAACATTTTGGAGGTTGTATACAGAATACAAGTCACAAATATACTGTTCAAAAGTTTGGAATCACTATAAAATTTTATAAAATTAAATCGATCCTAATGAAAGTAAAGACATTTAAAATGATAGCTGATGACTCTTTCTATATGCACATTGTGATTTTGCAGAATTAGAGACATTCCTGAAACAACATATTTTCTTTATCCTGGAACAACATTCCTGTATGAAAATTTAATCCTAACTATTTCCTTGCACGTTTTTGAGTTAGACACATTTTAGGGTCAAAACATTTTGTTGATTGTGGAACAACATTCCTGTCCAAAAATGTTGTCCTAAACCTAACCCTACCCATAAGTTATCTCTAAAATCAGTGGGAAATGATAGGAGAATAACATAACACTGATGTAGAAGCACCTTGGTTGTAAGCCTAAACTTGACATAAGCTGTAAACGTGTCCCTCAAATATGATTAGTTGATTTTACCATCATTTACCATCCAGTTCTTTCGCATATTCTACCCTTTTATTTTTATTTGTCAGTGTCAGATGTTGTATTTTCTCTAAAAGGCCCATAGCTCAGAGTCTTCTCTTCACTAATGCAGATAAAGCTGGTCTGCAGAATGTCTGTTCAATGAGGCTGCCAGCTGAGCTCCAGTCAGGGGTCTCTTTCTCAAATTAGAGAGTCTGATGTGCTTGTCCTCTTGTTGATGTGCATCTGGGCCATTCTCTTCTTGTTCTATTCTGCTTTGATCCAGTTTGTATATTGATATATAAGAGCCTTCCTCTCTTAAAATAATAGACTACAATTTTTTTAACCATTTTTAAATTTGACATGACTTGCAAGAAATGCAAATGTACTTAAACAGCTGAAAAAGACACCAAAAAAAAGAAAAGAAAACCCACACACAGGTGCTGCAACAATGTAAAATATGTGAAAAATAAGGTGTATTTTGAACATTCGATGAATTCAATATAAATAAATTAATTTTAAGTTGTATATGTATAAACTGTAATAAATGCTTTAAAAGTAATATTGACATATATAAAATTGTAAAACATTACCACTTTTTACTGTTTTCGATTAATTGAAAATAACATACCAGTTTCCTTCAAATACATAAATATGTCTTAGTGATTCAAAACTTTTGAACAGTAGTGTATTTTTAAGGAACTCATTCCACACTGTATTATTTTAATTGTTCAATATCAGAACACAAGGATCTCACACTATTAGAATACAAGCACCCCCAAAATGAATACAAGTTTGCCTCATGTTATAAACTCTTAACAGAAAATTCAATAGCTAGAATTCATCAACACTCTGCTGTCTGTGTTCCTAGGTCACTCTTTTTCTACATTATTCATCTTACTGACCTGCTTTGGCTCCTTCAGATCCCTCTGTGTCCTGCCAGCATGGAGCCTCTCGCTGTGTCATTGAAGAGTCGAGCACAACCAGGTGATTGCTAATGAATACAGCGGTGCAGTACTGTGTCCCATCAGATCCATGATGAGGGTTTGTATGGTTGCATCTATGTTGTGACGGGTCTCTGTTATGATGTGTGCACTGAAGGTCAGAAGTTTCCCACAGGTGAATGGACAAGGGCTGTTGTCAACCTATAATGCAACTAGATCTCCCTCGCTCGCTTTCTTTTGGTCTCACCTCGGTACACAAAGACACACACACACACACACACCCAGAGAGCGAGAGAGAGATACTGCTAATGTAATTAGAAACCTCTCTGTTGTCCTATCTAGGGTTCATCTGAGCCCATTGCTCTCTTCATTAAGTCTGTCCTCCTGTGGTACAATGCTAATGCTTTTGCAAGAGAGAATTGAATTAATCTTTAAGCTATTAAAGCAAATTTAATGCTGTTGACTTCACTGAGATGATCTGTTTGGTATAAATTATTAATTTTGTATCGTTATGTTGTTCCTTCCTTATATGTTCTCTCTCTTTAATCCCCCTAAACACAGACTAAACAAAGGAAATCCTCGTGACTTTAAGCTAATATCTGTAAATCTGGGGAAATGTCTGCAGGTGTGATGGTGTATTTGAATTGTGTCTTATTAGTGTTTTAATGTTCTCAGCTGGGCACCACAAACAACCACATGGTGCATAATTCTCTTTCTCTCTCTGTCCTTTATCTTCCTGTCTCAAGGTTATCGTTCCTTTTCAAAAGAACCTTGAGGTTTGTTTTTAGTACAGCCTCAGTGAATGTTAAATAGTATTGTGTATGTTTATGCAAGTATTTAGCTTTGATTTTTTTTTTTCAAATAATAATCTAGATTTTTATTGTATTCAGATAACAATATAAGTGTATTTCTCATTTGAAACTCCCCTAACATAAAAACATTTCTAAAATATTTAAATGAATTAATATTGAATTAAATTTTCTTTTAATCAGACTGTCTACTTTCGAGTTTCTTTTTCTGCAAAGCAATGGCTGACACTGACAGTATCAATGCTATAATCAAATTAATTGCATTAAACATTCTAACAATTGTTTATTATTAGTTAATGTACATATAAGCAGAAATGTCATGAAATTTTGAATCATAGATGTGTACATTTCTACTTGCATACTTTTCATTTGTCATCTTTATGGATGTTATAAATACAGACAACTTTAAAACAATACCAATACTTTCTGGCTGGCTAAAAAAATTCGGACTTCCACACTAACGCTTTCCACTTCAGTACTTTTTAAAAAGTCAATTTATCTCCCAGCAAGCTTAAGCCCCAGGCATTAAGACAGATTGTTTTACCTCCTTGCTCAGCTATAATGACACATGAGATATGGACTAGCAGAATTGAATGTGTGGGTGAGTGTGTTACACCATCTGTGTAATTGTGTATGTGTGTGTATCGCTAGATGTGAGTGGACAAAATCGATCAAGTACGCCTAGACTTGTGGGCCACTGGCACCAGAAGTTCTCAGTACAAGTACGACCCCTTGGACTCAGGGATTTATGTCTAAGCCTTCTTGTTTCTCCTTGAGAGGTTTCATGAAACTCCCATTATTAACTTGTCTGAATTGATGGGTGATATGTTTTGCAAAAGTCAGCATATCATATGTTTGTACATTTTGTAATATAATATTAAAAATGCTATTGTCCATTAGAGCGCTGCAGTGATGATTTAATTATGTAGGCTGATCTGAAACAAAAATAGGCTTTTTGGATTCTTGCAGAAAATAAGTTTCTGTGACCAACAAAAGTGTATTGCGGTGGCCCAGTAGTGCACAACATCACAACACCACGAAATTAATCCAGAACACAACGGAAACATGCTACAACACAACGGAAATAAGCCACAGCACAACGAAACTGAGCCGCAACACAACAGAAATGCTCCCGACCACCAGAGGGCTATCAGAGCGCGGTAAAGGTAGTTCACTACCATAATATGATGCATTGTTGAATAAATCAACTAGCTAGTCACGACTGTTTCCCGAAACCGTCGCAAATTGGTCGTTCAACCACGTTGGTTAATGATGTCACGCAGGTGGAGTAATAACTTTCTTTAAAGAATCTGTTTGAGATCGAATTAATGCTAGATGTTTTGCTATAAATTACGAACTTGGCATCTGAGGACTGTGTCTCATTTTTCTCTCATTTTGCTTTATTTCCAGATTCAATAATAGGCTCGTTCTTACGTAATAGAGCACGTTCGCACATGCGCACTCTTCAAAAACGGTCCTTTAAATCTCTTGACAAACTAAAGACGTAAATGACATTTGTATGTCTTCTAAATAAAAGATACAGATTGTACTGAATATCAGCTTGCTTATTTTGCTCAAGATAAGGATTTATTAAGTCCACATGTCATGCAAACAAGAAAGTATGCTTCTAACCACAGGTCAAAAGCTGTCGTTCACAACTTTGCGATGCTGTTTGCAAATGTTCGTTAGAATGAGGGTTTCGGGAAACACTGACTCGTTGAACTATGCTGATAACGACGGAAATTGCGACCATAGTTGGCTAACGATGCTTTTGGGAAACGCACCCCAGACTGACTTACTACAGGTGAAATTGTGCCAACACCTTCCTGTAATTCTGCAATTCACCAAATGGTTTTATTTTTATTTATCAAATTAAATTATAATAAATTATACGTTTTAGCCACTTGGTGGAATTGCCAGACGTTCCCTTAGGGATCATGCGCTGTGGAAGCGGGTCAAAGCATTCTCGAGTATAGGCAGCTATAATTCATGTAGGTGATTTTGTAGTAATATTTTATGTCGATATACAATGGTTACATACTGTTAAAACTAATTGTGGTATTGATATCTTAAGACTCTATAGACCTTATGTAGCCCCGCCCCTTTTCAGCGCTGCGCTCATTGTCTTTTGACTTCCGGTCTGTATTTTCACAGCGATTTTGCGTGTTTATTAATGAACGGCTCGTTTTAAAATCTTCCCGGTCGACTGGCATTTGTTAAGTCATCGGCTTTAAACATTACAGTCCTCATGATAACTTTCGTTAACTTTACATTAAGTAAATCCACTTGAAAAGCGAATTACTCCTGGACAGCAATGCCATAGAGCGACCGCAAAAACGGAAGTTAAAAGACAATATTCTAAAGATGGCGGCGCCCTCGTTTCTCTGGCGCATAAGGTCTATAGAACAGTGGCAAGGAAAACTAACTTTACCGCGCTCTGAGAGCCCTCTTGTGGTCGGGAGCATTTCCGTTGTGTTGCGGCTTTATTTCTGTTGTGTTGTATATTTTCCATTGTGTTGTGGCTCATTTCCGTTGTGTTTTGGATTCATGTGTTGTGAACTTATGTTTGCTTTTTAAATTTTGTTGTGTTGTGCACTACTGGGCTACTGTAGTTTATTATTATGTTTTGTTCCTTAATTGTTATAATCACAAATGAACACAATGTTTAAGAATTTTAAAGCGTAAATACAATTGCGTGCAAAGCTAAATGTAGACTATATACAAACTACACCACGGTAGCACGACTTCAATGTTACCACCATTAAACTCTTTCTGTCTCTATTTGGGTTAAAATAGTTTGCTATTTAAAATAGTGGGATTATAAACACAATAAGACAGCAAAAGGGAACTAGTGAGTAGATGAGTTTTCCTGTTTAATGTTCCCAACAACCTTTGTAAGTAATCACTTTTTTCAAGACAAGAAAATCACAAAGGAAGTAAATCACTAAGGGGTATTACTGATGTATTTCATGTTGTAGAATAAAACGTGGAAATATCTTGAGCTTGTGTTAACCACAGACCCATTTAACAAAAAAAAACAAACATTCAAACAACCCAATAACTTCAGGACAATGGAACTGGAAGTGCTAAAATTGTTTCCAGGTTTTAGCCTACAAAAATACATTATCCCTTCAGTGCTGTTCCCTTTCTTTTATTTATTTTCTTCATGCTTTTGAACACACAACATTTATGTGACATACATATATATATATATATATATATATATATATATATATATATATATATATATATATATATATATATATATGTATATGTATATGTAATATATAAATATAACAGACAGGGGGCAGTGTTGAGCTAAAGTTGAACGGCTGTTAGAGATTAGTTGGTCTCTCAAAACAACACTAATCAAGAACAAGGCTTCCAAACAAAAAGGACTAATCAGAGCCAAGGCTGTCGCAGCCTGCTTGGCACTGGTCTACCTGTCGGTCACAGTCTGCTGTCAGGCTTTGACTAATGGTGTCTGCCAGTCTCGTATTCACGCTCTCTCTTGCTCACACTGCCTTCCTGACTCTAATCTTTCTCCTTTATGTTTCTTTCTTCCCTTCAGTGACTCGTCACCCCACCACCACCAAAAGCACATTTTTCAACCACCTCTCTATGTCTTCCTACTTAGATTTCTATTCTTATTCCTTTCTAGTGCTAATTTATGTAACCAATGGTAATAAAATCCCTGCTTTTTTTGTAATTAAGGAATTAGAGATGAGTGGGAAAGCTCAATGGTGAAGTGCAGAAGAAATATATCCTCCCTCAGACCGTCTCATGGACACAATCTCCTCCATGTTTGGAGGCACACACAGCCCACCTGCAATGCCCACGTTGCCTTGGGCTACGCACAGCAGCACATAAATTAACACAACTCCGAGAGTCTTCAGTGAGCGCATCTGTTGCGCACTGGGCAGAGAGATGAAGGCTGTATGGATCAGAGACAACAAGTAGAGGGAATTTAAGCACTGGATCAAACATGCAGTGAGATAGGAAGACAGCAATCAATCTGGCTGTTTAAAACGCTCTTTAATGGTCCATGATTTGCTGGGGTTATGACAGGTGTCCCAGTTGTGTGATCTCTTTCTTTCCTCCTCACTCTTTCTCCATGCAGCATTATAGCTCTATTACAGAAGCTTAAGTGGATGTGTGGAGACATGCGGATTGACATTGAGATTTGTGTGAGTGTCAGAGAGATGCATTGCCTTGGGTGGAGAAGTGCTAAAACGTCTTTCTAAGCAGACGCCATATGCACCATAAAGTTATATGCATTTGTGAGGGATATGTGCATATACGCACACATTTATGTAATGTTCATAAATATAGCCTCAGACGATCAAGCCAAACAGCAGGGGTGCCTGTAATTTGAGTCAAAGTAAATTCCCTTCCACAGAAAAAAAAAAAAAAAAGTCCTCCTGCTGTTTGTGTGGTACAAGAAGCCACATTACTGGAGGTTGTTTTTCCTCAATCATAGCAATCTGCGTCTGGATTTTCACCCCAGAAATGTGTTTGTTTTATCATATCAGTACTTTTCTACTTTTCTACATTTTGAGAGGTGTGTGTGCTGCCAAACACCCACACATATCATGAACAGTGGAAATTGTTAATTGTTCTAAGCTCATTTTGCTTTAATTGTCAAAGAAGGCTTATGAAGTTGACTGATCTTTAACTCTGCATGATTAATGATATTCTCTACCATGGACAGATTTTTTCAAATATATATATTTTTAAATATTCAGGGTGTTTTTTTTTGTTTGTTTGTTTGTTTTTTGCCTGGCCAAACATTAATCTTTACTTTTTCATTGTTTTTTATTTTATGTATGAAATAATGTAAAACACACACACACACACACACACACACACACACACACACACACACACACACACACACACACACACACACACACACACACACACACATACCTATATAAATAATTGATTTATCAGAAGGTCAATTTTAATGTGTTCCTGCGAAAGAAGTTTGAAGGAAAACACGAGGGCTTAAAAACCTACAAACTAAACCTTGTTGTCTTAATTTCTCTGACTACAGACAATTGCTTTCATGTATTGCTGTATCCCTGACATTTCCTCTTCGAATAGCAATGCAGTACACTTCAGAGATTTGACATGCTTTCATAATGGTACGACTGGGCTTGTGTTCATTTTTGTTATTTGAAGTCTCACCAGAGCAGCTCATCCTGTCCCCTCCTCTAATGAAACCGCAGAGGTGCCCTAATTCTGAACATGAAATGCTCTGGATGCCATATTACTGGCTTCTATAAACCTTGAAGTGGCATGTAATAGGCAAAGCCTATTGTCTTCTTTCTTGTCATTTGGCTCAATGAACAAAATAGACATTAGGGAAAGGACCAGGCCTGCAACTCTCCACAGTACACTCTTTACTCACTCTGTTTTAAAGGCAGAAAGATAAACAACATTAATATATGAAGCTGTTATTATAATGCTTCTGGGGCACTAAGTGAGTATGTTAAGAGTCACCAGCATGCCAATTATCACAGCCCCAGTATGCAGGAGGATAATTAGTGTATATGGTGCTCTGTTTGACAGTTCTTATCTTGACCATCAGTAGTCGGTTCAATAGAAACGTATGTCTCTTAGGAAGAAGGTTGTGGCCAGCCAAAATGTGAGACATATATAGACATGTTTTTTCCTTCAAAAATATGAACATAAATTACATTTGTGTTTTAATGCGATTATGCTGTGCCACTACCGAATTATCACTGCTTGCTACTTGCAAATGATTAAACTAAATGCTAGTGTTACATAATTGCGTGTAATGCAGAAACTCTTTTTTTGTTTGTTTTTAAATTAAAAACATGGTTTAGAGACTGTTTTTAAGCAAATAAATGCTCTGGGTCAATACTCTCTGTGTTACTGTAGTTCAACAGCTAAAAGTGCTAAGATTATGGACTCAATTTCCAGGGAACAAATATACTAACCATTGAGAAGACTGTGCTCTTTGTGGTGTTTTTTATTGTATGAGAAATGCTTTACTTTTGATTAAATTGTACTGATGATGTTGAACTTCTGCAGAAACCATGAGTTGATGGCACGTGGTGGGTGAATGGAAAAGGGGCCAGGACAGAACCCTGTGGTACTCTGCTGTTATTCACTACATCATCATCACTACAAAAGTCTGGAGCATCATGAACTGCCACTTGTCAGTAAGGTAATCTGTGATCTAGTAGACTGTGTGAAGATTCAATTGCATCCACCTGAGTTTAATCCCAAGTTGGAGAGGCAAAATGATGAAAAAAGCATTATAGAAGTCATCGAGCAAATGATAGTGGTTTCAGCCTTATGCAAGTGCGAGTAGGTCATTGATCAGGTCGTCATCAACACCTATATGAAATATACCTTGGTCAGCTCATTCAAAGAGATTTCAAGGCAATTGACCATAATCCTCGGACAGCTTCCTAACCATTAAAACAGACAGATTTTTATTTTTTTTAATAGAGATAGAAATGACAAAATGATGATATTAATTTCCACCCATCTTAAACTAAGTGGGACACTTCTTCCTACATTTAAAAAGCTATTATAACACTGATTCTTATACAGACGAATAATTATTTAATATGACGTAGTCCCTGCTCACTCTCGACTGATATGAACTGGAAGTGTTATCTCCTCAGAGGAGAAACCAGCAGAGGGAATTGAGGACATGTCTGCATGATTGCCATTTTAATAGGGTCACCCCCAGGGCCACTGTCCTTTCAAATGCACTCACTGCTCATCCTTATTCAGCCTGACTGCAACAGACACCTTAATATTCTGCTCATAAATTATGGTGCTCATTTATTCTGGTTCTCACCTGCATGTACATTTACACTTGGTCATTGATCATAGTGTTTCTACTATTTATTCTAAGGGTATAAAGACATTAACTGCGTAATGCTGCAGCTAAGTTCTGTCACATGCCTGTCCTGTCTCGTGTAGCACATGTGGTGTTTGTGTTCCTGTCACTGTTTGACCCCACCCTCCTTGTTATCTTATTATTGGTTTCATTTGCCCCACCTGTTGTTCCTCATCACCTGCCTGATTTGTCCCTTTTATAAGTTCCTTTGTGTTTGCAGTCTGTGTCGGATCGTTGTCTTGTACCCGTCTCCTGTTCCCCCGTGACCCTTTTGGTATGTTCATTTTTGAAGTTGTGGTTGTTTTGTATTTAGTTATGTTTTCCCCCTCGTGGGTTTTGTTTTGTGTTTAGTGTTTCTTTTTGTAATAAATATTGTTTTTTCCCCTTTGCATTTGAGTCCTCACCTAGTTTCTTTAGATTAACGTGACAAGTTCTCTTCGTATGATACATATGCATCTTTTACTCTTCATTTCTGAGCATTTGATGTTTTGTATTGATTTTCTTTTAATTGATTATGTAATTGGCATGATACATTTACCCAACTAATAATAAATTGTAACATTTGAATTTATTCTGACTTTCTCTGAAATAATTAACTCTAGTAGATTACGTTGTATCCATGATTACCACAAATCTGCATTCAGGTTAGTAATGGACTAAAGTCCAGTTTTGAGTGGAGCATAGGGCAAGCCAACTGAGATTTTAGAGCTCCAGCAAACACTTGGCACTGGTTCAAGTGTACTTAGACTGTAAATGCTAAAAAGGGGAAACAAAATGTTGATCGACCAACTTAAATAGGGTGAACCTCTGTTTAATGTAATGTTACTCTAGCTAAATGTACATGGGAAACCTTGGGATGACCAAACAAAGCTGCTATCAGAGAAAGTAATATTGGTCAGCTTAAATCTGTAGTAGTGGTAATGACCTCTGACTACAGATAGTGTTGCTTTATTCAAGTGTATACAGATCTATGGAGAATAAAAAGGTACTTTTAGATAGAGCAGGCATGGGAGCGGCCATCTAAAGTATTAGTCAATTACCTCTCTCTAGTGACCAAGACTGGCGAGTTTGTGACCGTCGGATCTGCATAAAAGAACGGCCAGCGTACGAGTACAATAAGAGTATAGAGTTAGATAGAATAATTAAGTGTCTATATAAATGATTATATAAATGGTCAATAATCAATTGGCACTCTAACCTAAATTCAAGACCGATAAAAGTTTATTTGGAATTAAACTACTTTGCCACACTGAAAAGACGCACAAGTATCCTTCATCCGCTCTGTTGGAAACTGTCATTGGGCCAATTGGGCGGGCCTTACAGTGATAATGCATAAAAGAATGCATTTCAGCTGTTGTTCAGCTAAAGTCAGTAGTAGTAGTAGTAGTAGTAATTGTACTTGCCAACCGGTTCTATGTAGAATACAACAGCATTTTCTAGAAGACAGATATTACTGGAGTCTTCATCTCATTTGAGTCCATCATTTTAATGAGGTTAAACCTTGAGTTCATCTGAGAGTAATTACAGACACAATTGTTGCTTTATTGGATAGTAATATTTAATTACTAATGCAAAACATATTAACTACAACTTAAACTAAAAGATGTGGCTTCAAATTCTGATTCAAGTGATATCAATTTTCACACTCCTCTGTAGTTGAGCCCTTCTGACACAGAACGGATTATAGTCTAAAATTCAATGTTGACTAAATGTGTATACATTGTTGCATTTGCACTGCAGTACAGTGATCATAGGGTTGTGGATTGTCAGTGACTGCTTGGGCTATTTTTTGTCACTAATAATTTTCCTTTGCTTGTGATTTTTCTATAATTTTCAGCAATTAAATCTTAAGTTTAAGTAAGTATAATGCCATACGCTACTGTTCAAAAATCTTTTTAAAGTAGTTAATATATTTATTCAGCAAGGGTTTAAAAATTTATTGAAAATGACAGTTAATATATTAATAGCATTACTAAATATTTATATTTCAAATAAATGCTGTTCTTTTTAACTTTCTATTCATGAAATAATCCTTAAAAAACTAAACTAAACTGTATTACAGTTTTTTATATACCAAGCAGCAGTACTGTTTCTAACATTGATAATCAATGTTTCATGAGCACCAATTCATATTTAAAATATATTAAAATAGAAAAGTTATTTAAATAGACAGTAATAATCCACAATATTACTGTTTTACTGTTTGTTTGTTTTTAAAATAAATGCAGCATAAAATCTTACTGTCCCCAATCTTTTGAATGGTAGTGAATATCCCCGGTGGAAAGCCACAATTCCAGATTCCACAGGAGCTTTCACTGAGGTGGATTGACAGCACCGGATCACTTTCTTTGAGTAAGCACTTTCAGTCAATAGTGACAGCTCAGCAAAACACATGGTATGGGGCAGGTGTCACCAACCCTGCTCCTGGAGGGCTACTGTCCTGCAGACTTTAGGTCCAACCCTGTTCCAACACACCTGCCTGTAATTATCAAGCAACCCTGAACAGCTTGATTAGCTGGTCCAGGTGTGTTTGATTGGGGTTGGAGCTGAAATCTGCAGGACTGTAGCCCTCCAGGAGCAGGGTTGGTGACACCTGGTATGGGGTCACTTCGTTGTATGCATCCCACTTAGGTTCAAGAGACTCTGTGAGATTGAGAGATGTTGGACTATTCCTACCAATATAAGTGAAGGAACAGCTTGAATCCAATTATGGTTTCAGGAGGTCAGGCTCGCACCATTTTCAAGTGTTTGATTTATTTTATTTGAATACATTTTTTAATTAATTTTTTTTTTTAAAGGTGCATTGCGCAAGTCTCTGAGTTTTTGCAGAACTATGCCCCCTTCTGGCGACACACGAAACTGCAACCAGAGTTGTGCACGCGGTTACATGGAGTTTGCGTTGGGGTTTGGGATGAACTAGAAGCCGGTCTCTTTGAATCCATCTTCTACTTTTGCAAAAGTCGCTCGAGTTGTCTTCGCTGATGCGGATAATGGCGGCGAATACACAAACCTGCCAGACATAACCAGGTGACCGTGAACGCGCATGACGTCACGCCCAGTCGATTCCGTCCCGAATCCCTCTTATTTATTTTACTGTACAGGATTATAGAGGCAATCGCAGTGATCATAGAAGGGCTCATTCAGCCCATCAGGCAATTGTTTAAGCATGTATGGGTTAGAAAAACGGGTATTTTTAACATGAAAAGTTGCTTAATGCACCTTTAAAGAACTGATTTCATAAGCATGGCAGACCGCCAGTGGGTGGACTTCATTGGATGAGATGTCTGGTGTATAATTCAGCCAGTAACTAAAACTGAGACAAGGAATTTTGATGCACTGTACATGGCTGGCACCTAACAGGTGGTAGAACTGATTATTGGAAGAGGGTAATGAAGGGGTATATTTCTTCTGACAGCTCTCTATAAGGCTTGCGAGATGTCTATTAGTGCTTGTCTGTTTCTGAAGCAAATGATGAAATCTTAAATGAAGTATGGAGTACATTCTTCAATTACTTGCTTATAACACGTACAGTCCTGAAGCTTTGCGTGGACATCTGGCAGTGTTCGTTAATACGTTCATTATGAATTCAATCATTATAGTGTAATTAATGTATAAATTATTTTATGTGGTTTATTGTTTTAATGACTTTAATGGGGTTACACTTTATTAATGTATGGGCCAAGCAGATTTCCAACACGTCGCATTATGATGTCTTATAAAATGTTAAAAAGGAGTACCGCTTGAGTACGTCTGTTTGTTACTTTTTCAATGGAACAATTGTGAAAATGAGTTTCATCTTCCCTCGACAAAAATTGATTTGTGAGAGCAGGAACTATGGGAGGAATATTGCAATTTCACCCTTTCAGACACGGCAGCACAAAGTCCCATCAAGTCTTGCAAACTTACAAACAGGCTCTGTAGGTAGTTTGTGATGGTTTTGTATGGTATTCTTTCTTTCTCACGTCTTTCATTTCACAAATATTTTTTTCTGTCTTTTTAAAATGGAAAGAAAGAAGCACTTCTGAATCAAGAGACTGACTCTTGCTGTTAGTGTGTGCATTCACAACATCACTTAGCAAACCAAATTGACCACAAAAAGCTGCTTTTACTGCTGGATAAACAGACAAGAACAAGAAGGATTGATGACTTTTGGCAATAAAATATTGAAGTCATTATGTGTATTTGTATGTTTACAACTAAACAGAGAGGGATAACGGCATGTGTAGCAGCTCTGACACAAGCCTCCTATGGTCACAGAATGCCTCAGAAAGAGAAGACAGATTCACACAGACGGATACATCTCGAGGGTAATTGCAGTTTTCCGGTGACTAAACGGATCTTGACTACAATTACAACTCAAATTGCCAGCGCTTCTCCAAGGCACACTTTTGAATTTGATGCAAAAAATGAAAACCTCAATCACGGGCCTCATAATGGGTTTGACATATGACTCTCTGCCTGGGAACCAAAGGCTTGTGTGGTAATTGTGACCCAGGGTAAAAGACGTTCATGTAACTGCTGTAAGTGGTGAAATTGTCTGGACAATGGTAAAGGGAGAATTAATGGCGAATGAGTGTATGGTCACACATATGAATGAATAACGTAGTTTAGTGTCTGTGCATCTATACCGAGACTTCGAATGAAATGACAGGAATATTTTTTCGCTATTCAAATGTTTTTGTTGTGTTTTATAACCACAGCACATGTTTTTTTTATTTTTTTTTATTAATCAGCATTAATTCCATTCCAGTCATTCCTCAGAGATTTTGGTCTGTATTGACATGATAGCATCACACAGTTACTGCAGATTTGTCAACTACACTGCCATGATGTGTGACAAAGTGTGTCAAGAAAATATCCCCCACACCATTACGCCACCAAAAGCAGCCTGAACCGTTGATACAAGGCAGGATGGATCCATTCTTTCATGTGGTTTATGCCAAACTCTGACCCTATCTGAATGTCGCAGCAGAAATTGAGATGCATTCAGAGCCTGTGCAAATTGTAGCCTCGATCTCCTGTTTTGGTCTTTGGTCAATGTGGACTTCTACTGCTGTAGCCAATCTGCTTCAATATTGTTCTTCTGCATACCTCGGTTGTAACGAGTGGTTATTTGAGTAGTTACTGTTGGCATTCTATCAGACTTAAACCAGTCTGGCCATTCTCCTCTGACCTCTGGCATCAACAAGGCATTTTCGCCCACAGAACTGCTGCTCACTGGATATCTTTTCTTTTTCGGGCCATTCTCTGTAAACCCAAGAGATGGTTGTGTGAAAATCCCAGTAGATCAGCGGTTTCTAAAATACTCAGACCAGCCAGTCACCAACAACCATGCCACATTCAACGTTACTTAAATCACCTTTCTTCCCTATTCTAATGCTTAGGTTTAACTTCAGCAGATCGTCTTGACCATGTCTACATGCCTAAATGCATTGAGTTGCTGCCATGTGATTGGCTGATTAGATATTTGTGTTAACTAGCAGTTGAACATGTGTACATAAAGTGGCCGGTGAGTGTATAATATAATATAATATAATATAATATAATATAATATAATATAATATAATATAATATAATATAATATAATATAATTAGGGCTGTCAAACGATTAATCGCATCCAAAATAAAAGTTAGTTTTTACATAATATATGTGTGTGTGTATTTAAGAAATATTTGCATGTATATACTGTGTATATATATTTATATTATATATAATTTATATTATATATAAATATTTTATATATAAATAACACATTTTTCTTAAATATATATGCATGTGTGTGTATTTATATATAGAAAATAATTATACTCCATACACACACATATATTATGTAAACACAAACTTTTATTTTGGATGCGATTAATCACGATTAATAGTTTGACAGCCCTAAATATAATATAATATAATATAATATAATATAATATAATATAATATAATATAATATAATATTAATATAATATAATATAATTAATATAATTAATATAATATAATATAATATAATATAATATAATATAATGCACCATGAATTACCAATTACATTCCCACACTGCCTTTGTAAAACCTTTCATTTACTTTTTTAAAACATTGCCATACTGCCAATAGTCTTCTTGCTGCTCAACTTTTTCCAAAATACATATTTAAATTAAAGTTATTTTAAATATATGTTTAACACATCTCTACACCTACCATGAGTTCTTTTTTATTCGCTAAATGTAGGAGAACTGATTAATAATCATCAACACACATCTTGGCCTCATTAACAGTAGGGCCTATAGATTGAAGAGTATTCCCTTCACATACAATATCTAAAATAGAAATAACAAAATACATCCTTGATCCTGTGCTCACACATGTAAAATAGACCTCACATGAGATATGGAGGCAATCATCTTCAAGAATATGTGGTAGGAGTGGATGGGGCTCTAGTGGCTTTGTGAGGGGAAGAATTTACCCTTCACATCTCTGGCATCACTTACAGCACTAATGGCAGATTGCTGAATGCTGCATTTTGCCACTACTGTGGCTGGATATCATTTTGCTTCAAAAAGAACAGAGTCAGAAGTTTATCACGTAATTTCTGATTCGACTGTATGTTTTTTTGCTGAAGGTTTTATATAGATGAGTCCTTTTTGTTTGGGTAGACCATTTCAGAAAGTTGAATGGATGCTTTGAGGCTCTCAGTCACAATGACTCACAATGAATGCAATTAGCAACCGCGGTGGATGACGGAAATGGAATATGTTGAGCCTGCACATATCCTCCCTCTCATAACTTTAACCATTGTTTAAGTTAACATTTGAGACCAAAGACTACTGGCAATGAAGAAAGCTATTGAAGATTTAAAGGATGTTATCCTGTTCCATTCACAGACACAAAATACTTTTCATAATGTTGCCTGTATAGATACAGGGGTCACGTTGGTAGATTCAGTCATTTTAAAATGAGAACGCATACAACATTAACAGCAAATGATTAATTTATAAGATACCCATATAAAAAGCATCGGGGAAAAAAGTTAAAAGACGTGATACTGGAACAAATAAGCAATTTGATCTATGATAGTCTAGAATATTTTAAGTATATCAGCATGGGAGTGCCAATAAAGTGAACACAATGATGTAGACTGGGAAGGCTGCAAATTCCTATTATGTTCAAATATTGGCATTTGTAATCCTTATACATACTGTTTGTTTTGTGATTAGACAAAAACATTTGGATAAAAAATTATTAATATTTAAATGTAGTCAACAACTGCTGTACACTGTAGATGTGCAATTGATAAAACCTTGAAAGCTGAAAAATTGTGCAGTTCATGGTGTTTGCCACCAGAGGCCACTGTTTCACTGCTTTGGCAGGTGTGGGGTGAGTTCATGCATTTTGCTTTCAAAGTGGTTATATAATGTAAATGTTCTTTATAAAACGGTTAGTTCCAATCCTTGATTCTTATTGGTCAATAGCTGTGTTTTATTCACGATAAAACACGTCTATGACCGCTTCACCCAACGGTTCTATGTATCACTACACAACACCCCTAGCAACCACTCTTAGCAATTTAAACACGTGTTAGATCTTATTGATATTGTTCATTGAAGCTATAACTTAGTAGAGTATTGTGTGAGAGATCGAGTAAGCGAGTGTACCTGCATTTACAGTAGCCTAGACATAGCAGTTTCCTTCAGGTCAGTCCTATAAAAAATCCGTTTGAATGTCCGCTGCGATATCTTGTCCTTTTAACAGTTAAGGGGCCGTTTTCCCGTACCTATTAGTCAGCCGTCAGTTGCGTCTTCCTTCTCCGTGATCATAAGTTTGAGTCCTTTCAATGTAAAAGTCTTCTCTACTGTCGGACTCACTCATAAAGACAGTCTTTGCCGCCATCTATTGGCGAAATAATCTATGTAACTTCTATTGCTCGGTCAGGGACTATTTTTTCCAGCGGAAGGAAGGCTTTTAGTGATTTTACTTCATGAAAGTTGCATAGATACATATTTTTCGGCTTTAATATTTGTAGGCTATTGTGTGGTAACCGTTTTATAAAAAACTCCGCTTCGCGTCGTACCTAACAACGCCCTTCAGCCGTGACTTATTCATGATAGGCAGGCCCGGCTGCAGAATGAAATGACTGAGGGGGCATGTGAAATTGTTAAGGGGGCTTAACTTTATACCATCAATGAACAATACACACTGATAACTTGCTTAGTAAAAAAAAGATAAGCCAGCGTCATTTATTATGCATATATTAACCCTTTCACGCTTAATTTTAATATTCTAACTGACTCCCCATAGTGAGTTTTTTCAAGGCGACTGTTATTTTAGAATTTAGAACGTTCCCCCTTAATGTTTCCATGGCAACGCGTCATATTTGTCACGTGACACACCGCGGATGTATCGCTTTTATTTCCTTTTCCCTTTTTTATTCAAAATATTCACAAACTTGCTTACCATATCTGATATTCCGATTCTCAAAAATGTGTTTGTGAGTGTGTTTGGTCATTTAAAAACCTTTATAAATAATCTTGATCTTGATCTATAACGTGAGATGGCTAGCTGTTTCTTTGCGCCGCAGTTCAGAGAATCCTGTGAGTCATCAATTTCTCCCGAAATACATGCAAGAAAGTGGAATAGAAGAATAGAGTAAACTACTTTATAGTTACTTCCACTGTGTTTGTCTGATATGAATAACACACGTCGGCAAATTATATTTGAATAGATTGTTATTGCTGCTTCCACAGACATCAGTGTGTATTTTACAAACTCCAAATGTATTGTTTTACTAGTGCTTAATGTGTTTTTAAATGTCTGAAACCAAAAATAAACATTGTGAGGTTGAAAACACTGCATAGTTGTGATATATGACAGCGCTGAGCGCGTCCGACTTTGGCTCAGCGCCAGCCAACGCGCGAAAGCACAATTTGAATCTGGCAGTTATGTCGTCACTCGTCACTGAACATTCTAAATCCCATGGGACTGTACCGCTCAAAATAGTCTAGATGGGATTACCCAAAAAGTGAAAGTGAGGAGCATTTATGGGTACAAGTCGGGAACCGGCCTACTTTACATATTTCAAGGGTGCTGAATCCAAAAAAACTGGTTCCCAAGCAAAATTTTGAGTTTTTGACCTTCTAATTTGCATATCAAAATGGCCGCCAAATTGCCTATCTTGCTCAGTCGTTGGACCATTTTCCCCTAGTTTTTTTGTAAGTAGGCAATCAAGATGAGGAAATTAAGTTTCTAGATCGATAGTCAAGGGTCAGAGCAAAGATATAATGGAGGCTCACTGCCTTTTTTATGTATATATATATGCAAAATACCAACTTTTAAGGTGAAATTAAGCATTATTTGTGTCATTTTTTAAGGCCGACATACATATTCAATCAATATCACTCTTAAATGTTCCCAGTGTATATATGATATGTGATGTATTCCATATTACATAATAACTAAGAAAAACACCATTGCAAGTTGTCTGAGATTTCATTTTTTATGCAAATTAAGGCGAGACACAACAGGTGAATAGGGTAAAAATTTTAACTAGCAGATATCACCATGAAACTTTCACAGTTGATTACCTACATTAAGATGAGAAAAAAAATGTATTACAAGTTTTCTGTAATTTAATGTTTAAATATGCAAATTAGGCAATATCTAATCAAATGTGTACTAATTTGCATATATTTACAAAAACGAAATCTGAGTATTGGATAAAGCCAGGTTAAAAATGATTTTTTCATTGTGTTCACATATTAGATGGGAAAAAAATTACAGAGGGATTTATGGATATCTACTTTTGTTATCCTGTAAATCAGAAAATACTGTCAATGATTTTCACCATGTTTTTTGGAATAAAATGTTATATAGCCTAAATCAGGCTAGGAATAATATATTTACAAATCCCAAATGTCTTCATAATATAACTAGGTACAAGACGGTGTATAGGTGCTACTGAAGTGGAGCGTCATCCATGTGGTTTCCTTAGTCTGCTTCCGAAGCCTTCACCGGCCCCAAGCAGGAGGACGGCACCGCCCGTCTCCGCCCCTTAGCCCGCCAAAACGCCAGGCTAAGCAGCACTCCTGAGATGGGCAGCTTGGAGTTAGGGCTCAGTTCTTCTCAGGAGCTGGTAGCGGGACCACTCCTTCCCCCGGTGGAGGGCTGGGGGAGAATCTTTTTTCTAAGAACTGATGCCCCTTCCTCCGAGCCCCAAGAGGCCATGGATGGCAGTGTGCGACGCTCTGCTTCGCCACTCTTGTCCCCCTCTGTCGCCAGACCTCTGTCAGAGCAGGCCCCCTGTGGAACACTGGTCCTTCCCTGGCCTCCTCTGTCAGGATGCGGCAATGGCCGTGCCCCCACACCGGGTCGCTACGCCGCCCACGTCCGGACCGTTCATTCCACTTCGCTGCCCTACCGAGGGTACGTCTGTGGGTCCCATGACCCCGCTGGTTCAGTTCTTGGGAGCCTGGCTAGAGCTTCCCAACCTGTCCCGCTGGGTTGAGAGAACCACCAGGCTCGGCTATGCGATTCAGTTCGCACAATCTCCTCCCCGCCTCCGGGGAGTCCGTTACATTATGGTGGGTGGCAATGCCCCTGTCATGCGTACGGAGGTCGCTACCTTACTGGCGAAAGGTGCAGTCGAGATTGTCCCTCCAGCCGAAATGATTGTCCCTCCAGCCCTTACTTCATTGTACCGAAGAAAAACGGTGGGTTACGGCCAATCCTGGACCTGCACGTCTTGAACCGATCCCTTCACAGGCTTCCGTTCAAGATGCTCACGTGCTCTCATGGCTTCAGCCTCTCCCTGGAGAATGGAGACTCCATCCAAAGACGGTTCAGCTGATTTGGGATCAGTTCGGAGACGCACAGGTAGACCTGTTTGCCTCCCACAACTCGTCCCATTGCGACCTGTTTTACTCCCTGACCGAGGACACGCTCGGCACGGACACACTGGTGCACAGCTGGCCGCGGGGCCTTTGCAAGTATGCGTTTCCCCCAGTGAGCCTTCTTGCACAGACCCTGTGCAAGCTCAGGGAGGACAGGGAGAAGGTCATTTTGGTTGCCCCTCATTGACACAACCGGACCTGGTTCTCCAAACTAGTCCTCCGCGACAGCACCTCCCTGGCCAATCCCTCTGAGGAACGACCTCCTTTCTCAGGGACGGTGCACCCTATGGCACCCTCGTCCCGATCTATGGAACCTCCACGTGTGGCTCCTGGATGGGACGAGGCAGGTTTGAGTACCCAACCACCAGCGGTAGTGGCTACCATCACTTCCGCTAGAGCATCGTCCACGAGACATGCCTACGCGTTGAAGTGGAACCTCTTCGTCACCTGGTGCTCTTCTCGCAGAGAAGACCCCAGAAAATGCCCGATCAGTGTCGTGCTTTCCTTCCTGCAAGAAGGGTTGGACCGAAGGCAGTCTCCCTCCACCCTGAAAGTGTACGTTGCCGCTCCTCTGCGAAGAAACATATCTGCATGTTGCCAGCATACTTCCTTATATACCCATGAGGTAAGGCGGAGTTACGCAATGCAAATTCCGCAGACCCATGGCATTTCTTTGATATTGGCTCGTTTTATTTCTCGAAGATGAGAGGCTTTCTAAGCGAAACCCCATTCATCGTCATGATGTAACGTCTCCGTTCCCTACTCAGGGAACGAGGGTTACATATGTAACCGAGACGTTTTACGCCCCCCTCTCAGAAGCCTTGGACATTTGGGACAATGTGTCAAAAAATATTTTCTCTAATCTCAAACCCTTTCTCCCACATTGGATGTAGTAGCAGCAACCATGTGTGGCCCACTATAGTCTTCTATCAAATAGCAGTATTCATTGGTTCCATGAGAGTGGGGCCAGCCCATAAAAATATCTTAAATTTTAACGTCTAGTCGGTCCACAGTCTAATTCTGCTCTTTTTGGTTTTCAGCTATTGTTTTTGTCTGACTTTTATTATGAAGTTTTGTCTGTGGGTCATAATTTGTCATTTACTTTGCAGTTTCGTCTGAGATGCATCTGAAATCGGTCACAAGTTCACTTGTTCATTATAGTGAATGGCACATGTACTTTATGGAGAAAAGAGAAATGAAATTGAGTGAGCGGCTTAAGATGACGGAATTTGTGTGTGCCAGAGAGTAGAAATAACTATTTTACACCGTAAAAAATAATGACGATAATAACTTTATATAACTTTATATGGTATAATGAAAATAAATAACTTGTTCACTTGTTCTCATATTCATGTCATATTTAATAGATCATTCATTTTAATAGAATAATAATACAAAAACTACAAAAAAGAATTAACACAATGATATAATTTTATTATTTTTACTTATAAATTTGCCATAAAAAGCAATAAATAGAGCACATAATACATGAAAGCTGTATTCCTTTCAGGGTTATCTGGTTTTGTTTATTTTTAGTTTTCTCCACATGGACTCTGTTTGTGTTTTCACCTTGGTTAGCTTGTCTTCATGGTTGTTAATTTGATTCATTACTCAGTTCAGGTGTGTGTTGTGTTCAGGTGTTCATGTCTCATTATCCTCTAACTACTTAAGTTCAGATCAGTTTGTGTTTCGTGTTGGGTCTCGTCTATGTGTAGTTGTGTTTGTATGTACCTCTTTGGATTACTCTGTTGGAGCATTAAAGCCTAACTTTCGTCGTCGATTCTTTGGTGTTTTTGTTTTCCGTCTTGTTTGTGTTTTTGTTTAATTTTTTTTTTTTGGTTCATCATGGACTTCCCTGCTGTCAAGCTGCTTTCCCTTGAGCAGGGAGACAGCTCCCTCGAGGAACGGGCGGTGCCGTCCTCCTGCTTGGGGCCGGTGAAGGCTTCGGAAGCAGACTAAGGAAACCACATGGATGACGCTCCACTTCAGTAGCACCTATACACCAAACTTTCCAGTCTTGTACCTAGTTATATTATGAAGACATTTACAGAGGGATTTGTAAATATATTATTCCTAGCCTGATTTATATAACATTTTATTCCAAAAAACATGGCGAAAATCATTTTTTAAAGGCTATTGACAGTATTTTCTGATTTACAGGATAACAAAAGTAGATATCCATAAATCCCTCTGTAATTTTTTTCCCATCTAATATGTGAACACAATGAAAAAATAATTTTTAACCTGGCTTTATCCAATACTCAGATTTTGTTTTTTAAAATCTATGCAAATTAGTGCTTATTTGATTAGATATTGCCTAATTTGCATATTTAAACATTAAATTACAGAAAACTTGTAATACATTTTGTTTCTCATCTTAATGTAGGTAATCAACTGTGAAAGTTTCATGGTGATATCTGCTAGTTAAAAATTTTACCCTATTCACCTGTAGTGTCTCGCCTTAATTTGGATAAAAAAATGAAATCTCAGACAACTTGCAATGGTGTTTTTCTTAGTTATTATATAATATGGAATACATCACATATCATATATACACCGGGAACATTTAAGAGTGATATTGATTATGTATGTCGGCCTTAAAAAATTACACAAATAATGCTTAATTTCACCTTAAAAGTTGGTATTTTGCATATATATATACATAAAAAAGGCAGTGAGCCTCCATTATATCTTTGCTCTGACCCTTGACTATCGATCTAGAAACTTAATTTCCTCATCTTGATTGCCTACTTACAAAAAAACTAGGGGAAAATGGTCCAACGACTGAGCAAGATAGGCAATTTGGCGGCCATTTTGATATGCAAATTAGACGGTAAAAAACTCAAAATTTCGCTTGGGAACCAGTTTTTTTGGATTCAGCACCCTTGAAATATGTAAGGTAGGCCGGTTCCCAACTTGTACCCATAAATGCTCCTCACTTCTTATAGAAGGCCATTTTTCTGAAATCCGTCTAGTCTAAAAGGTTAAACATTTCATTTGTAACCATGAATACAAAAATGAAACTGAGGGGGCACAAATCAGATCTGAGGGGGCAATGCCCCCTTTTGCCCCCTCGTGGCGCCGGGCCTGATGATAGGCTACAGCACAGTCTATCCTAGCATATTGCTTACATAATTAATGAACATTTCGTCTTTTTTTAAATTTGATCACGCAACGTAAATAACTGAGCATACAGTTTTGATAGGAGAGTGTATGCATGTTGTGCAGCATGTCAGAATGTTGGTGTTTTGAAGATTTTCTCAACCTCTTTTTCACTCTTACACACTCTTTTTTTACTCACTTTATTTTATTAGGCTAATTGTCTGAGATTGCCTTTCTGGTGGAGTCCTTGGACATGACAGGGAAGGACAGTTCTCTTAATGAACTCCAATAGGGCCCAACATTCTTTTCCACATGGCAACCACACCATTATTTAAAAACAGAGAATACTTGTGGGTACAACTCCCAATAATAACTGATCAAAAGTTTATTCTAATGAATGACTTATAGGCATTTTCATCTACACTCAAGGGCTAACAAGTGTGTAAAATCAATCAGAACAATATACATCATCTTAGACAATATATAGCCTATATATATATATATATATATATATTTAGCAAAATGGGAAATGCGCATTAGAAAGAGCTTAGTGATTTTGAAAGTAAAATGGTGTGGAAGTGCTTGACTAGACTGCACAAAGCACCAACCTGAACCTCACTGAACTCCTTTGGGATGAATTGAAACACTGACTGGGAGCTAGAACCTTAACGTCTGACCTCAATGATGCTTATGTGTCTGAATGGGAGCAAATCGCTACATCCATTTTCAACACATATAGCAACAAAAGGGAAATCCAACCCCTATTAATGCTTCTAGTTTTGGAATTGAATGTTCAACAAGCACATACAGATATAGTTTTTGCCATATCGGCTACTTTTTGGCCGTGTACAGTGTTTGTGGAAACTGAAAAAAAAAGTGCATGTTTGTTTAAGGAGTATATTTTAAGCAGGATGAGATATTGATTGAGCCATATAAATGTATTATATTGCTTGTAAAATGCAGACCTAAATGCATTACAACTGCATGTAACGATAAGTGTTTCAGAACTGAGGGAGAAGAGGATCCAAGTGCAGTATAACAGTTTATTAACAAAATAATAGAAAATCCAGGCAATGGGTGACGCAGGCAAAAACAGATAAAATCCAAAACAGGCTGAACAAAACTGAAAACGACTCACACAATACATCCAAATTGGACAACACCAGACAATGAACATAAGAAACACTGGGTATACACAAGATAACAAGCGGCTGACGAGGGACAGCAATGACTGGCCATTGTAACGAGGGTATAGCTATGGAAACAATGCAACAAGATATTATATTATATTATATTATATTATATTATATTATATTATATTATATTATATTATATTATATTATATTATATCCACACACACACACACAATAATATAAGTCACATAATCTTCTCTTGCAAAACCCTAAGAACTGAAGATTAATACCTGCCTTCATCATCGCTGTCTTGTCATAACGTTTGGAAAGTGCTCTAATAAAGCACTGTGTTATCACTGATCCATCTCTCTTGAGTCTGCTATCACCTGACTATTATATTATATATTGTATTTTAAAGTCACAAAACCATAACCAAACATATTGTTGCTCCAGTTTCTACAAAACATAGAGAAATATAGTTTGGTTTCTCACAGAATGATTTACCTGTGATCACTGTAAATAAAAACATATACAATAAGGCTGAACTTGATCACCGGTTTCACAACCAGATAGTTATTGAAGCCTTTTAGAGACCATGACAGGTGGCAAGTGAAATGGTCATTCAACCATTTTACGCAAATGCAGAATAATAAGAGAACAGTCATATGAGCACCAGGTTGGCTGGAGGACATTTGGTTGTAGTTCACTGTGTTCTTCCAACAGCAGTAATGTGCCAGCTGTGCCACTGCAGTGCCTGCACATTTGCTAGTGGAAGCTGGACTAGAGCGTCACCATATAGAAAGGTATGTTTTAAACCCCAGACAGAGCTGGCTTTCTGTACAATACTCTAAACCTGCTGTTTTTGAACCGCAGGGAACTTCAAAGGAAAGAGTTACAAATATGAGCTCTCTTAAATAGACTTCTTGTTCTTAACCTTTAAAGGGTTTTGCAAGCTGATACCAAAGACTATAGATATACAAAGAATTAATGAATGGGAGAAACTGCAATGTGCAATATGGGGGAATAAGTCCCGCCTTCTAAATAAAAGAGCCAATTGCTAATTGGTAAAGTCACTGCGTCACTGCAACTGCCATTAGAAGCACTTACCGTATTATATACAGAAACCTGAGACTCGCGCTTAACTGCACATGCACATTGGCTGGTCTAGCCTGAAAATAAGCTTTTTTGTAAGATTATTTGAGCAACATTTATGGGACAGTACAGGTCAGATTTTGTTGTTGATTTAAAATATATTTAATTGTGAGATTTCAGGATTCCCCCTTTCGCGAACAGACTAGTTAACAGACTTTCCTTGAAAAGAGCTTTGCTGATACTTTGAAATGCTTGCAGAATGTTCAAGAATACAGCAACCAATAATACTTTTCTATCTTTCTGTCATATAAGCTACTTTATAAGGCCCTAAAAATGTATTTGGATTGTTAAGTCACTCTTGAAAATATAAAACCAAGTGCCATCTGCAAACAAATGATTCTTGACCTTTTCTCAAAACTAACTTCCCCTTTCTTTTACAGCTTTGCAATTAGGATTAACCAAATCAAGCTCAGTCTCAAGGTGACTTTTAGTGGATGTAGGAAGTCAGTTCCCCTCAAATTCACACGTTAAATTTGAAGTTTGCAACCAGAAAGTGTCCAAATAGTTTTATCTTCATTTTGAAATGTATGTCTTTCTATTGATATTCATTTTTAATTTTACATATCTTTTTATTATTGTTTCAATTGAAAAATATGCTTGTGCTTTCAAAAATGCCGCATGGTTTAATATTTTGCTTTATAATGCATTGTATACACTGTAAATCAGACCAGTGAAATAGGCTGATCATTGTCAAACATGAACAACACACTATTGGTCTGTCCAAACCCCCAATTATGAATCCTTCATGATAGAGTCTTTCTCCTTTCTTCAGTAAAAGGAGAATTTGTAAATTGTGCTCCAGTTAGATGAAAGGAAAAAAAGAAAGCATTAAGTCGAAGCATGTCTGGAAATAGACAAGAGATTCACTGCATTCATTCAGAGATTACTCCCCCCAAAACTTTTTTTCACTTGAATGTTAATTTACAACCTGAGCAGTAAAACATCTTTTTGATGTTGACTGTTGCAAGCATGACTGTTTTACTGTAAGTCTCTCTCTCTCTCTCTCTCTCTCTCTCATACACACACACTATATATATATATATATATACTGTATATATATATATATATATATATATATATATATATATATATATATATATATATATATATATATATATATATATATATATATATATATAGACAGTATATCTATATCTATATTCATGTATTTATCTTTCATTAGATATTTGAAAAGAATGATTTGTGCTGCACTGACAGCTGTTTCATTAGAGCAAAGAATACATTTAGTAAAAAAGCAGATTTTGAGAGCCACCGTATTAGAGAATATCTTTCAAATGAAGTAGCAACGCATAATTCATCTTAATTAAGCATAGCTGAATGTTTATGTTAACAGGATGCATACGTCTGTGATTAAGTGTCTATGCTGGTTTTTAACTGATTGCTTTTTTGCCCTATTCAACTTGCACAAGACACTTTTTTCATCTTAACTGTCAGCGGTAATTTTATTGATGAAGCCTTCTGAGAGAATAAAGGGGTAGAATCCATCTGATGTGTGACCCTTCAGTTAAAAGTATCAATTTACACGAAACATTCACTCGGATGATCACAGTACTCAAAAGTAACATACTTGACTCCACGAAAAACGAATACTAATATTGTCAGCACAGTGACAAGCAAAAACGATCAACATCTCTGTTGTTATTTCCACTTGGAGCATGAGAGCATTATTGGAAATTCCTGCTGGCATGATTTTTGTTTAGACGTTCCTATCGTTGCTTGAGAACTCAAGGTGCAATTTTCTGTGTTCTCATGTTTCATTCGGAATAACAGATTGAAATGATGACACGGCCTGACAGCATATTTGGGATGACATCAACTCTCTTACAACACTTAGATGCAACACTTAATAACATCTGTTACAGAGAAGAAGCCATTGAAGTGTGATTATGACCATAATGGAACTCAAAGACGGTTGACTTAGCTCACATTACAGTCTTACAGACAAGCCTTCCATTTACCTGAAAGACAACAGACACCCAGCTGAAATAATGGAGGATATTTTAACCAGCAGATTAGGAAAGTAAATGAGGAAAATAAAGTTCTCAGATTTCCATTTCAACAGGCACAAAACAGTATTTCCAGGCATATTTTTTTTACTGCCCAGGGCTGCATTTACCAAAAGCATAGTAAGCCAAAGTTGATCGTAGAGACCATTGGTGGCAATTGTTCTACGATCAACTTAGGCTTACGATGCTTTTGGGAAACGCAGCCCAGTTATGTAATTTGGCTATTAATTTATCTGCATATCTGTGTAATTTTTACTTAATTAGTCAATAAATTAATAATATTAGTTTCTGATAATTTTGTATAATGGACAGAAAAAGGACGTTCACAAATGCACAATGCAATTCTATTAAAACTTTGAAAATCATGAATCAAACTTTTTGGATTAATAACCTTTTTTAAAACGAAAAAATAAAACTTCTTGCGGTGTTTCAAATAGACAGCATCAGCATCACATCTATTAGTACCACAATAATCTTGCAAGCAAATGGAAAGGGATGTATTAGTAGAAAGGGAAAAACTGAGCTGTTTTAGGGAATTTTTAGCAGTTGTTAGCCATCATGGCTGAACACACAACTATGGATCATGCTTCATTACAACAGGGGTGTGAGGTCAGTATATCATATTACTTGAGCATGTACTCTTCTGTTATCTAGCACAGAATTAAAGAAGTGTGGACATAGCTAAGTAGATAAATGCAATGCATAGCACGATGAAACTAATTTCAGCATTAAGCCTGTTTCTAAGAGAACTGATTTGAATGTCAAATGGAATGGCCATTTAAAAGTGTTCTCTTATCATAAATAATTCAATGAAATAAACAACAACAACAAAAAGGTTCCTGGTATGTCTAGTTTATTTTTACGGAAAGAGACATTGTGATGGGAAACATATATACAGCATGTACATATTCAAGAATCTTCCATTTTGTGCAATACAATAACTCTTTACTTTTAATGTCAACATGTTTTTGAAATATTACTGAATGTAGCTTTAGTATTAACATTTAAAATGCATTCATCTGTTGTAACCAGTGTTGATCATGGATAAGATGATGGATTATGAAAGTAGCTGCATAATGACATCTTTCTGTAACTGCACATTGAACAGTTTATTTAGTACAGCAGAGACAGTCACTTTTAGTTATTATGACATCTGCTGTTGATTGCTGTGAAACTGCCAAAGCAGAGTGCTGTCAGGTTTACAAATATCAAGCAGGTGTACATCATCACTCTCTAAGGCTCAACATTGATGAATTTCCGTAAATGTAATTGAGACAAAAAACCCATATTGAAAAAGTGGGGCAGTGATAGAAAGGATTTTTGTAGGACTCTGTAGAGAAAAACAGAAAAAGATGTCCTTGACACACTGAAGGATAAATGAATACACTTTCAAAGGTGCACAATCACATAAGGAAATACATTATTTACATTCGGGTTTTTTTTGTCCTTTTCTTTTTTACCAATATAAAATGTCTAACTTTTTCATTTTCAATCCACCTGAGTTCAGTTCAGTGAGCCGTTTAAAAACAACATGCTTGAGGTGCAGAATATCTGAAATCTCTTTGATGTTGATGTTATAACTGAATATGTGGAATCGTCAGGGTGTCTGCACCTTCTTTTTGAGGCTGATCAGCTTTAAACAGGCTTCATTTAATAGTTTGTTTCATGTTTTAGGTATTTCAACCTTCTCTGACTCTGATGAAAGTGAGTGACTGTTAGAATTGAGCTTATGATTTATTCTGGAACCAGAACTTCCCTCAAAGAAGCTTCTAGAAGGTGAACCAAATGTTGAACAAGTTTTTGTTGGTAATGATAAGCTCTGCTCTGATCTGGTTTTCTTTATTTTTTATAGTAAGATTTTAGATATTTGGTCATTTGTCCCAAGTCCAGAACACAGACAAGGGTTTGTTCACCCAAAAATGAAAATTACAAACCCATATTGTTTATTTTATTTTATGGAACACATTGTTGAAAATAAAATGGTATTAGAAAATGCACTTCAGTTAAGTTAATTAGATGATCTCACAAGCCTTTAGGTGACTATAGATTTCACCACATCCCAGTGTAATGACTTTCCATCAATAGTTGCTGCAAACCTTTGGGAGTGCAGTGCCCCGATGACTAGGGAGGACTCAATGCATCTAACCCCTCTTCATTTTAATCAGCCATTACCTGGCTAATGGGGCAGGGAATTAGACTCAAACATCAGCTCTCTGTCTATTATGTCATTACCATTTCTTTTGTTTGCCTTACTGTTCCCATCTTCCTTTCTGAGAAGCAAACATAAGACCCTGCTCTGTCATTTGAAAAAATGGCTAAGAATAATTAAATATGAAAAACATAATGGGATTAAATGAGTGGATGCAAGCTAAATTTTGACTAGTCACATGGTGAACATGAATGTTTTTGAAAAAAGTCTCTTATGCTCACCCAAGCAGCATTTATTTGTTATTTACACTTAGTGAAAATGGCAGTACTTTCTTTGCACTAACTGGAAATAGTAGTTAGATGTTATTTATACTTTGTGCAAATAGTGGCAGATACTATTTGCACCTCAGTGTATTGATTATAAAATTATAAAATATATAATCATATGCTTCCTTTATAGGGACTTAACTTGCCACTGTTCCTAAAGCCCACACTTACCCCTACCCCTACCCCTACCCCTAACCCTAACCCTAACCCTAACCGTTAAACACTTTATTCGCCCTATTAAATACCCGTTAGGCTCTTTATTTCCTCTTTTCAAATATTTTCTTAACTTTTATTTAAAGTAAACAACTTTCCAAGCTGATATGTAATGGGAAAAGGAGAAGAATGAGTTTGTAAAAAGGGTTAGTTTTCATTTAAAAACAAAGTAGCATATAATCGTCAGTATTGCAAATGTAGTTCAGTTAGTAGCGTTAGCATTAAAGGTTAAGGAACCCACACACTACAAGATAATTGGGCTTATTTTGGGCCCAATTTCCCCCTATCCCGCAATCCTAGGTGAAGTCCTGATTATTAAGAGTGATTGAAACCGAAACGATCCAATCAGAAAGCGAGCTTATGGATCTTTTTTTTTTTGTGAATATTCTGTAAAAAGAACACTATTATCTCTTGCTCCTCGTCCGCCATGTTTGTTTTCTCTAAAGTCACGTTTGACCGTGAGAGATTTTGCAAGATTTCCTGTGTTCACAGTCGGGAATCTGGTTGTTTGTGAATGGAATCTGTTAGTGTATAGTGTGCTTTCTTGGTCACATCGAGGCACTCCACACACTATAGGTACAAAATCAATTTTTTTTATTGTCATGTTTATGGTCTCTCACATTTTGAAAATCTGATAAGGTTTTAAAAAATCTTTTAGTCTGGGCCAGCCTTTAGTTACCCCCCAACACTGACCAACATAAACATGTGGAAATGTAGATATGTGTGTGAATAGTCATTAGTAGGTATGCTTTTGTGATGGTGTTTGATAGATTGAATTTCTGGTAGAGATAGGAGCTTTCTGGTGCAGATAGCTGTTTATGGAGAAGCGGGCTGACAGGAGAATTGTGTAAAGATGGACACTACCATTCATCTGAATTAAGGGCTTGTATTAAAAAGTAGCGATTTGTCTTCTCTTTTAGCTTGGAGCAGAAAGGGAAGGAAAACATTCTAGAGAAGAATTGATTTTGTAGAATAAATGGAGCTAATGTGCTGTAATATTTATCTCCTCTTGATTAACGAGCCTGTTGGTGGTTGTGAATAAACTTAATTGAATGTTACCCCACGTCTGCATGCTTGTTTTTCTCACTCCCGAACGCTCTTTATCTTCAGGACACTGAGTCTCTCTCTCTGTCTGTAGATGAGGGATGATGGTCCAGTAATACTTGCACTGGCATCATGTTGAGCTGATGTGCATTTTGAGTGTCCTCCCACTCACATGAAAAGTGACTGTAATGAACTGATCTGGCAACCTTTAATCTGATCTCTTTCGCTCTGGGTTTTACTCTGTACTGAGCCTCTTAATCTCATGCAGTATTCAACAATTGCGGTCCATTTCAACTCATTTCTGTGTATTCAAATCAGGCTTCCTTCATTTTGTCTTGTGATCAACAGCCTTTGATGTCTTGCGTATTAAACAGTGATAACAGAGAGGAGAGCTGAATTCTGCTTTGAATATTAAAGAGGTCATATCATCCTTTTTTTCTTCTTTTTTTTTAGAAAGCAATTTATAAAAATATATGAGATTTAGGAATGTATAAATTAAGTCCTGTTTTTTGTGTGACAAATTTTTTGATTTTTTCCATATTTTCTTTGAGCATTTTCCAACTTCTTTGACCTTTACACAATTTTTTTGATTTTGAACACTTTAAAAGCAGGATTTTCCTGTAGATTTCCTGTCTGGACGGGGCTACGGGTTACGAGAGAGCAGAAATAGAAACCTATCGAGCAACAACATGTATTACTTAGTTGCAAAGTACAGAATAAGTCGTTTGAGGTTTCAAAAAATACTCTTTTTGGACTGAGGAGGAAGATTTAAGTTCTGAGTGTTACAATATATTTTATAGCGAATTAGGTTTTTTTGCTTAAAAAGATTCTTCATAGTATGACCTCTTTAAGGTTTTAAAGACACCACCTTGATGTCTTGGATAGGATATAGAACAGTTAGCTCCTTGATATGACTTGAAGTAGCCCTTTTTGTCATAATTATACTGTAGCTAGTGCCATTTGTGATATCTGGCTCTGTTTGCATCTAACAAGTTGATATTATGAGTGATTTAACATGTAAAAATTTGATTCAAGTTTAAAATGATTTCCAATTATTTTGGCTCACCAACTGCCTGTAGCCAACATGAATGCCACAGTGTGCTTACTAAAACAGGACGTCTTTATTTACCCTGTTGCTGTGTGGAAACCTGCACCTCTTTGGAGAGAAGGTTATTATGTGAACATCAGCACATGAGAGCAGCAGGGTGTATGAGCAACCTTGCTTCCCACCTTCATAATTAGAGGCAGAAAATGAGGCAGTGGAGGCGCTGGGAGGGCAGAGACCCCCTACTTGTCACCGCAGGCACACTGGCTCAGCCATATCATGTAATAATTCAGTTTATGAGAACTTATAATTAGTCAGACTTGGAACCGTGGAGGAAGATCACAAAATGGTGCTAGTTCTATAAACGAAAGTATGTGGTGCTGCATGGTAATGAGCGTTATTGAATTATCAGCTGCAGCAACACACTAAACTCAAAATGCAAGATGTTGAATAAACATTTGCAACCACATTGCAAAAACTGGATTATAGGAACTTACATTGCTCTCTGGAATAATTGATTCCAAGTCGGTTTGTGGAAGTAAAAATGATATCTTATATAAAAGTTTAAGATATCGTTCAAAACCAATGAGATTTACGACAGACCTACTATGAGCTATGAGGTTGTAAATCGATGATGGTATATGCTTTTATTGAAATAGTTATACTTATTTTAAAATAGTTTTGTTTAAAAGTGGAATTCCTGGTGGAAAACGACATTATCCATGATTCTGCAACCAAAAAATCTCCATTAATCAGAGAATCGTGACAAGCAACAAGCGAATGATGTAGTCAATCTAGATATTGTCTTTTTGTCCAGTTTTCTAATATTTTTTAGCTTTAAATCAAAGTTTCTAATATATTCACCTTGTAGCTGGTTGGTTTGGTTCATGGCTTATAACTTTTAAATGGGAAAAATACTTCCTGCACCAAGGCCACTGAAAGAGTGGGCTATTTCCTTATATTCCCCATTGTCCAAAACAACGTTGTAAATTAGTCAGCTCATACGGTAACTTTAACACAACTTTCATTTCTCTTGTATCACACTGAGAAGTGCACTTGGGAAAATATTACGCTTTTATACAATTTAAGTATTAAAGATATGTAAGCTTAGTGTTAAGTTCTGCCAGGAAGACTCAATCAGCGCATGTATTAACACATATTAACTCCCTTCTAACCAATCACGTGTTAACACTCTCAGTATAAAAGAATGGTACTTACATTCGTCTGAGTTCGCAGATACTGACGGCGCCAATTACCTCCATCCTCCCCACCACCACCAGGATGGTCCCTTCCTTTACCTCCAGGGGGTCGGCTGCGCCCCTGCCTTCATCTTCAGGCGGGATTTGCAGATTCCGTTACTCTCGCATTGCTTGCTAAGGACGGGGCCTACGCCAAAGACTCTATAAAATTATGCTTGCTGAGCTATTAATAAATTTACACTTGTTATATAATTTTATCTCCCGAGTCTTTCTGGTAGAAATATAAACAGATGCCTTTGCGTTGTAGTAGTCTCATCTAAAATAAGAATGTCTGAATACAGGTACTGAGTTTCTCTCAGTTAGTCTCCTATGAGCTTCAGCTACAAATCATGAATACGATTAACACAAGCTACACTATTACACTGCATAACTTTTCCTAGTTGTGACTTCAGTGTGTAGGGAAAATGTTTGAGGATTCAATAGGTCAGAGCCGTTCGATTATTTTCAGTAAATTTCACATGCAGCCGCTCCACTACCCTTGGCACTTCTCAGATGGCACTTCATCTCCTATTTCTCTGTCTTAAATGATTGTAGCAGCGATTGTAAACGAGCCTTTGATCAATGGATTGTGTCTGGTGATTGCATTCCAGGAAGGACCTGTTTTAATCCGAAGTATGAGAAATTAATCAGCCCCGAAAATAAAACTGGAACGAGTTCTCGCTTAAAAGCTTTGATGTTTCCTCCTCCGTGTCTCTACGCGTTCAGTCTGCTCTGTATTCCTATCACTCGCTGTGCATTATGTCTCTCTTTGCTGTTATCCTATGGCTGATCCTGTGATTCAGGAAAAGGAGAATGGGGAAAGGCACTTAGGATTTTAGATGAGTTTCACTGTCAGGAAATCGGTCAATTGATGGCTCCGCTCTGACGTGCTTCTGCATCTGGCCTGAAGGATGGCCTTCCTCTGAGCAGTGGTAAGCAAAAGATGCAATGAGTTAGTTACACACAAGCATACATTCAACTTCAAGGTGCAGTGTTAGTGGTTTTTGCATATCGGTTTTTGGTTGATACAGTATACATTTTTTTCTTTATCGGTTTTGACAATATTGAATATTTAAGTGAGAACACTAATTTCCAATTTTTTTAGAAGAGCGCATTCCATATAGTGGAGCGGCTAAGTGATATAATCGTTCAGTTTATGATACAAGCGTGAAAATTGGCATGAGCAGTCTCCATGGGTCACTTGACAAGAAAATTGTCCGAGCCACTTGAAATTTCAAGATTTTTCATTTTTCAAGATGGCCGACACCTTAGTGGAGCAGTTAAGTGATATAGTGGTTTATTTGGTGATACAAGCATGAAAATTGGCATGAGCAGTCTCTGATGGTCACTAGACAATAAGCCACCCACAGCTACTTGAAATTTCAAGATGGCGGCCATTTTTCAAGATGGCCGACACCTTAGTGGAGCAGTTAAGTGATATAGTGGTTTATTTGGTGATACAAACATGAATATTGGCATGAGCAGTCTCTGATAGTCACTAGACAATAAGCCACCCACAGCTACTTGAAATTTCAAGATGGCGGCCATTTTTCAAGATGGCCGACACCTTAGTGGAGCAGTTAAGTGATATAGTGGTTTATTTGGTGATACAAACATGAAAATTGGCATGAGCAGTCTCTGATGGTCACTAGACAATAAGCCACCCACAGCTACTTGAAATTTCAAGATGGCGGCCATTTTTCAAGATGGCCGACACCTTAGTGGTGCAATTAGGTTCATAGCAATTTTCATGCTTGTATCACCAACTAAATGATTTCTTAAGCCTAATTGCTCCACTAAGGTGGTGGCCATCTTGAAATTTCAAGTAGCTGTAGGTGGCTTATTGTCAAGTGACCCACAGAGACTGCTCATGCCAATTTTTATGCTTGTATCACCAAATAAACCACTATATCACTTAACTGCTCCACTAAGGTGTCGGCCATCTTGAAAAATTGCCACCATCTTGAAATTTCAAGTGGCTCAGACAATTTTCTTGTCAAGTGACCCATGGAGACTGCTCATGCCAATTTTCACGCTTGTATCATAAACTGAACGATTCTGCCAAACATAAGCACTTAGCCGCTCCACTAATATAGCAACTTTCTCAAATAATTCAGCTTTCTCTTTTGCTGCGTCCAAAATCGCATACTAATAGGTGCAACAATTTAATTGGAGTTTACTTCGCAACCGTTAAGAAAGTGTCCTCTTTACAGTACGAACAGGGGTAGATTTTAGAAAATTTGGACGTACTACATCTGCCATCATGTGACCTACCAGAGTCAGTTGCGTTGCTAAAGTTCAATTTATAAATCCCTTCCCGGGGCCTCACGGGATAGTAAAGTATCCATTGAATGCACACTTCAGAATCAGTAGCAAGTAATCTGGGGACTCTTCGCCTAGCTGTTTTCCGAATACTTTTTTTGCATACTATGTAGAAGGGAAGTATTTGAATTGCGTTTGATAATTAATCTCCAAATTAACAGTTATCCAAAATTCATAATGTACATTAAAGAGTTGTGATGCCTACATTCCCTTAAGCATCACATTATTGATTTGATTTTGAAAAAATCTATTGATTTTAGTTTTTTGTGTGTTTAAATGATTTAATACATGCAGACAAAACTGAATTTTTCATATTGACCATTTATCAGCAATAACATAAATAATCAACAGATTTTTGGTATCAGCCAGAATTTCAATATTGTTTTTTCTCAGTATTTATCATTTTTTAAAAATTGAATATGACTACCGATACTTTCTTTTTCATACTTGCACATATCAATTTTGTTACCTGCATTTTTAGTATGTACTACCTTTCAAGTACAGTAGCGGAAATGATAAATATCGGGTAAGAAATTCCTATAATATGTATCATAACTATCATAACAGTTGTTTTAATTGGTTTAGTAAATACAAATAACTCTTTTATTTTGATTTATTGACATCCATTCAGTACCAGTTTGCTAGAGGATAAATGTAATTATTATTTAGATTTTCATTTATTCACAATTGTCATAGTCATGAGTAGAACAGAAACCACAGAGCACTCAGAAGAGAGGACTTTTAAATCTCGTCTGAATGCAACTTTTAAGGAAACCTTGAACGTGTCTTGTTTCTTTGGTCCTCAAGGTTTCATCCATAAATCCTTTGATTCCCTCAAGGTGAGATGTTGCCCACAGGATGTGGATTTCATGGTTGAAAACTGTACAGCCAAATGAAGTATAGAGACTATGATCCTTCAAGGTGTGCTTTACTACAGTAAGTGCCACCCTGTGATTATGATGAAACGCTTTAGTTCGAGCTTCATCCTCAGCATTCAGTGTGTTCTTTGAAACATCAAGGCAAATCCATGTCCTTCATTTTTCATACTCTTTCTCAAATAGCCGGTTTGATTGTTTGAACTCGGAGTCATCCCACTCAATCTCTTAACTGTGTTCGGTTACTTCTGGCAAGAATAAGACATCATTCTGAATGAAGAACAATGACAAGAAGAAGATCTTTTCAAGTTAGTTTGTCTTGTGTTCAGAATCGATCATTTAGAAAGGCAATTTTTAGTTTTCCTTTGCATAAAAACATATTGCATCTCATTGGGCATTGCACCTGACTAAACTGATCTGAAACCAATACAATGTCTAAAACAAAATCTGTGCACTCTTAGAACAAAAAGTTCTGTATATAACCTTAAACGGTTCTATCAGGTTCTCTTAGGGGGTTCCCATCATGGGATCATTTTATGGATTTAGTTTTAATTAATCAATTTTGTTTTAATTCACTTTACATTTTAATTGAATTTTATGAATTAGACAGCTTGTAAACACTGTATCAGTAGAAAATAACCCATTAAACAAGTATTATGCAATCATTTAAGACATTTCTCCTTATACAGAACCTTTTTGGCATAAAGGGTCCTTTAAAATAGAGTAGAATAGAACACAATTTAACCCTTTTAAGAGTGTAGAGCAGTTTTGGGCCCTGATTTATTAACATCCCAACAAATACAAAGTAATAATTTTTGCTTGTCGAAATTACGTTTGCGCTTCTAGCATGTACATTATTCGTGATACCAAATGTACCAAAGAAATACTCAGGTATGACACTTAACCCATTTCAGGACAAGAATATCACATGTATTAATTGTAGTCTTCTTTCTTCTCTTTTTCAAAAAACAAAATATTCACCAATTAAATAGAGCAACATCTTACCATAAGTTCATGAGAAATATTTTCATCATTATTGTGATGATTTTCATAATTTCACATCATTATTGCATGTCAGCAGTCCAGCAGCATTGATACATCTTTGTGACAGTAGCCATAGTGTACAACACAAATCAGATTGATTCTTGTCTTTCAGTTGTTTTCATTTGCAGACACAGTTTCATGCTTGACAAATCGTGTTATGGGAGCAACCGAAACAATTTCCATTGGCACACCCTTTATGTTATTATTTTCTGGTGGTATAAGCCCCAAATTCAATAATTAAAAGATTTGTTGTTTTGCTAATCTGAAATGTTTGCTTGTGTTTTTGTGTTTCTAAATCAGGCCCTTAGAGTCCAGGGTAGTAAATTCTAGTCACTTAGACTATATATTTTAAGCTTTTTATAATAAGTAAAGTTATTATTATTATTTATTGGGGTAGGATGAGGAAACAGGCTTCCAAACTCTGACAAGAGCTTGTCTCTCACTGAACAGGTGACACCAGCACAGCCATTGTTTGATGAGGCTGAGCTAATGGGGTTCTGTGATGTATAGTAAGACAAATGACTTTGCCTCTCACTGACTTATCTCAGCTAATTATAGATAGCCCAATATTAGCTTTAGTTTTAATGTCCTTGTTCCACAGGAGTTGCTCTCCATTAATTAACAACCACTGTGGATGGATACAGTATATGCGCCATGTTGTGGGTACACAGCGATTGTTTGTTGTGGGTGGATGATTTTTGAGAGAACAGTTTTCACTTGTACTGATTTGCCTGCATGGCATTGAAGCCAGGTCTCGAGCTGAAGTTTAGCTTTAACGTTATTAGTAATTTTTATACATTTTATAAATGAATTGTCATGCGAGTCCCCTTTTCTTTTGGCTTCAATAGATACCTGATGATTAATTAATTAATTCACTTGGTCTAAGAATAGTAGCCTTAAACAATGTCCAAAAGCACAGAATTCATAATACATATTTATTAGATTCTGTCCACCCACTTTTCCTTAGAAATGGCACAGATGTGAGTTCAGTGTCTGAAATCTTACTGATCTTTTTGTGGCAGGTGGAATGAAGCAAATATCTGACGTTATATGCTTCCATGGACACACACAAAATCTGTTTATGTATCACAACAAACAAGAAATTAAGTAAATTATAAAAATGTGTGTTAATGACTGATAAACATAGCTTGAGAAGTTTTTTTTCCCCCATATTTTTTGTCATTTCTTTGAAAACTTTTTATTTCTGTCTGCAGATATTAAACAGTTTTGGTCTGTTTTCTGTTTATTTGTTGAATGTTGACATGGTTGACAGATTTATTTTTAAATATGAGAACGAATACTAAAAGTTGAGGTCTGTTATTGTTATTGGTAACAATTCCTGACCTTAAACATTCTATGGCTACTTGGTACTTTTTAAACATAAAGTAATGTGTTTCTGATATATTCCTTGTTATTACCGCTTCAAGGCAGATCTTATGAAGAAGAAACAATTGAAGCATGAAATTAGCTCATGCCATCTACAAGAAAACGTCAATATAGACTCCAAAAATTAAACTGGAGGATTGGTCTGGGTTGGCTGAACAAGTGGAAGAAGCAAAATAACCCGATTCAGCTTAAGAACAATTTAAAGACCATTGCTGGAGGAGTTAGAGATTGCACACTTG
Organism: Squalius cephalus; assembly: GCF_949319135.1. Classification (NCBI taxonomy): domain Eukaryota; kingdom Metazoa; phylum Chordata; class Actinopteri; order Cypriniformes; family Leuciscidae; genus Squalius; species Squalius cephalus. The sequence continues at coordinate 24,476,271 of NC_137142.1, forward strand.
TTTTCTTATCTTCTCAGCCAACCCATTGGTTTTCACCAGAGCACAGCTGTGCACAGACAGCTGAGAAAATTGTGACACTAAGAGCATCTCATATGGGAAAGTTAGTTCTTGCAAAGTTTATAAAGCTCTGTAAGTCACAAATTAAGTTGTATCATCATGCAAATATATAAAATATCTCTAAAACTGTTGTATTGTCATTTATCATTTTTTTCTTCAAGAAACAAATTCCTGTAATCTTGGTTAAAAATAGACAATAATGCATATAGAAAATGCTGTTCTTGATTCTCGTTTTCAGTGTCTTTGATTTTGTCCTTACTGCTTAATTCTTAAGCAGAGATATTTCTAAACACCTCTCTGTTTTAGATTGGAGTCTTGCAATGTGTTAACACATTCATATAAAGGAATATATTAATATAAGCAGTCAGACCATATGAAAAAACAAACAAACATTTAAGTTGAATGTGAAAAAAAGCATTTAAAGCAGACAGCGTTTGGCAGAGTCTTAGTAGCTTTGAAAATGTACTAATAGCAGTCTGCAACATTGCATGTATGACTCAGCCAGAAAAAGCATATTGCAATTACTACTCATTGATTGTGTATTTCATTTATATCCAAATGACTAAAGACAGTTCTGTAATTGCTTCCCCTTCATTGTTCTGATCAATTCTAATTTTGCACTTCTCAGATGTATATCGAAAAATAAGCGATGCAAGTCAAGGGCATTTGCCACTTCTGTTGACTAACAGTCAGGAAGAGGAATTGTGTAAATAGTGTATACTGATATATTTTTTGAATGAGATTTTTTGATTTATGATATACAGTATAGATAAAAGAATGGAGACTGTTGTTTTTAAGTATACATTGCTTTTTCATGATTAATATACAGGTTTAATGATGATATCTTAATTAAAACCTAGACATATTAAATAATCATATTTAACATGATGTGAATTTTAATGCATATAAAATACTGAATACTTTCTCATATGATTGATTTAGCCAAATACCATATTGAATCAACTCTGATTTTCTTTTACTGTAGTAGTCACTGCATTTATAGGCTTACACTTTTAAACTCTAAGTTTAAGTTTGTAGAACTTAACATTTATATTTTCGTACTACACAAACATGTTAATTGCAATTCAACTTAAATGTTGACTAGCTATATATATTTTTTAGAAAAGAGACTATCACTATGCGTTTGCATGTACGCAAAATGCTGATGCTGTATACATAATCTTCTAAAATATATAAAGTACAATGGACTTTCAGTAATATTTGAGTGAAATAAACATTTAATTTGGTTAACTTCACTGTTCGGGTATACAAAGATCACCAGCTCAAATCCTTGTTTCATTTTTGGACAGACGAAAGCTGACTGAGTGCAGCTACTTCTGTAAAGAGTGTGGCAGGAATTGTAGCAGGAATAAAAGCTTAAAGCTCCTTCTGTGAGAATGAATCAAAGCTCAGACTGCGAGAGTGTCTGTACCTCTATTACCCTGTCTACTTCCCTGTCACATGCTCTTTTGCTCTTTAACTATCTCTTAATAGCTCAAAGCGAGTATGCTAAAGTAGGGGTGGGCAATATGGCAAAGATATCATATCACTATTTTTTTTCAGGAAAATCACGATTTTATCACGATTCTTTTTCATGTTGGTTTTACTATTTTGCAAGTGACTGAGCATTACCGCTAAAAATTAATGTCTATATGTCAAAAATAAAGCCTAAATAAAAAAAAATGGCCGACATTTAGGCCAAAGTGGCAAAGACAAAAGAAAAAAAAACTGGCACGGACACACCGGCACGGACACACCGGCACGGACAGCGGCACAGACACTGACATGGACACACCAGCACTTGCCGCTTGAACTGGTGTTACTCATGGTAAATCAAGAAAACAAGAAATAATAATATATAAAATATATCATTTTTTATCATTCAATATCGATTATGGTGCATCCCTACCTACCACTAAGCACTTCAAACCAAACTCAAAGATCTGATTACACTAACCTGGAAAACTTTGGCAAATGTACTTCTTGTGAACCTTGTAAACCCAACTTTGTTTCTAGGCGAACTGGTAAAAGTTATGTGCCAAGGCTGAAACCAGACAGAGAAAATATTGGATCATGCATTGTGAATGTGTCTCCATTTTGTTTGTGCATGTGTGTGGAAAGAAAGAATGGAAGAAAGGAAAACGTAACAGTCAGAATGAAGATGATGTCTAATTTATAAAGATAGATCCACATGGAGGGTGGGAGGAATAGATTAGACCAATTTCCACTGTGCTGAGAGGGTTATATCCTGTTTCCTATTGAAGCAGATGATGTAGTGGGAATAAGATGTTGGCTGCTTTATTTGGATTGGATATGAGGGGAGATATATATGGTAGCTTGAGTATCACACAGAAGGAAGTCTCATTGTCTGAGACTGTCAGGCTCCTGCTGTGCCCGACATTCAGGAACCTGCTGAGAGTGTGTCAGCATATTATTCACCAACACATTCCTTACAAATTGCATGTGGCAAATCATAGTGCATGCATGTTTGTCTTGTTTTCAGAGACAATTTATCTGTTTAACCATTTGTAGCATGCATGAATCATTGAACAGCCCTGTGAGGAATGGTATGTTTGAATTTAATCATAGCTTAGTATGCTTGAAAGCATACAGTATAGCAGAGAAGAGAGTGTATTGATTTGTGTGTGCACGTGGGTGCATGTGCGCATCAAGTCTATTGACACAGGACATATGGGAAAATGCATAGAGCTGCTAACCACATGCCAATGGTAGGTGCAGGCCAAACACCCGCTGCTATCGACAAATTAGCAAAGAGTTGCCATGAATATCATGCCTTTCATTTACAATAATGCACACAGGCTCCAACACACTTCATTAGCAGTGGCTAGCACCCCTGATTACAGAAACGTTCACAGCTTTCTTCTCACTTTTATTTATTGATTTCATTGTGTCAGAATTGTGCTGTGAGCCCATTTGTGCATTATGGACTCTATAGTCTTATAGTCTATAATTATCTAAGTTACCATTGATTTTAAACAGAACCTTTAGAAACAAAAATGTGAGTGTATCTATGAGACAACTGATCCAAGTGCCCATGTAATTGCTGGGACTAACAGATTAATGATTTAGTAATACATTCTAATTGTAGGTCTACAAACATAAATATGACTGCACTCTATTCAGGTTTTCAAACTTGATGCCAAGGACCTCCAAATATGAAAAAATAAGTAATTTATAAAGGTTATACTGTGTGAGAAGAAAAGTGTTGCTTGCAAATTTATTTAATTGGCTTTTGTATTGTTGTATATATTTATTTTGTATTTTATTTTGCACTTTTGGTGTATAAACCTAAGATAAGTTTTTTCAATTCAATTCAAATTTATTTATATAGCACTTGTTACAATAAATAATTTTCTAAAGTTTTAGAAACAATTACAGAGAATATTGCAGTGACAAAAGTCAGGAGAAAGTAGTTTACATTTGTTCATTTTAATTTTAAATGTATGCATTAAATGTATCAAAAGTGACAGTAAAGACCTTTATAATGTTACAAAAGATTTCTATTTTAAATTAATGCTGTATTCAATAAAATTCATCAAAGAATCCTTAAAAAAAAAAAAAAAAAACGGTAACAGAATGACATTGTGACTGACTCACTTTGGAGCCCAATCACCTTCAAGTGGTAACAAAACAAGCCAATGGACATTGGCGAGTGAGATTTGCATGGCCCAGTGTTACATATGAAAGATCTCTGCGGCATGTCTTGCTTAGATACGGATGGATTCATTTCCATTGCAAAGACAATGCGTAATGGAATCTGCTGGGAAAGACACGGGTTTACCGACAGGGAAATCGTATCAAGCAAGAATACACATGAGATTACCAGGGGGGAATCACAACATATGGGGCATCTAACCCAGTGCAGGAGCTGACTGACTGGGCATGCATATTGAGTACTGGGCCTGTCATCGGACGCCTCCACCACGTCTGACTGCCGAAGGATGCTTGGAGGAAACTTTATCCAGGGTTCACCAGGCAGGGAACTCACCTGGATAGCAAAATAGCACGTGGGAAGAAACCGGCTCCACCAGGAGATTGTAGAATGATGTTAGGTGTCGCCCAGCTGTGAGCCGCTCTGTGAGGGCTGGTTCTGCCTCTTCCAGGGACAGCGCTTGCAAGTTCACCACCTGGTCCCGGAAAGGAGTGGTAGGAAGTTTGGGCACATATCCGGTCCAGTGTAACCACAAGTTACTTGTTACTGTGTTACACGAGTTAAAATGTGCGCTCGTTCGTGATACGCGCCATCATGTTGACAGAGTCCAACTTCATACAGAGAAAAAAGACACTCTGCACGGGGGATAGTTTGCTCTTTTCCCTTTTGACCCGCAGCCCCAGATGGCTGAGGTGCCTGAGCTCCAGGTCCCTGTGTTTGCACAACAAATCTCAAGAGTGAGCTAGAAAGTTGAGAATGCAAACACCCACTTCCCTTAGCGGGGCAAGGGCAGCCTCTGTGACTTTTGTGAAGAATGCGGGGTGACAGGGACAGTCCAAAGGGAGGACCCTGTACTGTGAGATGAGTTGCATGCAAGCTTATATACCAGTATATCTGGGGGAGTGGCTTGCCATGCAAATCTCACTCGCCAATGTCCATTGGCTTGTTTTGTTATCACTTCAAGGTGATTGGGCTCCCAAGTGAGATCCCACTATGTCAGTCTGTTGACATAATGTTGAATGTGACTGACTGATAGGGAATGACGGTTTACACAAAAATATTAAGCAGCACAATGGTTTTCAACATTGATAATAAAAAACTTTTTGAACAGTAGTTCAGTTCAATTCATAACTATCAATGGAACATAATAATTGTGAATAATCCCATGATTTTTGACTAATGAAACAATTTTTCTGACATTTTCCGCAAACCTAGTGGCCCCTGTTTTAGTGACTCCTGCATGCTCTACTCTACTATATTACTCTTGTTTAAGAAATGTTAACATATGCATGACTTCAGTCATAGACTCCATATCTTATCTTATCTTCTATTTCATTCTTTCTTTTCTGTCTTCAGTCTTACATTTTACAAGGAGTTGCCACAACACTATTTCAGATCTTTGGAAAAAGTAATAAGATTGAAAGGGCTCAAAATAGGATATAGGTGTATAACAGAAGTGCTTTTCAATCTTTTCAAAGGGACACAGGTGAAAAATCCTGTTGCATATTATTCGGTTGACCTTTCCAATGTTCAAATTTCTCCTCAAGTCGTAATAACTGAACTTCTGATTTCTGAGATCTATTGTGTCTTAGGTCTAAGCAGATCCTGCCCTCTTCCATTCAATCTCCTCAGCCTTAAGCATTTTGCAGAGGCCCTTTGGGGGCTGAAGGGTGTGTCATTAAAATGCTGAGCCCCTCAGGATAACAATGCCAATGTGAGCCTTGAGGTTCAGACTGTGAAATAATTGTTGGAAACATCTTCTGCAAAGTGGCGTGAGCAGCAATCTGAAGAATGAAAACAATTAATATAAGACTGCATAGCCTTTATGAACCACCTGAAATTCTCCCTTTCATCAGCTGGTTCTCATGTCTTTCCTACCAACATCCCAAAAATAGTTCTTCTTTTTTACAATATCTTATTTATTTTTTTATTCTTCATGCAAACCTACACAATTTTTTCAATAGTATTGTTCATTTATAAAACTAATCTTTAACTATGTTTAATTAATTATCAGCTCTGCTAAATTTTGTTGAGGTGGTATAATGCTCTTATGGATTAATGCTCTTGCATGTAATTCCAAAAGAAAAGCATAATCCTATGGTTTATTCTTTCATTCCATTAGTTTCTCATCATGAGCATCTGTAAACTTTTAATTAACTTTACCAAAGATTACCCCAGTAAAAGCTTTTGAATAGAGCACTTGAAAAAACATGTTTTGAACCTTTCCAGTCGTTTCCAGCGCATTTGATGCATCGCTGCCGCCATCCGTCGAGTAAAAGATGCTGCCTACAAGCTCACGTGTAGGTAGTAATGCGCAGCGTCATGCCGCAGTCCCATCAAGATGGAAATGGCATGCAGATGGGGTCCTCCCATGGCTATGGTGTCATTAATCTAAAGCAAGTTACAACGACTGGGGATCAATGACTGAGCCATACGACCATTTCATCAACGTCTAGGCGTTTAGATACTGCAACATTCATAAAGCTCCTGACAGCCTGCCATGTTTCAAGAAAGAGATAAAATCTCTGTATTGATGACACTTCTTCAAGTGCCTTATTTTCAAAAATAAAATGAATGAATGAATAAATGATGGGAAATGAAACAGTTGGAGTGCATGGTGGAATAAGATGACTGTGGAGAGCTCAAGGTGGGGCTCATCTATACACTTTAAATTCAGATTTATGACAATAGACAGGGAGTTAAACTAATTTATTTAATTCTGTAAGAACAAAAGGAGGATCAAAGTGAAGTGTGTGATACAACTGAAGTAATAATAAGAAATAAACAACTGAGAATTTTTATAGTGTGAGTGTGAACTGGAAACTGTCACTGTCTCATGATTAAGGTAATTCAGCAGGGCATTTATCTGTCTGGGGAGTTCAGTGAGATTTATTTTTATACTGTATATAGATGTCCTATGAATAGCTTTTAGCAACCTTTTTAAAAAGTTCCTAGTTACACTACAAGTTACCAAACAGCAATTAATTAAAGCTAATTAATCAGGCAATCTATTTTAAATTCTATAATTACCAGGTTATGTGATTTAATTAACTAGAGAACAAGTGTTTATCTGGTACAATTAAATCACTAAAACCACATGCTGTAGCTAATTACTACTAAAGAGACTTTAGCATCTTCACTGTGTGTAACCATTTTCCGTCAGGGTGACACTTTTGACTTTGCTAACTCATCATGTTTATTAGCATGGTTTCAGCTCTGTACTTGTCACATGTTGAGGCTGCCACAAGTCTGCTTTCATCCATGCACTGGTGGATCTAGAAAGAACATATTTCTTCCCATAGAGAACTATTGATTTCTTTACTGACTTCCCTTTGCTTCAATATTGATTCAGTGGCTTAGCTTGAGGTCATTTCGATAGCAGTTTTATTGTGGCACCTTTGTCAAGAGCATGTTTCATTTTGATAGAATTTCATACAGAGCCAACAAATGCCACATTAAAACCTCAATGGTCCTTAAATTGCACCATAGAGATAAAACTTTTTAAAGAAAATAAAATCTTTCTCTTAGGATTCCTACTGAAACAAAAACTAAAATTGGGTGTCAGCAGTACTTTTATTGCCTCTGTTATGAGGAATAAGAATATTTAATAAAGAAACTGACACTTCATAACACTTTGCAAATTTATGCTTGAAAGTGTTGACATGATCTGGACAGAAGACTTAATAATAATCTCATGTCTCCTTGGGACCTTTCTGCTCATATTTCTGCTTTTTCTCTCTGCCTTTGCCTGTCTCTTTTCCTCTCTTCTTCAAACCTAAGAATGCAGATGCATTCACTGCTTATGAGATTTCCCTCCACCTGGAGAGATATTATGTGACATCCAAAACAACAATGCAGAACTGCATAGTGACAAATGAAAAAAAAACTGTCTGACTGTCACTCAAGCGGGACAGTTGAATGACTGGATTTGGAATGAGCTTTGGCTTAAATCTAAATTTAAACTGAAATTCAAATTTAAATCTAAGTGCAGTCATTTTCTTGGCAACAATTTGAAAGGACAGTCATGACAAACATTCCTTGAGATTTTTCTTTTATAGCAGCCTTAGTGTGGCTTTTTTTTTGGCAAACCTCTAATATATCTGTATATACACATATTTTCAAAATTGATGTTCCATATTTTGACCTAATCGAGAGCTAAATGGTTGATAGATAGGCCACTTTACTCATAAACTGAGTTAAATCTTGACTCTGAGTGCCACACAGTTTATGATTTTATGAACTCTGCCTCATAAAGGATAGTGGAGATGTTATTGAATGAAAAATGAAACAGTATTATGAAAATGAGCAGCACAGTTTACTGTGTTATTTATAGTGCTTATATTGGAGGGCATGGCTAAAATTTTAGCAGATTAAATAAGACAACATAGCATAACTTTTGGGTTCTGGAAGTAAAAATTTGTTTTGTATTTTAATTTCAAGTTTATTTTTGATTCAAAACAAAGTTTGTAGTGTGATTAATCAGAGGAAGGTGGTTTTGTTCATGGCTTAAAACACTTTTATTTTGGATTTCAAAATTCCTTTGGAGAAAATTAATAGGGAAGATACTTCCAGAACCAAGACTACTAAAATATATATTGTAAACAAGACTGTATTGTAAATAAGGATACGTCTGAAGTCTTTATCTGACCCTGTAAAAGTGATTGGGCATGTGAACACTCTCCATTCCCAATTTGTGCTTTGGGTACATAAGTGATGACTGATGACAAACACTCTCAGATGGATAGTCATTTCTTCAACAAGAAAACAATGCTTGTGCAGTTAATAGGAGATGGGGATGAGAGGGAGAGTGAAAAGATATACCTTTCTGCTAGCAAAAATAATTGACCCATGCAGTCTTTTCTTTGGCCCTGGCCACAGTGTGACAAGTAAATGAAGGGCATCAGGAGATGTTTGTTTGCTCTTGTTCTCAGTTCAGAGGTATACTGTGGCTGGCAAAGTTGAGTTGAAGTAATAGCTAGAATATGCATAGAGTGTTTACATCCAAAAGCAAAGACTCTGATGTTATACTGTACAAGAAGTAAAATGGCTTATTATTAATAAATATTAGGGTGCTATATTGGTTATCAGAGGATTATTAATTTATCACAATGGGCCAGAATTGGATATTCAAATTTGCCAACCAAGGCTTAACACATGCCTGTGGCAACATTTCTGTAACATGATATTATGTTGCTTCTTGCACATTTTGCAACATTTTCAAAGTGAAATGTCTAGTTAGTGGCACTAAAAGCTTGTTCAGTTTTATCCAAATTATTTATATTTATTATGGAAATGTTTTATTATGTTGGTTGTTGTACGCATCGTGGAACTAAAAGTTAATGCTCTATTGCGTTTGAAAATAATAATGCGTACACTAAACCTTACACTAAACCTAACTGATAGTGTTAACAAAATCAAACATGCATAAAACACATTTGCTGAAGCAACCACGTAATTTTATCTTGCTTCAACAAGTGTCTTACCCAAGCACTCCGCAGAACAAGTGCAGTGCTGTACCAGGTGAGCTACTAAGTTTACCATGTACATATTGAGCTTATGTGATGCAAATGTCAAAATGTATTAGTTTACAAATCCTGCACCATGGTAAAAGTATTTTGAGGTCATAACATAGAAGGAACTGTGTAAAAACAAGTCTTTATTAACCGATAATCTGCCCCTGTAATCACAATTTGTGTGAGAAGGAATAAATGCTTTAGCTGCCAGTTCAAATCAAATCAAATAAAAAAATTTTTTAAAGCATAAATAAATACAACAGTGCTGACCACTGTGCTGTAAAAAACCTTGCTAAAAAGACAGTTTTGATCGCAATGGCGCAAGAAGGAGAAGAGTATCAAAAACACTGATGAGTGATGGATCCTTATACTCTAGGGCAGTGTTACTCCAACCAGGCGGACCGGTTCTATCCAGAACGCTGGACATAATTTTGCCATTTTACCATTTCTACAGATTAAAAATATGTTGCATGTTTTCTCAGTCCCAAGGCCTTCTATGTGCCGACACGTAGGTGTCTAAATGTTAAATGAATAACCTTCACGATCTAACCTTTTTATATTCATGTCCAGTTAGGAGAAATATTTACTTTTTTTGGTACATTTTTGGTAATAGTTCTTAGACATCCCTGCTTTGGCTCTCTGGGCCTAGAATCTCATCTTTGACGACTATTTTGAGTGTTTAGGTTTTTTTCTTTCTTTTACAAAGGACTGCGGCTACCTCAATGGAAATGTATAACTGTTCCAAAAAAAGTATTGTCCAGACCTCCGCCAGGAAGAAAATATAGAGACCGGACCTCTTTGGAACTTTAATTGAATACCCCTGCTTTAGGGACAGTTATAAGCCTGGATAAAAAGATAAGTTTTTAACTTGGATTTAAATTCAGATTCTGAAGAGACTAATCTCAGGGAAACCGGAAGACTATTACACAGTTTCGGCCCAGCAATTGAAAAGGCACGGTCACCCCTCAACTTCAATCTGAATGTCGGGACCATCAATCAATTAATTCAAATTTTTTTCCAGTAAGCATAAGTTGAATTTTGCATTTTGCAGGGGGTCTCCATGTCAGAAAGACATGCCATTGAACTTGCAATTAATTATCTTCATTAATTTTGGTTGTAGGGAATATTAAACATATTCAATCCAGAATTAACTACGAGCATGACCAAATATCAGTGGCTAACATCGCTAATCTGAATCCATCAGATACCAACTTGTACTAGAACCTTTGTCAACCAAATATTTTCATTCCCATAGGTACTAATATAGATGATATAACTGTGGCAAGGTTCTATGTTATACCGGTATTCAATATTGATTTAAGGGTCACATTTAAGATCATTCAGATACATACTGTACATTTTCTCACATGAACTTAAACTATGTTTCTCAGAAAGCACTTAACACCCAAGTGCAAGTCTGTAGTCTTCCATATTAGCACCTCTAAACACACAATAATAGATAATAAATGGATAATAAATGTTTATCAGCCAAAGCAGTTTAAACACAGTGATGTACCTACATGCCCCCTGGAGATTGCACACCTGTCTGCACCTGCCTGCAGCCTTAACTGAGAAGGTGGAACAGCTGAAGAAATGTATGAGAAATCACCAGTGTGCCAGTTCCAAATCCTCTCTGAATAAAAATTGATAGCACGGAGCTATTTCTCAAAGTGACAGCTGAAGAAAACAAAACATGTCCACTCCCATCTGGCACAGTCTCCCAACTGAAAGTGGACAAGAACCACATTTTCTTTCCCTGTTAACAAGCAGTGGAATAATTTTATTTTTCACAGGCACAGATGGCTTGTGAGTTTTACTTAACATTAGCACCGTAGGACACTGTTCAGTGTTTTAGAGATCCGCATCAGAGAACTTGATATTAGTTGACCTAACTTGATATAAGTTATATTTAACTTTATACAACATTTGTGTGAAGTTTATACACACAAAAATGAAGACACAAATAAAAATTTAGGAACAAATATATATTCGTTTTTTTTCTTGGGAGTCCTTTTAAGATTCTTCTGTAAAGTATACGTAAGGCTATACTAACTTTTGAAAAAGTTACAGGATCATCCACAATTAAGTCATGTGAAGAAAGACAGAGTAATTAAAAGGTGTGCAGTTAAATGTAGCCTATACAACCTCTACTACAGAAGCGACACAGATAAATAATCTAAATCAAACTAATTAGTCATTAGTAAATCGTATACTAAACTCTAATGCTCAAAATAATTAATTGGTTTGAGTAGGGTAAACTTAAATTAAACCAATAAATTCAATTAAATTAACTTTCATGAGTTTTAGAACTTTCTTTTTCTTTTGAGTTCACAAAACTGATACATTTTAAGTATCTGAATTGTTTAATTGTTTTGAGTTTTATGAACTTGTTTCTTTTAATTTAGACAAACTTAAATTTAACTGAAACTTGGCTGGGATTTCTGTTTTTATAGCTTTGCCATGGCACTCGAAAGGGAGAGTAAATGCTAAAATTAAGTGTTATATAATGTTACCATCATGGTGACGAGGGGAGAATGATCTTAGTTTGAGAACAGATATATGTTAAAGCTATAGCCAAGTTTCCACTACTAAAATTAAGCTGAGATTACATGATTATTTTAAGATAAATGTATGAATTAGTTCACTCAAATATTTTAAGTTAAGAGTACAAAATAAAAGTTATGCCAGTTCTGCTTATTTAAACTTTGAATTTCAAGTTATCTTTAAAAAATTATGTAACGGATTACCTTAAATTTACATTAAAATTTTTATTAGGCTTTACAGTGATATGTGAATGTAAAGTGTGGTTTCAACACTAAATTTTCATATGTTTGCAAAGATGTCTTGCAATTTTTTTTTTTTACATAATTTAAACTACAGGTCTAGCATTTTACATATAAACAACTTTAAATACGTATAAATGTAAATTGAAATGTTTTCAGATATGTATAAATGAATACTTTTAGAGTTCATGGAATTAGTGAAATAGAATATAGAATAGAATTCATGGAATTAGTAGGTTGATTTTATTATATGTAATCAATGAGATGAATTAAATACACATTTTTTAACACATTTACTTAATTTCTCTTTAACAGTTTCATTTTGTTTTTGTGATTTCTCATGCCATATTCAATTAGTTTTGACGGATTCCACCATTTTTATCAGCATAAACTTTAAAATGTTAAAATGAATAAAAATGATTTCACGATTTCATTTTTTAAATTTTGTTTGACATAGGACAGCTGTGGCTATAAAAATAAAATGACAAATGCACTATAATCCATATCATTTTCTGTTCTAATATCTTTGATAGTAAAATGTATCAATACAAATATATTCATACTAAATAAAAAAAATGCAATATAATAGATTCATAAAGATTTTTGTTTTCAAAGCTGTGTATATGTAAATACTGTTTATATTTAGAGTTTTAGATGCATCTTTTAGATGCTTTTAATACATCCTAGGTAGCACTTTATTTTACAGTCCAGGGGTGCGTTTCCCATACAACGATGTAACTCGCTACTTCACTATCATAGTATGATGCATCGTTGAAGAAATTAACTTGCTAGTCATGACTGTCTCCCGAAACCATACTGTCGCATAGTGGTCGTTCAACCATGTTGGTTTATGACGTCACACACGTGGTGGAGTAATAACTTCTTTTAAAGGGGTAGTTGATTATGATTTCACTTTTTTAACTTTAAGTAGTGTGTAATGTTGCTGTTTGAGCATAAACAACATCTGCAAAGTCACAAAGCTCAAAGTTCAAAGCAAAGGGGGACATTTTCTTTTAAAGAAATCATTTTTTAAGGACTACAACAAACGGCTGGTAGGGACTACACAACTTTTCTTCCGGGTTAGTGACATCACCAACCCTAAAATTTACATTAACCCCGCCCCCGGGAATGCGATTTATAGATTTTCATGACAGAATATGCTAATCAATGACTAGAAGATGTCTAATGAATGACACTAACTAGGTACTAACCCTGAACCTACCCCTGAAGCTTAACTTGACCAATGTAGTTACATTACACATACATTAAAATTTTTGGAAGAAACCGTACAGCACCTTAAAACATCAACCTGCGCTCTTGACACACTTCCCACATCTAACCCTAACCCTGCTAATCAATGACTAGAAGATGTCTAATGAATGACACACTAACTAGGTACTAACCCTGAACCTACCCCTGAAGCTTAACTTGACCAATGTAGTTACATTACACATACATTAAAAATTTAGGAAGAAACCGTACAGCACCTTAAAACATCAACCTGCGCTCTTGACACACTTCCCACATCTTTTTTCAAAAGTGTGTTAAACAGTTTAGAAGCAGATCTTCTAGAAGTGGTAAATGCCTCACTTCTCTCTGGGAGTTTTCCAAACTCCCTGATAACTGCAGTTGTCAAGCCCCTCCTGAAAAAGAGCAATCTGGATAAGACCATATTAAGCAACTAGACCGATCTCAAATCTACCTTTCATAGGCAAGATCATTGAAAAAGTTGTTTTCAATCAGCTGAACAAATTCTTGTGCTCGAATGGATACTTTGACAATTTTCAATCTGGTTTCCGACCGCACCACAGCACAGAGACAGCGCTCATAAAGATAATAAACGATATTAGCTTAAATACTGATACAGGCAAATTATCAGTGCTGGTACTACTCGACCTCAGTGCTGCATTTGACACTGTCGATCACAACATACTTCTTGACAGGCTGGAAAACTGGGTGGGGCTTTCTGGGATAGTCCTAAAATGGTTCTGGTCATACTTAGATGGGAGAGGTTATTATGTGAGTATAGGAGATCATAAGTCTGAGTGGACATCCATGACATGCGGAGTCCCTCAAGGCTCAACTCTTGCGCCACTCCTGTTCAACCTGTATATGCTCCCAATGAGCCAAATAATGAAAAAGAACTAAATTGCTTACCACAGCTATGCAGACGACACACAGCTCTACTTAGCCCTATCGCCTAACGATTACAGCCCTCATCTTCAGTTAAACAAAGACAAAACTGAAGTCATTGCGTTTGGAAACAAAGATGAAGTTCTCAAGGTGAACGCATACCTTCACTCTAGGGGTCAAACAACTAAAAATCAAGTCAGGAATCTTGGTGTGACACTAGAGTCAGACCTTAGTTTCAGTAGTCATGTCAAAGCAATAACTAAATCAGCATATCATCTGAAAAATATTGCAAGAATTAGATGCTTTGTTTCCAGACAAGACTTAGAGAAACTTGTTCATGCTTTCATCACCAGCAGGGTGGATTATTGTAATGGACTCCTCACTGGCCTTCCCAAAAAGACCATAAGACAGTTGCAGCTCATACAGAACGCTGCCGCCAGGATTCTGAGCAGAACCAGAAAATATGAACATATCACACCAGTTCTCAGGTCTTTACACTGGCTCCCAATTAGATTTAGGATTGATTTTAAAGTATTATTACTGGTATATAAATCATTCAATGGCCTAGGACCTCAATACATTGCAGATATGCTCACTGAATATAAACCTAACAGATCACTCAGATCATTAGGATCATATCAGCTAGAAATACCAAGGGTTCACTCTAAGCATGGCGAGTCCTCTTTTAGCTACTATGCCAGCCGCAGCTGGAACCAGCTTCCAGAAGAGATCAGATGTGCTCCTACAGTAGTCACTTTCAAATCCAGACTCAAAACACTTCTGTTTAGCTGTGCATTTACTGAATGAGCACTGTGCCACTGTTCGTCCGACTCTTTGTACTGTACTGTATTTTATTTTATTTTTCTAAACTGTTTCAATTATTCTTATTTCTTTTTATTATTTTCATTTATTCTATGTAAAGCACTTTGAATTGCCATTGTGTATGAAATGTGCTATATAAATAAACTTGCCTTGCCTTACACTACCTTTGTGGGTAAGTACACTGTAAGTACATTAAAGTGCATGTACTGCAAAATAAAGTGCACCCATCCATATGCATGTTTCAGTATCTATCAACACATACAAAAATGTGTGAACCTTACATACTGATGAGATTAGGGTGGGAGTACATACTGTGAAATCTGTATAAATCAGCACTTTGGTACATTATCATGTTTTGATCAGTTTTAGCATACCTGTGCTTCAACAAATCTCTTGTTTTCTGGTCTGACTGGCATTGGGTTTTGCTTTTAAGGGTCTACACACAATCAAAATAACTCTGACATCAAGTCTGAATAGTCAAAAAAGCCTTTGAGTGAGGCTGTGTTGCTATAGTAACCCGTGTGGTTTTCATGGAGAGGAGTAAGGGGGTGGTTGGAAAACTAAACTCTGTGACTGGCATCCAAGCCATGCTGAATTCATTGGCTCACCATTTGTTATCTGTTCAAACAAACAATGCAAGTCAACTGTGCCCTGCATATGATTATTAATTCAACATTTTCTAAATATGTCATCCCATTCAGTTAAGTCTTATGTCATGTTGTATTTTAGTGTATTATATCTGATATTTATTCTCATTCTGAAAGACTGTGTAGGTCTTCACTTCCACTGTATGTCACTCAACTGTATCTTCTTTCAGAAAAGCAGACCAGTTGATTTTCTTACACAGTAGACATGCATTTTCCACTCTGTCACACATTTTTGTTTCTGAATCTCTCCGATAATGTCGATGTGTTTTCCAGACTTGCTTCAAATTTGTGACAGTTCGCTCAGGGATTTGAGAACACAGGAAAAAAGTACAAAGTAATAATAAAAAAAAGTGAAGCTGAAGGTGAGATTACCTCCCCGAAGATTTAGTTACACAGGGAGAAGAGCTCTGACAGGTAGAATGTGTGGAGTTTGATTGCATTGTTGACTGAGGACCAGCGCACTGAACTCTCTGTGGAGTCTTGCTAAGGGCCTATAAAAAATGAAAAGATATTTGCTGAACATATAAATTGACCGTAAATGGGTATTGTCTGCAAAGACAGTCTGTGAAGACTAATGTGTTTTTAAAGAATACCTTAAAAAGGCTTTTTAATAGCTTATTGTTTTACTGTCACTCAACTGTTACACAGACAAATACTGAGACTGATAAATGGTTTGTCAGTAAATTGCTCTGTATGAGCTCTATTTAGAATTCATAAATTAACACAAACACTGATTTAATTGAATATATACTATATAAATCATTGGTTGTGTAAAATCCTAATATTACATTTCTGAACTATGCATCAGGAATATATACTACTATTCAAATAATTTGGGGTCAGTATAATGGTTATCTCATGTTTTTGAAAGAAATCTCTTATGCTCATGCACAAAGACTGTTGTGCGTTTATTTGATCAAAAATACAGTAAAAACGGTTGCACTTTATTTTACAGTACATGTACTTACAGTGTACTTACCAAAGAAAGTACTGGGTAATATAAGGTAGCTAAATGGGTTAAGGTTAGATTTAGGGGTAGGTTCAGGGTTAGTTATTACCGAGTTACTGTCATTACTATAATAATAAGTAAATAGTATGTACAGTACATAGGGAACATGATTGCAAAATAAAGTGCTACTGATTTAACATTTTAAAATATATTAAAAAATACATTTTTATTTAAAATTGTACAAATATTTTAGCCTGGCTAACGTCAGACCTCTTCTCATTGAGACGTGGTCTGGGAACCACATGTTCATTTTCTCGTATTTGAGGCGTGGTTTACGAATGCCCAGAGCCGTTTATTGGGCGCTACGAATGTCTATCAAATGCGCCTGTACGTAGCTCATAGCCAATCGTTTCAATTATACCAGATGACGTATGTAGAGCGACAGAAATTCGACAAGGAAGAAGACGAAATAAACTTGTGTTCTAAACTACTTAGAACACTATCTAAGGCTGCATCAAAAGGTAACTTCTCGTCTGATGCCATGTTGGATCCATAGATATAAACAAACTGCTTCGGTGTGTCGCATAGACGACGTCATCGTCTTGCTGCTCCCTCCCCGTTCTGTGATTGGTTCCCTTTTTGAGGGGAAAATCTGGTCCATGGTGTCCAGGCTGCCTAGCAGCGTGAATAAAATCGCGCTGCGCGTAAGGCAGCATGGGGACACCCAGGCTACAAATATTTCACAGTATTCCTGTTTTTAAGGAATACTTAAAAACAGGAATATACCTTGAAATATTTGTCAAATTTTAAATAAAAAATTCTATTTTAATATATTTTAAAATGTTATTTTTTCCTGTGTCATACAATCTTTCAGAAATCATTATAATACGCTGAAGAAACATTTGTTATTATCATTATCAATGCTGAAAATAGCTGTTCTGCCTTTTTGTGAAAACCGTGATACATTTTTTTTTTTTTTGATGAATAGAAAGTTCAAAGATACAGCATTAATTGAAATAGAATACAATATTATTGAATATTAGTGTGTGTGTATAAAACAATGCTATTTTTGGGGGCAAAAACTCTTTCTTCTTTTTCTTCTCAAATTTCTACTTTTTTATATTTGTATTGTGGCTTAGAAACAGCGTGTGGTTAAGACCTAGTAGAGGACAGATTTGTGACACCATCTCTGAGATAAGGTAGTAACTTCATTTTCATTTTCATTTTCAAAGTGTTTTGAAGAAGTTAACTGTTTGACTTGAATACTGAAATAAGACGGCACTCTTTTCAAACATCCATGAAATGCAGTCCTAGTGTTATATACTGTATATAAGTCCCACCTTTGCACCTTTTTGGCATAATTCACTCGGCAGCTGATGGAAATGACTGTGGTTAGCTGACCAGAGTGCCTGTGTATCATCCACAGATGTCTCCACACCTATGTGGTGACCTGAGATCACAGCAGAGCTCATGGTCTGTCACACCCCATTATGTCAACAACTTACCACTCCATATGGTTTAATAGGGTTTCTCTGTATCTCTCACCCTTCAGCTCCAACACAAACAGAAGGAAGGGCAGGAAACAAGTAAAGGGGTCCTGGTTCACCATGAGGGACTGAACACATGCAGGTACATTAAAGGACATCTAAAAGTATCAAATTCAAGCGTGTTTATGCATGTATTGCCACATATGGAATAAGCACAACTTATTTAAATTCCAGCTGTTGTGGCTTCTGTCGCCTCTGTGAAAAAATCAATCTCAAATTCTTGGGGTTTTGATGGCAGATGATTTTTAGCATCTTTATTATATAATACTTTATTATCATTACATTTTACATTTATGCATTTGGCAGACACTTTTATCCAAAGTGACTTACATTGCATATCAAGGAACACATTTACATTCTTATCAGATCTTGCTTTCCCTGGGAATCGAAACCATGACCTTGGCGTTGCAAGCGCCAACGCTCGACTGTTTGAGTTGGTCTGCAGAACAACCCCAGAATGTTGTCTCAGACAGCCTTAAATACAGTTTTCCATTTACTCCAATCAAGGTGGTCATTGTAATTCATATATGCCACTATTGTGTATCTTAAACTATATTAAGTAAAACAAGAGATCTCTTCATCACATGCTTTCTCATATGATGGTAGCACAATAGTCTTCATATGATGGTAGCACAAAGAGTCTTAAGTTCATCATATATGAGCATACGATCATTGCATGGCAGAATATGGCTGAACACAAGATCACGTCTTTTTTTATGGCTACTCATCGTATGAGAGCGAGAAGCTGAAAAATGGCTATTTTCACATAGAGCATACTTGATATTCAGCTCAATAAAAAATGTTCCACACTATTTATTTTAATTTATTTCCAAAGTGATAAAGGTAACATGTTTTCAATCATTTATAATGCTGTTTGCAGAAACGGAATACTTTATAGTTATTTCTTAGAAGAGCACTTCTTAAAAGGGGATCCTGATGTAAGCATTGCATCTAATTCTTACTGAGGTCACTACTCACAATGATCCCCTCTAAACCTCTTTACTGTGGTGTTTGTACCTGATTTGACTCACGTTGAAAGCTTCCAGAAGTTACCCAGGGTTCCTTGCAAGGCCTCCAGTGACTAAAGCAGCAATAGAAATAAAATGCTCTGCCTGAGGCAGTGAATGTGCTTTGCAGTTTGAGGTGAAGGGAACAGTGGGCATGGATTTCATTCACTTTAACATGAATTCTGGTACCAGTATGACTTTAGTAAAAGCATTGTGCTTTTGTGCTTAATCTTTAAATATGGAAAGCTCGGAGCACCCTAAGGATGTCTATACTTCAGGAAGACTAATGAGATGTGAGCGCTATATCCTTCTTCATCTCAGCTAACTCATCTCCATATAAACTGTGTTCATTTCAGTAGCTGTTACTCCTGACAAAATCAACAAGTGAATGTCATATTTTCATCAATGTACTGATGACCACCAATACCACTTAACTCTGCAGGAAAACGCAACCATCCCTCACAGAAATAGATTCCATACCACCATTTCTTGATCTGCGCCATCTGCATGAGGCCAACCCAGAGAATGTATAGGTAATGAAGCTGGGCTGTGGTGGGTGGGTCTTACTTGTTCTGTCACTATGGTGACAACTCACATCACATCACACAGTGTGAAAAAGAAAGTACTAGTACTTTACTAAACTCAGATCCAGTTCCATGGGGATTGAGGTGAGGAGGATGCTCTTAAATTAAAGATATCCTCAGGAATCAGGTTCTTAAGCAACGACAGGAAAACCTTTCAGCTACCACAGAAAAAGAGACGATGATTAATATGATATACTATATGAAAATAACAGTTGTAATGATTACTATTTTTATAATTATTGCATAATGATTATTATGAATAATTTATTAAACTGATTTGAGGAGGGTGCATACTTAGTATGGTTATTCCATAAGCATTTGTGTACATTTCTTTTTTGCCAAATTTACATAACATAAAACTAGATTAAGTCAATCTGTATTCATATAATACATTGTGTGAAAAAGAACTTAGGCAGATTCAAAGTTTTTATATATTATTATTATTATTTATTTTAATTAAAATTATAATAATAAGAAAATAAAACATGGAAAATGTTTTTTTGGTAACACTTTTGGTAACACAACTCCTAATTACTGCTTATTGATAGTAAGTAAGGTAGTTGTTGTAGTGGTTATGTTTATGTATGGGGTAGGGTTAAGGAATGTAGAATATGGTCATGCAGAGTAAGGCATTAATATGTGCTTTATAACAGCCAATATGCTAGTAATATGTATGCTAATAAGCAACTAGGGATAGTTCACCCAGAAATGAAAATTCTGTCATCATTTACTCACTCTTGAATTGTTCCAAACATTCTGTTGAACACAAAAAGAAGATATTTTGAAGAATGCTGGTAACCAACTTCTCCAACACAAACTTCTTTTGTGTTCAACAGAAGAAAGAAATTCATCCAGGTTTGGAACCACTTGAGGGTGAATAAATGATGACATAAACTATCCCTTTAATAGTGAACAGTGTTCCCTAATCTAAAGTCAGTGTTACTGATTTTTTATTAAATATACATTTTATTAATATTTATTGTGCCTTGTCTACCAATCGTTCAGTGTGCAAATCAGCTGATCAGTAAAGCACTCACCTCTGAAACACTTTAAACTGTGAAAACACTTCATTTTAGAGTAGCCATCTTAATGCCCACTACAGCTACTCTGGTGTTCAGAGATCAAAAGCTATCAAAACAAACCCGTTATCACCACACGCTGTGCAGTGGAAGCTGAAGGGCTTTAGGGGAAGCCGCTATAACAAGACATTTTTGATGATATAATTCTTGATGATGTCTATATACTGTTTTTATTTGTTCATTACTTTATAACAATGATAAAGTAGTATTTACTAAAATGCTGAGCAAGAGATTAGTAAAGTCAATGAATGTCTAATGTCTAGATTCTGGCCTCTGTACTCCAGTATAAGCATAATTTTAATTAAAAATGTAATTAAATTACAAAAGGCCACATTAAGTATTTTATTACTAAGATGTTTTGAAGATTGTTGGTAACCAAACAGTTTATGGGCCCCATTGCCTTCCATTTTTAGTCAATGGGGCCCATCAACTGTTTGGTTACCGACATTCTTCAAAATATATTCTTTTGTGTTCAAAAGAAGAGAGAAATTCATACAGCTTTGGAACTACTTGAGGGTGAGTAAATTATGTCAGAATTTAAATTTTTGGGTGAACTATCCCTGTAATATATCACTGATAAAATGTGCAGCATATGGATATGCAGATGTGGTTTATCTGTATTTTACTAAACAACAACAACAACAACTAAAAAAAAAAAAAAAACACCGTAAGCATTCCCTGGTGTCATATAAATTTCACCGAAAGGCAACATCAATTTGATTTCAGTGATATTGTACCTTTGCCATCAAGCAGTAGTTTCTATAGTGGTGACCACACTGTGGAAATAATCACCACTATAATGGTTCAGAGACAGTTAGAAAATTACCATCATTTGTCAGCATCAACAGCTGTAATCGATCTGGAAGCTGAACACACGCACGCACGCACACACGCACGCACGCACGCATGCACGCACACACACACACACACACACACATAGACAGAGTGTGCCTTATGTTTAAAAAAAAAAATTCAACTATACAGAAGAGCTATTCATTTTCTCCACATCCCATAGTTCTACCAATAAGGCAGTTTGGACACTTTAGAGACATGTTTTTAATATTAGACTGTCACTGTTAAGTGAAACTGATACCACCCCTGATATAATTTTAAAGCAATGAGACAAGAAGCAATCCATTATTAAGGAATATTCCTCAAGGAAAAGGACGGCACTGCATCATTGAAGTTCTTTTTTAATGTATCCTCGTTGTGCTTTTTAGGGAATGATTTCAGCAATATTACATTTCTTAGCTAATCTTGCATACAGTCAAACATCTGTATCAAGTCTGAAACACTCATTTATTTAACGCTCCAATTAAACACGGTGTTTGACCACATTCCTCATTATTCTGTGCTAAACAAGCAGCAGTGTGGAGCTGAGCTGATCTGAATAAATCATAGAACTGTACTGGTAAAGATATCTTTCATCTTTTCTTAATCCCTGTTTTCAAGTCCCTTGGGCAAGTGGGGATGTAATGAAAAATGCTATGGGCTGGAAGCAGACATCACAAATGAGGAAATGCATGTTTGAGAAAATATACACACTAACTTTACTAAAAATAAAACTTCAGCAAATTTCATTTTAATTTTAGAAAGACATAATATAACGGCTAAATATACATTTTTAGGTGAACTGTCCCTTATGGAAAATGTCAGTATTGTGGTGAAGGGATAAGGCGAGGACTCAATTTTGCAGAGATTATGGGCTTTTTATTAGTACAAAAAATTAAACTGAGACAAGACTCAGGGAAACATGAAGCACATACAACAACTATCTGGCACAAAACTGCAAACACAAGGATTATAAATAGGGAGCAAACAAGGCAGGTAACGAGGGAGGACAGGTGGGGCAAATTAACCAATAATCAGGTAACAAGATGGGCAGAGTAAAGACAATAGACAGGAGAGCACATGGCACAAGGAAAGACAAGCCATGTGCTCACACCAAACATGACAAAAACATAAGCACATGACCAGTGAAAACAATCACAAGCCATGTGCTCACACAAAACATAAGCAGCATGTTCACACAAAACTTGACAAGAAAGCACTCAGCCAGTGAAAAACACAAGCTGCGTGCTACACAGCACAAGACAAAACATAGCATGAAAGCACGCGGCTGATGTAAACATGAACTGCGTGCTACACAGAACACAACAACACACATGCCAGTTAAACTAATGCCAGTTAAGCTCCATCCACACACAAAATAGAATCAGTATTTTTTAAGCCATTACATCAACACCTCTCATAATGGGAGTGGGGGAACGGATTCCGACAGCTGGTTTGTTTGCCGTCGGATTCTGTTCCCCCCATATTTCTGACACACTGAGGTTCTATTATTTATCAAATTGATGCTGGTTAAGCTCCATCCACACACAGAAGAGAATAAGCATATTTTAAGCCAATACATCAACATCTCTCATCATCAGGGTGGGGGAACGGATTTCGACAGCTGAACAATTTTCCATCGGATTCTATTCCCCCTATGTTTCTTACACAATCAGGTTCTAATATGTATTAAATACATGTGAAGAGCTAGTCTCATTAGCCTAGTGGACAGTGCACAGACATTTATTATTTTTGAGCTTTGGGCGACCCGAGTTCAAGTCCCGGCTCGTCAAACTTTCTTGATCTTAAACTGTCTTATCATAATAAAAGGCAAAAAAAAAAAAAAATTCTTTAAACTGATGCCAGTTAAGCTCCATCCACACAAAATAGAATCAGCATTTTTAAAGTCATTACATCAACACCTCTCATAATGGGAGTGGGGGAACGCATTCCGACAGCTGGTTTGTTTGCCGTCGGATTCTGTTCCCCCCATATTTCTGACACACTCAGGTTCTATTATTTATCAAATTGATGCTGGTTAAGCTCCATCCACACACAGAAGAGAATAAGCATATTTTAAGCCAATACATCAACATCTCTCATCATCGGGGAGGGGGAACGGATTTCGACTGCTGGACAATTTGCCGTCAGATTCTGTTCCCCCTATGTTTCTTACACAATGAGGTTCTAATATATATTAAATAAAGGTTATGAACTAGCCAAGTGGACAGTGCACAGACAATAATTATTTCTGAGCTTTGGGCGACCTGAGTTCAAGTCCCGGCTTGTCAAACTTTCTTGATCCTATACTGTCTTATCATATTAAAAGGCAAAAAAAAACAACATTTTTTAAACTGATGCCAGGTAAGCTCCATCCACACAGAATAGAATAAGCATATTTTAAGCCAATACATCAACATCTCTCATCATTGGGGTGGGGGAACGGATTTCGACAGCTGAACAATTTGCCGTCGGATTCTGTTCCCCCTATGTTTCTTACACAATGCGGTTCTAATATGTATTAAATAGAAACTAAGAAATATCCTCATTAGCCTAGTGGACAGTGCACAGACGTTCATTGTTTTTGAGCTTTGGGCGACCCGAGTTAAAGTCCCGGCTCGTCCAACTTTCTTGATCCTACTGTCTTATAATAATAAAAGGCAACAAAAATATTCTATAAACTGATCCCAGTTAAGCTCCAACCACACAAAATAGAATCAGCATTTTTTAAGCCATTACATCAACACCTCTCATTATGGGAGTGGGGGAACGTATTCCGACAGCTGGTTTGTTTGCCGTCGGATTCTGTTCCCCCCATATTTCTGACATACTGAGGTTCTATTATTTATTAAATAGAAGCAAAGGAGTAACCTTATTAGCCTAGTGGTCATTGCACAGACATTTATTACATTTATTTTTGAGCTTTGGGCGACACGAGTTCAAGTCCCGGCTCGTCCAACTTTTTTGATCCTACTGTCTTATCATAATAAAAGGCAACAAAAATATTCTTTAAACTGATGCCAGTTAAGCTCCATCCACACAAAATAGAATCAGCATTTATTAAGCCATTACATCATCACCTCTCAAAATGGGAGTGGGGGAACGGATTTCGACAGCTGAACAATTTGCCGTCGGATTCTGTTCCCCCTATGCTTCTTACACAATGAGGTTCTAATATGTATTAAATAGTATCTAAAACCTAGCCTCATTAGCCTAGTGGACAGTGCACAGACATTTATTATTTTTTAGCTTTGGGCGACCCGAGTTCAAGTCCCGGCTCGTCCAACTTTCTTGATCCTACTGTCTTATCATAATAAAAGGCAACAACAATACTCTTTAAACTGATGCCAGTTAAGCTCCATTCACACACAAAATAGAATCAGCATTTTTTAAGCCATTACATCAACACCTCTCATAATGGGAGTGGGGGAACGGATTCCGACAGCTGGTTTGTTTGCCGTCGGATTCTGTTCCCTCTATATTTCTGAACACACTGAGGTTCTATTATTTATCAAATTGATGCTGGTTAAGCTCCATCCACACACAGAATAGAATAAGCATATTTTAAGCCAATACATCAACATCTCTCATCATCGGGGTGGGGGAACGGATTTCGACAGCTGAACACATTGCTGTCGGATTCTGTTCCCCCTATGTTTCTTACACAATGATGTTCTAATATGTATTAAATACATGTGAAGAACTAGTCTCATTAGCCTAGTGGACAGTGCACAGACATTTATTATTTTTGAGCTTTGGGCGACCCGAGTTCAAGTCCCGGCTTGTCAAACTTTCTTGATCCTATACTGTCTTATCATAATAAAAGGCAAAAAAAAAAAAAATTCTTTAAACTGTTGCCAGTTAAGCTCCATCCACTAGACTTGTAGTCAAGACCGCCTAAACCGAGACCAAGACACTACCAAGACCAGAGGGTATCGAGACCAAGACAAGACCAAGACCAAGACCAAGACAGACCAAGTCAAGACCAAGACCAAGTCGAGACCAAGACCAAGTCGAGACCAAAACCGAGACCAAGTCGAGACCGGAGGAAAAAAAAAACAGACTAGTGTTGAAGCTAAGCAATAACTTGTATGAATTCAAGAACAGCAGCATACTAGGGTTCAGCCGCAGTTTAGGCTACATTCAATACATATTAGACGGTATTACTTCAACTACACAGGCAGAACAATACAGAGACAGACCATGTCATGTGTGTGACTGTGAGCTCACTGTAAATGTTTTTGCAGACTGGGTGAGATCAACTAGGCCTATGTGTAGCAATTGCATGACGGCTGTTACTGCACTATTAGAGGATTGAGACTCCCTTAACTTTTGTGTACCGTTGAGGACTGACATGACTGGTACTGACTGGTTCATCTGACAAAACATCAAACACCTCCAACACCATCTTGCTCCTCCAACAACTGTCTAAAGAATGAGAAATATGTAACCAATTGAAATTATACTTAATTTGTAGATGAAATTGTAACATCAAATTAAAGATACACAATTATAAATTTGGATTAGGCCTAATGTTTCCACAACACAACGGAGATATGCAGATGATATTTAAAAGACCATTTATTTAGTCTAACACCATCTTAAATACAATACTGTAATCAAACAACACACACACACACACACACACACACACACACACACACACACACACACACACACACAGATATCAAAGACACAAATTCATCTAAGCAAATGCCTGCCTATCTCTGCCGATTTCGGAGTCTCCAAATGAATCCATTCTGCAACTTTTAAATACATAATTAAATTTTTAAAAACGAAATTATAGGCTTAAGTGCAGGATCCGAAAGTTGGTCGTTTTGTCGCTATGGTTACACACACACACACACACACACCGTTGGCGGTGCGCTCAAAGTCATCTGTCAGTTGTGCAGTTACCCAAAATCTCCTGAATGAAGTTAAAACCCATCATGTCACTGATATGTGTTTTTTAAATCAAGTGATCAAAGTGCTCGTTGCCGCTGCGATCAGTGGCGCGGATAAAGTGTTTTCTCGTGGCTCGCGCACACGCAGCACTGTCTTGCGCGCTTCAATCCGTTCCGTTGCGGATAATAATGTTGCATTATCGAACGTTGTGTCGTCGTGGATATTTTAGTATTGTATTGCTAAATCCCCCGACCACTATGTCGGTCTGAGACAGCGAGACCTAGACAAGACCGAGAGGTCCGAGACCAAGACAAGACCAAGACCAAAGACCGTCAAGGCCGTGACAAGACCGAGACCACGTAAAAGTGGTCTCGAGACCGGTCTCGAGACCAAGACCGGTCTCGAGACATACATCACTACCATCCACACAGAATAGAATAAGCATATTTTAAGCCAATACATCAACATCTCTGATTATCGGGGTGGCGGAACGGATTTCGACAGCTGGACAAATTGCCGTCGGATTCTGTTCCCCCTATGTTTCTTACACAATGAGGTTCCAATATGTATTAAATAGTAGCTAAAAACTAGCCGAATTAACCTAGTGGACAGTGCACAGATATTCATTATTTTTTAGCTTTGGGCGACCCATGTTCAAGTCCCGGCTCGTCCAACTTTCCTGATCCTATACTGTCTTATCATAATAAAAGGCAAAAATAAATATTCTATAAACTGATGCCAGTTAAGCTCCATCCACACACAATAGAATCAGCATTTTTTAAGCCATTACATCAACACCTCTCATAATGGGAGTGGGGGAACGGATTCCGGCAGCTGGTTTGTTTGCCATCGGATTCTGTTCCCCCTATATTTCTGACACACTGAGGTTCTATTATTTATCAAATTGATGCTGGTTAAGCTCCATCCACACACAGAAGAGAATAAGCATATTTAAAGCCAATACATCAACATCTCTCATCATCGGGGTGGGGGAACGGATTTCAACAGCTGAACAATTTTCCATCGGATTCTGTTCCCCCTATGTTTCTTACACAATGAGGTCTTAATATGTATTAAATAGAAACAAAACAGTAGCCTCATCAGCCTAGTGGTCATTGCATAGACATTTATTATTTTTGATCTTCAGGCGACCCGAGTTCAAGTCCCGGCTCGTCCAACTTTCTTGATCCTATACTGTCTTATCATAATAAAAGGCAAAAAAATATTCTTTAAACTGATGCCAGTTAAACTCCATTCACACAAAATAGAATCAGCATTTTTTAAGCCATTATATCAACACCTCTCATTATGGGAGTGGGGGAACGGACAATAATTATTTCTGAGCTTTGGGCGACCCGAGTTCAAGTACCGGCTCGTCCAACTTTCTTGATCCTATACTGTCTTATCATAATAAAAGGCAAAAATAAATATTCTATAAACTGATGCCAGTTAAGCTCCATCCACACACAATAGAATCAGCATTTTTTAAGCCATTACATCAACACCTCTCATAATGGGAGTGGGGGAACGGATTCCGACAACTAGTTTGTTTGCCTTCGGATTCTGTTCTCCCCATATTTCTGACACACTCAGGTTCTAATATTTATCAAATTGATGCTGGTTAAGCTCCATCCACACACATAATAGAATAAGCATATTTTAAAGATCCAGCGGCATATTTAACCTTGGGCATGGGGCACTTTTTAAGTTTTATCTGACCGTAGAATCCGTGTCTGACAACTGAATATGCTGGAATTTGCTTTTGGATGAGCAAGGAGGATGTTTCTTGAAAAATTTGCCCACTCAGGTCGGTTAAGACGACGAACTGCAGTCAGGTCGAGACCCCGATGAGGACGACGAACATGCAGATGAGCTTCCCTGAGATGGTTTCTGACAGTTTGTACAGAAATTCTTTGGTTATGCAAACCGATTGTTGCAGCAGCTCCAAAGGCCTTTCAGAGAATTTGGCAGTACATCCAACCGCCCTCACAACCACAGACCACGTGTAACCACACCAGCCCAGGACCTCCACATCCAGCATTTTCACCTCCATGATCTTCTGAGACCAGCCACCCGGACAGCTGCTGCAACAATCGGTTTGCATAACCAAAGAATTTCTGCACAAACTGTCAGAAACCGTCTCAGGGAAGCTCATCTGTATGCTCATCGTCCTCATCAGGGTCTCGACCTGACTGCAGTTCGTCGTCGTAACCGACTTGAGTGGGCAAATGCTCACATTCGATGGCGTCTGGCACTTTGGAGAGGTGTTCTCTTCACGGATGAATCCCGATTTTCACTGTACAGGGCAGATGGCAGACAGTACTCCAGGCCAGCATACTCACTGGACATGTCACCCATTGAGCATGTTTAGGATGCTCTGGATCGGCGTATACGACAGCGTGTTCCAGGTCCTTCCAATATCCAGCAACTTCGCACAGCCATTGAAGAGGAGTGGACCAACAGTCCGGGGGGACCCCCACAATACAGTAAAACTGCACATTTTAGAGTGGCCTTTTATTGTGGCCAGCCTAAGGCACACCTGTGCAATAATCCTGCTGTCCAATCAGCATCTTGATATGCCACACCTGTGAGGTGGGTAGATAATCTCGGCAAAGGAAAAGTGCTCACTAACACAGATTTAGACAGGTTTGTGAACAATATTTGAGAGATATAGGCCTTTTGTGTACATAGAAAAAGTCTTACATCTTTGAGTTCAGCTCATGAAAAATGGGGACAAAAACAAAAGTGTTGTGTTTATAATTTTGTTCAGTGTATATGTGTATATATATATGTGTGTGTGTGTGTGTGTGTGTGTGTGTGTGTGTGTGTGTGTGTGTGTGTATGTGTGGACATGTTTTTCTACACCGGTGGGGACTTAAACCTGAATGCACACAGACTCATGGGGACTCGTGTCACCGTGGGGACCTAAATTGAGGTCCCCATGGGTACAAAAGCTTATAAATCATACAGAATTAGTTTTTTTGAAAATGTAAAAATGCAGAATGTCTCCTGTGATGGGTAGGTTTAGGGATAGGGGCAGTGTAAGGGGATAGAATATACAGTTTGTACAGTATAAAAACCATTACGTCTATGGAGAGTCCTCACAAAGATAGTGGTGTGTGTGTGTGTGTGTGTGTGTGTGTGTGTGTGTATGGATGGATGGATGGATGGATGGATGGATGGATGGATGGAAAGTAGACACTGAGAACATAAAAAAATCCTCTATTCAAAATCAAACTTCAGAAACCAGTCACATATACCAAAATAGAAAGCTAAGCACACTCATAAACACAAATGACATGCAAAAACAAGTGATGTTGGGGATCTGTATATTTCCAGTGTAGCAGACAAGCAAAATACAGTATTCCTTAAAATAAATCCACTAAAGTAATCCTTCTGGACAACTGTCTATCAGCACCTTCAAAGAAGCAATTGCATGTGCAATCCCAATTGACCATAAATTTTGAAACTGCTGCAGTGGATTTATGACCATTTAACCATGCTGATATTTACATATGACACTTTATGAATCTGCAGGCTCATTTGCATCACAGATGCTGTGGTGATTCAATGTTATTCATAAAGGAGAATGCAAACTTGATTTACATCCATAGACCGCCGACAGGCATTGAGACACAAGACGAATAATGAAAGTGATGGAAGATAAGACTAGAAACTATGGTTATGTCTCTGGTGATTTCTGTAAATGCAATTCTCACAAATGTAATGTTTGGACACACCTACTTAATCTTTAGCCTACCTTCTTTTCTTTTCTTTTCTTTTCTTTTCTTTTCTTTTCTTTTCTTTTCTTTTCTTTTCTTTTCTTTTCTTATTTTTTACCATACTATATTCCACATTTTAGAGTTATTTTAAATGACATGTATTCTCATGATTCTGAGAGCTTGCGAGTAAAGTTAGTTAAACTGCGCTTCTGCAATTACTGCTGAGTTGTGAAGCAACCTTTCTCTCATGTTTTGCAGGTATGAAATATTCAGATGTACAATGTATTAAATATACAAGTGTATTGAGAGTTTAAACTCTTTTATTTGCTACCCAACTGTCAGATTTTCTTTAAATAACAATTCTCTTTTGCTCTCAAATGTTTTTATTATATTATATTGGATCAGATTGATTATAATGCTGTATGAATGAGCGGTGAATCAAATAATTATATTGTGAATATAGTCAAGGATAAATGGTGTTATTATCACCAGGTAGTTATTGAGCTGTTGTGAGGATGCAGATCGGTTGCTTTTTACATTTTATATTCATTTGAACACTGTTATATGGTAATAAATAACTTTTGAGTTCAGCTTGGAGTGAAAATTATATTGGAGGAATGGATCGGAATATATAACATTATATAAAAAATAAAGTTATATATACAGTATATATATTGAAATGCTATTCGAGTAAAAATAGAATGAATATGTAATATAGTGCATATATTGTGCAAAATACTCCTCTCTAAAGATAATTTTTCAAGCTAAACATTCTATGGTCATTGAAAGGCTTTCCTGAGGTAAATGTAACATTACATTTACATTTATTCATTTAGCAGACACTTTTATCCAAAGCGACTTACAAATGAGAACAATAGAAGCAGTTAAACTAACAATAGGACAACAATATATATATATATTTTTTATAAATAGATATATAATAGAAGAGAAAGGTGATGGATCAAGTGTTGCCGAAAAAAAAAGATGCGTCTTCAGCCGTTTCTTGAAAATGGCTACGGACTCAGCAGCCAGAGTGGGGCAGATCATTCCACCAGCAGGAAACCTTCAAGGTTAAGGTCAGAGAAAAAGAGATTTTGTGCCTTTTCGAGATGGCACCACAAGACGATGTTCACTTGCAGAGCACAAGTTTCTGGATGGCACATAGGTCTGAAGTAAAGAGTTTAGGTAAAAGGGGAGCAGAGCCAGTGGTTGTTCTGTAGGCAAAAGTCAGTGAATTTGATGCGAGCGGCAACTGGAAACCAGTGCAATTTTGTGAGGAGAGGAGTGACGTGCTCTCTTCGGCTCGATAAAGACTACTCTGGCTGCAGCATTTTGGATCAGTTGCAGAGGTTTGACAGTGCAAGCTGGAAGACCTGCTAGGAGAGCATTACAATAGTCCAGTCTGGATAGAACAAGTGCTTGGACAAGGAGTTGTGTAGCAAGCTCTGATAGGAAGGGCCTGATCCTCCTAATGTTGCATAAGGCAA
This sequence comes from Squalius cephalus, assembly GCF_949319135.1. Lineage (NCBI taxonomy): Eukaryota > Metazoa > Chordata > Actinopteri > Cypriniformes > Leuciscidae > Squalius > Squalius cephalus. The sequence continues at coordinate 24,508,010 of NC_137142.1, forward strand.
ATCTGCAGGACTGGACAGTTATAGCAATGTGGTCTGTGAACTTCAACTGATCATCAATCACAACTCCAAGGTTCCTGGCTGACCTTGATGGAGTTATGGTTGATGAACCCATCTGAATGGAGAAGTTGTGAAGAAGTGTTGGTTTGGCCAGGACCACAAGCACCTCCGTCTTCGCAAGGTTTAGTTGAAGGTGGCGGTCCTTCATCCAGCCAGAAATGTCTGTCAGGCAGGCTGAGATGCGAGCAGCTGCCATCAGATCATCAGGCTGGAGTGAGAGGTAGAGTTGTGTGTCATCAGCGTAGCAGTGATAGGAAAAGCCATGTTTCTGAATGACAGATCCTAGTGATGTCATGTATATGGAGAAGAGAAGTGGTCCAAGCACTGAGCCCTGAGGTACCACAGTAGCTAGGTGTTGTGCCTTAGGGATAACATGAGAAGATACATTTCAGTAAGATGCACTATATCTTTCAACATGGCCTCTCTGATGTTTATTTCATGCTATAACTAGTTAAGAGGAGATGGTTGGTTCACGTGCACATAAAAGCGGTTTGTTTCCTGCTCTGTCTTCTGTCGGCACATTGTCAGTGTCCTCTCTGCTTGTTTTTTTCACTGCATGAGAAAATGGATATGTGGCGTGAGAACAGTGTATATTGCATGAGTTTCACGCTGAATGCTGAGTTGGCAGCCCTGGCCAAAAATAATCCAAGACTTCCTCTGCCAAAAATCTATATCTCTTAAATAACTAAATGTAAGGGGAAGCCAAGCAATTTTGTTTAAAAACAGTAATTATTTTTGCAGTTATTTTGTTTGATGCCTTTAGTCGCACAGAAATTACATAGTTCACCTGTAAATAGAAATTACTGAACATATTTAAATGCTAGAAAGTCTTTGAAGAACTTAAAACTGGAAAATCTTTATGCTCAGTCTTTTTTAAGCTTTCAGAGACATTAAAAATAGGCCTGCTTGGAATTTTGTACTTTATCTGAAATAACAATGCATTATTCATGTACTAGTTCAGAGAATTGCAGTATTGTGCCTTTAATGCATCCATTTATTCTGCAGCATGAGCACGTTGTGTCAAGCTTCTGAAATGTAAAAAACAAAACATGTAAAATCAATGTGACATCATGATGACTTCAGCTTTGCTGTGCAGTTATTAAGTAACAAGTTATTGTTTTTAATAAAAAAAAAAATATATATATATATATAAGATCTTGTAACACAAGATCACGTACGAGATCAAATGCTTCAGATCATGCAGTCTTAGACACTGCCAGGGTAATTTATACATGCAGCTGCAGTGAAAAACAGTATTATACACAAAATGTCATGCACTGAAGCCACATCAATCAAGGCGTCACTTTCAACCATGCTTCAATATCTGACGCTCAAAGCACCCTTTAGCGTCCATATGAGACGCATAACCCTACCACAGACCTAAACCTACCCAACCGAAGCGTCACATATTGACGCTAAAGGGTGATTTGAGCGTCAGATATTGACGCTTCCGAAAGCGTCAGTTACATGACGCCTAAACCTACCCATAACCGAAGCGTCACATATGGACGCTAAAGGGTGCTTTGAGCGTCAGATATTGAAGCATGGTTGAAAGTGACAAAAAGTGACGCCTTAGGTATGAGAATGTGTTGTGATAAACAGTTTTTCGTAAAACCTCTTCTTTTTATCATTCTTTATATTGCTCTGAGGAGAAATTTGGCCTGTCTGTTATAAACATAATTAAGAAGCCAAAGTTACATAATAAACACGCAATAAAACGTATAATTGACAAATTCAATTAAATGTTTGTATGGGTTGTTCCAGGGTGAATTTTTGAAACCCATTGATCACCAAAAATAAGAATGTTCAATTAAAAATAAACAATCAGAAAGTCACAACGTATTGAGACATTTTTCAATTTTTGTGCAAAATGTCTGCAGAAGTACAATAGATTACACATAAACAGTAATTAAGCACAATTAAAGCACACTATTGCACTTCATTTATTTGCAGGGAAGTTCAGTATAATGTATTCTATAAGCAGTACTGGGGGTAACACATTACAAGTAACATGAGCTATGTATTCAGATGACTTTTTTCAAGTGACGAGTAAAGTAACGCATTGCTTTTAAATTTTTCAAATAAGTAACACAAGTTACTTTGTTTTCCCATTTTTTGACTGAGACCTCTCTTGTCTCCATGTTGAGAGACATCGGGAACAAGTGCAGAGGTGTTGTGTGCGCTGTGTAAAGACTAAATATGAGCATGCATTTACTTGCACAAAACAGATTCAGTATTTCTCAAAATGAATAAAACATGCAAACTCAGAATATTATGCAAAACTGCAATAATTAAATGTTGGAGCTAGTGTATCACTTGATCTTTTTAACATGTTGAGGAAATATACCAGTTACATTTAAGGCATTTCGTTTATTTCGTTTATCCATTTAGTTTATCCAAAGCGACTTACAAAAGTACTTTTTGTATCACATTTGAGACCACCGAGATCAACAGACGACAAGCATGTGTTTTGACTAGAACCTGCTAGAGAAGTGCTTCCTGTGCAAAATACAACCTAGTGAGAATCAATTACTGCTGAAAAGGGGAGTATTTTTGATTATAGGCCGTTGTCCAGTGTGACACCAATATTTTTGGCTTTCCTTGTGGGTGAGATGTTGAGTTCTTGGCAAGGGTGGTTCTTGGCCAGGATGAACAACAACTTGGTTTTTGATCAATTGGGCTTCAGATGATGTGTTTATCCGGGCAGAAATGCTTGCCAGACATGCAGTGATTCATAAGGGTATCTGGTTGTCAGATGGTGGAATAGAGAAAACTAATTTAATATCATCTGCAAAAGAATGATGGGAGAAGCTATGAGAGCGAACCATGAGTGATGACTTTACTAAGTGGTTTGGTTTAAAAGGGGGTTTGAGTTCTGATCCCTTTGGAAGTACAATGGTGGAACTATAGTTGGTATAGAAATGATATAAGTGATAGCTTGAAGCTTCTGTTTACCCAGTTCAATAAGGGTGGAAAGAAGGATTCATAGTAGGACCACATAACATATCGAATTATTATTATTATTTTTTAATTCACAAATTAACTGATCACAATTAGGCCTATCACCTGGGTTGCGATACATATTTGAATGCATTAGGCTACTCAGTAAAGTTTAGAAGATGCAGGAGGACAGGGTGGTTATAGTATTTAATATGCAGAGTAGCTATAGTTAACTCAGGACACACCCCTAATTAGCATGAAAACAAAATGATAGCTAATGATAAAATAAGAAACTAGTTGACAACTACAGAGTGTTATTAGTGTTTGTGCCTAAGCTTTAAGTCATTCTGATCTCCACAAATAACAACTTAACACAAAATTGAGATTTTCCTCCAATACAAACTTTGTTGGAGATAAACAACTCTCCTTGTTTTTTATGCATAATATAAATTATGAATATTGAACTCTGTGTGAGCAGCTTCAAAGGCAACCTGTCTTCACAGTGGATTTGGATTTGTGTGTTTCAGTAATTCAGTAATGTGCATTACTATATTGTATAATACTCAGTGTTGTGTGATATTACTAAGTAATCTAATTACTGTAATTTACGTACTTTTACCTTGAAAAGGTAAAGTAAGGGATTACTCTTAATTTTTATGCAATTTAATTACAGTTACTTCTTATTCTAATGGCAAATATATAGACTTCAAATCTATATAAAATAACATCGAAATGTAATATCTAATGTTAAAATGTATGTTTTTTTTAATGTAACCTTCTCCCTTTAAACACTTTGGTCAGTTCAAGAATAATTTATGCAATTGTGTTATTAAAAGTGCAGTTTCGTATCCGCCCTTCTATTGTTCGACTGGCTGATGTTGATAGGGACTTAGCATGAAATTAGAAGCTATCCAGTACTTTTTAGAGAGTAAATAGTAGCTAGTAAATAATTGCTTTTTAGAGTAACTTACACAATACTGATAATACTTCAAAATTAAATATATATATACACACTCATAAAATATGCTTAAAGGCCCTAACATATATATATATATATATATATATATATATATATATATATATATATATATATATATATATATATATATATATATATATATATATATATATATATATATATATATATATATATATATATATATATATATATATAATAAATTGCTTAATTTTAAATTAATAAATTGCTTATTGCTTAAAAAAAATAATAATCTAATTTGCCTTGACTTGACTAAAGAAAAATGGCAGTTCCAGTCTGTTTGGCTGGCTGCTATGCAACTTCTGGGAGTGACAAGTGCGTTTTTTATTATTCAGCCAGGAAATAAATTCTGAAACACCTAACAACAAGGTTATACTCATGTCAACCCTTTATGGTTTCTTCAGCTGCTACACTAAGGATTTTCTTTGATGGTAGTCACTGCTTGACCTTCACGGCAGTTACATGTTTCAGACTGTAATCACTCTTGCATTGATTGTGACTGACTCTCACAACTCCCTCAGACAGCAGCATGGACCCTCTCAATACACCAAAGGTCTGGTACCCTCTAAGATTGAGAGGGTCCATGCTGCTGTCTGAGGGAGTTGTGAGAGTCAGTCACAATCGATGCAAAGAGTGATTACAGTCTGAAACATGTACCTGTATTTTCTTTTCAACAGCCTTGAACAGTCCATGAAGTGTTGGATAATACCGTATTATGCAACACTTCATGGACTCTTCAAGGCTGTTGAAAAGGAATCCTGCTTCTTTCCACACTGCACAGCCAGTGGAAGACATGTTTCTGGACTGATCATCTGGCTGCGTGGACTGTGACAAACCTTTCACAAACAAAACCTCTTTCTGTGTCATTAGTATCTATTTTCAGTAAGATGGAGAAACCCCCACAAAAATCCCCACTGTGGACTTGCCTTTCTATCTACTATCCCTTGTTTTTTTTTCTTTTTTTTTTTTTTTCTCATCCATAATGTGTGGAGATGGCAGGATAGAAAAATTTCATTAACTGAAATAAAGCTGCAACAATATAATATAATTTCAATATTGAAATATTCGATGAAAAACTTTAAACACCAACAAATGATAAATGTTGCTGTGAGCAACTAATTGAAATAAAATAAGTTGAATTACAAAAAAAAAAAAAAAATATTCAAAAGAAACCTGTAAATAAATATAAAGATAAAAGATATAAATAATAAATAATTACTACAATATAAACACTCATAAAAAGCATAGGTGTATGTAATCTGTTGTTTTAATAAATCTAATGTTTTTGGATTTATATTAATAATAATAATTTATGATTTAGTAAAAAAAAAAAGCACTCGTTCTAAAATTATTCAACACTGAAGATTCATCTTTATTGAAAAAATAAAAAATAACTAAATGAAAAGAAAGCTATTTCAATTAGGAGGGCAATAATGCAGTTTTTCACATACAAGAATTAGCTGAAATTTAATTTCTCGGTTTTGAAATTGCACATTAAAGTACGTCAAGGGGCTGTAATACAGAACCATGAAGTTTCGGTTGTGCTCGTGTTACACCTTCTTGTACAGTTGCAGGTTTCATATACTGTCAAAACATGTCTTGCAATATACTGTCGTCAGAAATGAATTCATCAATCACATACCTTGCATTCTGGAATAATGACAGCATAAAGTACCATACATTGTAATTACTGTGCAAAAACATAATTGAATATACTTAAGCACTAGTGTGCAAAATATGGTCCAGCTCAAATGAAACCTTTCCCACACTATTTCAATTGAAAATGAACATTAATAGCTGTAACAGATGGAGGACAGTTTATATATCTGCTGCTATGCCCTGGAAATGAATTAGTCTGCAGTTTTATAGATCACTTAGCAATGTGTGAAGATCACTTTGTTGCATGTGTGAAGTTTCCGGTTACCTATGCCCATAAAAAGAGACATGCATCCATAAATAAAAAAAACACCAATCATGAATGTTCATACTAAAAAACATAATATTTTAATTGTTAAAAAAAAAAAAAAAAAAAACCAGCAAAAACAACTTGTGACCTCTTGGGAACTTGTGTGAATTTTAATCCTAGAATTGTAATAAACCATTAAAAGTTACAACTTGATATTTTCCATTATAAAAGATGTCATAAAAATGTAATTTGTCTGATAAAGAAATAGTATAGCTTTAATATCTAATTCTATCCTGTCTTTCCCATATAGTAATATTGTTACATTACTTCTGCTGCATGATTACATGTTGCTGGTGGTGTTTTGGCATGTATAGTGTTTGAAAGACATGCCATCCAGACTTCAATTCACTGATGAGGTCTGTCCTTTTGCCAGGGAAAGGTTTTATAAGATCAAGTGAAAGTCTTATCTGCCTGCCCTTACAGCTCATTCTGCCACAGGCTAACCTTTACTTTGCTTTCTTTTACCAGGAGATAGGTTTAATTTCATTTTGGCCTTGAGTTATGTCTGGCATGGTAGACACAATTTCGGAAGAAGGACAAATGCAACATGCATTAAAAACAAAGGTCTTAAAACCAAACTACAGTTGGCGGTCTTAAATAAACGCTTCATGAGGAACATTCAACAATTCAACATAATGCCGTCATTGAGCACAGGTCTACTAAGACTGATCTATAAAACTCAGCAGACCACTTGTGTTTTTATACCAGGATTTGGGTTGAAATCAGCAAATGCAAGTCATTTATAATGCAATTTTCTCTTTGTGGGGCATTTCTGTTAATCATTAACTATCATGGCTTGATTCTGCAAAACAATACCATCAACATGCACAATTGTGTGAATTGGGGGGTCAGAAAAAAACGAATTAAAAAGATTGGAAACAAAGAAACAGCTTAACTAAAGATTCATTGTTAATTTTTCTTTCTTACCACATTTGGTTGTTAATTCACACAAATATTATGTCCCAATCCAAAGGTAGCATACAGACTCACAAACATAGTGATCGCTGCTCCCACCCACCTTCTAAAAAAGCAGCAGATAATTCCATAAGAACGAAAAAACAACAACACTGAAGCTCCTTGTGTTGGCCGAGACCGCCCCCTCCCCTCCCCCTATCCCGTGCATGAATATCCTCGGTCCCTCCAGAGAGGCGTCGACAGTCTGTTTGTGCATCTCAGGTGGTGTGCTGTATGATGTGCTCTGTTCCGTTAGCTTATCCTTACTCATATCCGAATCAATATGAAGAAGTGAACGCACCGAGGCACAGAAAACAAAATGCAGATTGCTCCACAAATGGACAGACACACCAAATTCTTCCAATTGATGTCTTGGAGGCAGTGCTTAACTATCAGTTACCTCATGCCTGGATACGATTAGCGTTTAGAAGTTAAGTCCAATTGTAATCCATGTTCCACTGTTTTCAAAGGCAGATGGAGCCATATTCCTTGGCAGGGTGAAGGACAGTGACTGGGATGGTGATAGTAAACACAGCTGCTGCAGGTGCAAAACACAAGATTGTGTGTCGGACAAGCTTAACTTGACTGTAAATGAGTGAAACAAGTGAAAAAAAACTCATTTTTGTTTTTAAATTATTCTTTTTTTTTTAAACCACCGAGCATCAAGTCTTTAAGGACGTGGAGCTGATACATTACAAAAGAAAGTTTCTCATTCCCATATTCCTTTTTTTGTACTTGGTCACCAGTTTGAATTCATATATTTATATCCATTTATATATATTTATGTATATTTTATACAGTTAAAAACACCATGGAGATGACAGACTATTTGGTTTCTTTTTTCTAAGTAGAAGTTTCTCCTTAAATAAATGCATATAAATAAATTATCTTTTCACATGTTCTAGGCTGCCACTCTCCCACGCTTCTACCCACTGCAGGTCCTCAGAAATTCAACGGTAGGTTTCAGTGGTATTTTGGCAGAGCGTTCTGAAGCCCCAAGACGTTTGTGGTTAGTCCTGTCAACCCCTTCTCATTGGCCAGGCTGTGTGGCATCTTTGTGTGTGTCTCTCGGGTTCACTAAGTGAGTCTCCGTGGGCCCAAAAGAGGCCACTCCCCCTTGTCCACCCCCATTTGCTAAAAGGATGCACACAGTCTCTTTGGCCCCTTGAGGGACGAAGCTACTGATGTCCTCCTGTTTCCTCTGGGCATGTGCTAGCGCTCTGAGCTGTTCCTGAGCCTCATCCAGTAGTGAGGCCACTTCCTCCCGTCTAACAGCCGCTCGGTTGGAGACCGGTACGTTGGACTGTTGATTGACAGCTGAAGCATTTGCTTTGCTTTCCAGAGGACTAGTACGACTGCTTCCATCAGTAGGGACGGTTTGCATACAGGAGACCTCATCCTGGTAGGAGTGGACGGAGGGGATGATTGGTATAGAGCAGGGTCGGTAGGGAGCAGGAGGACTTTGGCCAGGGCCGCCCGACCTGAGGCTCCTAGCGCACCTGTGGTCTAAGTGGCTGCTCCAAGATTTTGAGGATTGTGAGGCTTGCATATTGTAAAAGGAATCCTGATGTAGGTCATTGTCTGGGCCGGAGATGTTCCTGCAGACAGAGGAAAAGATGACAGAGTGATTAAGGAAAAGAGAGGAATGTCTATATAATCAGAGTGCCAAAAATTAGGTTTCTTAGGAATGTTTGTTGAATCCTAAGAATTGATACATATTCTAAAAGCCAAATAAAGCTAAAGTGTGTGATTTCTGCCCCTGTAGCATCAACAAACACAATTGCAAAAATAATGATTGGTTCAAACAGGTTCCTGAACTTGTCACTTGGAAGTCAATCGGCGGCCATATTTGAAACATCTCCAGGCAGCTATTTTAGGCATGCAAGACCAACTCCTATCTACTTGAACGGGGAAATACTGAAATCTCAAAAACTGCTTGCCGATTTCACATTTAAATATTTCAAATCCAGCACCAAAATGAGTTGAACTGACCAATAAATGTTTATTTCGGTCAAATAACATAAAAACAGTGTATTTTCAAAGTTGGTCCAGTCAATGCATTGCATGAATCTCAGGACACTAACTATTTTAATGGGAACTGGAGCTTTTAACAGCAGCTGCAGAGGCGCAATGACTTGGCCAATTGGCTCTCTTATTTAGAAGGTGAGACTTATTCTGCAATATTGCATGGTGAATTTTCTCCCATTCATAGTAATACAAGTGAAACGTCTTGGTATATGCAGCCTTTGCCATAGTCAGTCAAACAAATAGTCCCGTCCCAAACTCGCACCATTGGTTGAGTCAGTGTTGCTTACTTATTATAGTTCTCTGCATATTAAGGTGGGATACAAGAATGTATTTCAATAAAAAAATCTGAAATTGACCCTGTCATCACAGCAGACATTATTTGTAATTTAATGTCTGACGTAATAAATGACTTAATGAGCTGCATAAAAAACAAGGATTTTTAAAAAAAATGTTTAAGCTATTAAAGGACAAGTTCGGTATTTTACACTTAAAGCCCTGTTTACAGATCGTTTCTGATGAAATAGAACGGTTAAGATTAAAATGTGGACACATGCTGCTGTCCCGAGAATTTTAGGTTTATTTCGCTTTCCCCCCCACCTACACAATGGCAGCCTATAGGCACTGGAACAATCCTTCCTAAAACGCATTAAACTTTCGTTTACAAAGACGTGAAACTCACCGAGTGGTCAGGGGTGTTCACTGATATGCTCACACAAAAATCACTGCAAAATATGCTTTCCAACAGGTGTTTTACCATTCGTTGTAAAACTGTGGATCTATTTTTCCAAACGTCTCACACCCGTACATTCTTCCGTTGAGAGCTTGAATAATAAATACTCCAGCCCAGTTGGTGGCGATAAAAAATGCACCTTTGCCAATTGCAAGCAAACCACTGGCATTTAATTGAATACACAGAAGAAGCAGAAGAAGAAGAAGCGGCGGAGTAATACCGTACCTCACACTGCACATTCAATTCAAGTCAATGGAGTTGGACAAAAACTACGATAAAACCTGTTGGAAAGCATCTTTTGCAGCGATTTTTGTGTGAGCATATCAGTGAACACCCCTGACCACTCGGTGAGTTTCACGTCTTTGTAATCGAAAGTTTAATGCGTTTTAGGAAGGATTGTTCCAGTGCCCATAGGCTGCCATTCTGTAGGTGGGGGGGAGAAGCGAAATAAACCTAAAATTCTCGGGACAGCAGCATGTGTCCAAATTTTTATCTCAACCGTTCTATTTCATCAGAAACGATCTGTAAACAGGGCTTTAAGTGTAAAATACCGAACTTGTCCTTTAAGTGTTTCTGGAATAAATAAAAATACTACACATTCAGGTATCTCAGTTCATTAGATATTCAACATTCAATCTGTCTGGCTGGTAGCCCAGTGTCTTCTCTGACTCATAATCGTTTAGTTCAGCTGGGCTTTAGCTGGTTTCCTGATTCAGAACTTGCTGCTCCCCGTGGCAGTCATTCTTAAGCTAATCTTCTGACGATTTGAAAGCAAAATTCTTTTAAAAGGGATGAAAGCAGAAGTTCCATCCAACCAGACCTTTGGTAAACTAATCTCTCAATTTAGGAGCAATCGGTATTGTTCCCCTGATTCATTATCTTTGTGTAATAATTCATAATCCCTGACAAAGAATGGCTTTTCTCACAGCATCAATATTTAACAAGCACTTCTTTTTCTGATAAAGACCGAGTCAGAGTTAAGCCTCAATCAAGGGGAGGCAAATTGTCTGATTCTATTTTCTATGAAACAGAAGATATGACAGAAATGCCAAGTATTCCAGCAGGCCATGGATCATTTATCCTGAAATATCAAGACTTGAAAACAGTTAAGGATGCATGGATTTAGCCTGAGTTTGTGAGATTTTGCTTAAGATTAAAGATCATGATTTGATTTAATGTGATCATTTACAGAAATATCAACAGAAAAGACAGCTCTTTTGAACAAGGCTAGAATTTCACATGCTTTTAATGAAGCTCCTTCTGCTATTTTGTGCTGAGCACATCTCTCCTCTAGACGCATATATCAAATATAGCTTTGACTATGTGACAAAAGGTCTGGTTCACATTGCATCTTACTCTGCTTACAGAGAGGAAGAGCCTGCCTGCCTGCCATTTAGAGCAAAGTTTCTCCAATCCTCAAGACCCATCTTCCAGAAAAACAGCAGAAAATATGTATAGACTTGTGATTTAACCTCTTAAGTGTCACCGGCCCACCGGTGGGCCCAAAATCATTACATATTTAAAACAGTAATATCCTATAATAAACATAAACTAATCTTGACAAACTATATATCATTTGAAAGCTTACAAACTCTAGTTTTCATATTTGGTGAATGATTTCCAAAATAAATTAAAGAGGAGCTGTAATTTATCAATTTGCAACAAGAATATTTTCATATTTATAAGGCGTGTTCAGACCTTTATTTTGAAATAGCAATGAACATGAAAAATCATGAAAGAATGGATGAAACCTCAGTTTGTTTTCATGCCAAGAGTTCAAAAGATATCATCCATTCAATTATTTTAGAAAAAAATATATTAATATGTTTTTAATAACACATATGGAAATGAAGGCGCCCTTATATGGGCAGTAATGGAGTCTGGTTGTCACCTAGTGAAAATGTTTGGTACTGCGCCCAAACAAAATCTCACTGAAAGCTCATTTTTTGAGATATCAACCTAAAATTTGAAACACGACTTATTCAGATTTTTGGCTTTGATTTTCTAGCAGTTTTAGAGTCGGCCAGGTTTTAAAAATATATATTTTATATAAAATATGAATAATTAAAATTTTTAAATTGTACATTTTCATAAACACAAACTTATATAACTTTTTTTTTTGTTTCACTTTCTTAATTTATTTCACTTCAACAAAAATCTGCCAAATGTCTTCTTTAAAACAAGACCAATTTTACGTCTATACTCCAAAGCATTCTTTAATTACAACCATTTAAAGTCGAAATGTGCATTTTCATGTATATTTAAAAAAAGGGGGGTGACACTTAAAGGGTTAAATGTTTATTTACATCCAAAACGAACAGCTTGGTTTATACTCGCCACGTACGCACAAGCGCGAAGGTGCGCATCGCAAAATGAAAATAAAGGTCTATGTTTAATAAAAATGTTCATGAAATTAAATAAAAATGTTTAATGTTAATGTTTAACCGTATACATAATGGGAACTATATTCTCAGAAGGCGAAGCACTACTTGGGCGGAGTGATTTGCTCGCAGCACCTGAGAAGCCCCGTGGTGAGGAGCAGAGTTCGCTCAGAGTTGGAGTAAATCACTCCGCCCAAGTAGCAGTGCTTCGCCTTCTGACAATATAGTTCCCAGTATGTATACGGTTAGAAGATGTCTGTGTCTCATGTGACCTTGTTATTTGTACATGCTGTGACTATACAAATCACAACATGTAAATAGGAAAATGTTGGCGTTATTTTGTCACTTATTGGGAGCAATATGCTAGCTGGAGCCGTTTACCTCCAGTCTTTGTGCTAAGCTAGGCTAGCGGTGGGTGCGTCAGACAGAGTTACGGCACGCACGGAGATGAAAAGGGTATGTATGGACTTATCTAACTCTGGGGGATACGGTGAATAAGCTAAAGTTCCAAAAAGTACGCGTGTTCCTTTGACTCAGAAAACAATACATTCTAAGTACCTTAAATGAAACTAAATATATTTCAAATTCCAATTATTTATCTCTTTAAAACAAGAAACAAAGAAAACCCTGTCCTTAACCACAGTCAGCAAATCAGATTAGAGCTTGCCCGATTGTAAAAGGAGACTGCTGGTGGTCTGCTTATATAAATGTAAGTTGTATCTCATGGATTGACAGATCATTTCCAGCCATTTTAATTATTACAGTGTAAGCAAGGAGAAAACATCACTTTTGAGGGTCAGTAGGTTACACTGTCGTGCTGCTCAGTGCAAATTATGATTTATAACCTTATTTCTTGCAATGCTGTTGTTCTCATCATATCATGTAACAGTTTCAGATACCTGCATGAAATAAATTAGGCTGAAAGGAAAACAGCTCAAGGGGTGTCACTGTAGTCAAATACATTTAGGGCATGCTTTGAGGTCTTGTATAATGAACAGCCCGGCCTCTTTGAAAGCTTCTTACTGAAAATACTTTAATAAGAAAACACTCACTGTAAGACAAATGGTCAGGTTTTAGATACCGACTTTATCAATAGGAGGTAATCCACAATCTGGGAAATATCTGAATTGTTTTATACAAAACAGTGGGACTTAGTATGAGTAAGCAATTATAAATGTTGTCTACATACTTGCTAAAGTACCCAGCTCGAGGGAATCCAGACAACCCAGAGGGGGGTTGACAGGTACCTTTCGATCTAAAAATACTGGGAACAATAACACTATGAGAAATCTGTTCCCTACGTAAGCCATTCTAGCGAGATAACAGCAAGCTTTCTGGGACGGAAGGAATGAGACGGCCAATTTTTTTTTTCTGCTGTCATATGCAAAACAGTTCTATCTCTGTCTCTCTCTCTCTCTCTCTCTCTCTCTCTCTCTCTCTCTCTCTCTCTCTCTCTCTCTCTCTCTCTCTCTCTCTCTCTCTCTCTCTCTCTCTCTCTCTCCCTCCCTCCCTCCCTCCCTCCCTCCCTCCCTCCCTCCCTCCATCCCTTTTTTCTGTCACTCCTCTCCTGTCTCGCTCCTGCTCTCTCCTTCTCTTTCCTGTCCCGTATCCCAGCCTGTCTCTATGGTAACGGAGCTCTCTCCGGCAGAGAAATATTCTTTTGCAGGCTGGAAGGCTGGAAATAGGTCAGTGCTTAGACCCCGTTGGAGATTTTAAGGGAGGTGGTGTCTTCCGCACTGCAAAGCCTTCCTGTATAGAACACGAGGACTAGCTGGGCCAGGATAGCCTATAGTGTGTGCGGGTTGATGACTGGACCATTCTAGCAAACTTATACAGGAATGCCCATTCCATTGATATATCACTGGCTGTTTAATTGGCTATGACAGTGTGGTTTTTATTAGCTGTGCTGCTCCTGGAAAAGACAGCACTCCCCAGTGCCCTCCTGTCTCAGTGAGTCATGCCTGCATACAGAACTTCAATAATAGAGCTCAGACAAGCCCGCTTGTTGCTCTCGCAGTCGGCATGGAGACAAAAGCATACGATCACCACTGAAAACTTGGGAGCAGTTATAAAACAGGCTTTATGGCACATACACAAAGCCATTAAAGATATACTCTGGGTAAATGTATTTTGCCATACAATGAAAAGTAAACCTTGCCAGTGACATACCACCAGTCATGGGACCTCTCTTGCCTGAGAGAGACAGGGCCCTGCCCACAAGTGGCAACATCTTTTTTCATGCTTGTATGTTAAAAAACAACAACTTATTTTTCACATATTTTACATTGTTGCAGCACCTCTGCAACACTAATCTGTCTGTAATGCTCTCTTCAGTTCCTGTCTCTAAGAAGCCCCTCCCTCCGAAAAACTCAATGTGATCTGATTGGTCTGCTGGATCAGCGTGTTGTATTTGGTTAACCAATGTGTGTGTTTTGGAAATGTCACAGCCCTTCCCATAACCTCCTGGACATGGCAAAACACACTGCTAATGCAACTCAACCAGGCCTCACACCTCACACCAATTATTTATATGAGGGATAATGTGACGTGTATGTTCCTGGAAGAAAACTCATAACTCCCTTTGGAGTGGACTTTGTGCTTTGTAACCTCAAACAGCAACATTACATACTAAAGAAAGCTGAAAATGTAAAAAAATCAATAAAAAAAATCATTCCTTCCACTTTAGGAAAACAAACAAACAATTAAATTAAAGGGACACTATGCAAGTCTGAGTGTTTTTTCTCTACGAGCTCCCCCTAGTGTCTGGTAGTATAATGCTTTCAAACACTCTGTCGTAAAAACGAACTGTTGTCCCTCCCCCCTCGCCACGAGCAACCCAGCTGATCAGCTGTCAACCTAGCTGAGCAGAGGAACCGGCTATTTCAAAACCAGTTATGTCTACCGAGGCAAGTAAAGCAATACTTGCTTTCCAACTGATGGCGATTTTTTTATTTATTGTGTTGTCATGCATACTAGTATTTTTACCGGGAACGAACGATATGAACGAGGCGAACTACTGCTTTCGTGTTTGTTTGTTTGTTTGTTTTTGGGAGAATGGGCATGAGCATAAAAAAAATATATATATCGGAGGCTAATATTTGTCTAAAGTTATATTAGCAAGGTCTATAAGTTCATCTGGTAGAATGATGGTTTACCTTTGCTTGTCTAAGAAAACATCAGAACGTTTTTTCTAACTCGATCATGATATGTGCAACATTTTGCGCGTCTGATATTGCCTACCATCAGACGCGTTGACTTAGTGACATAAAATAAAAGTGTAAGTTACACAAATAAAACCGACAGAGGAACGGCCAAACAACTACAGAAATCAAACGTGTTTGCTATGACAATGCCTAACATCAAAGTTATAGTATCTAGCGTACTAGTAAGCCCCTAACAGACAGCGATCATAATAAAAACCTTTACAGACAATAGCAAACATCCTGAGGTCGCAATTACTTGAAATTTAAATATTAAACACAGTTTATTCCAAAGATACTTAACTTACAAGTGCAACAGCAGGATCAGCATCCGTTTTGCAGGCTTCTGTTTCTCTCAGTTCTCACCATTCTGAAAAAGCCGGTCCGATATATTTACTCGAGTCTGACTTCTTGCTCGGTCAGTCTCCCGTTTCCTCTTTCGTTGGTCCTCCGACAAAGATTTCCTAGCTTTCTGCTTCTTTTTTACAGGTTCAGCCTCAGCCATAACTCAATCTATCGTTGCCCTTTGCTTATAGCTAGCCCGCCGGTGCTTGAATAGGGGCGTGTACGTGTGCAGTGCCGTCAAGCAATTCGTTACATCGCGAGACCTGATATCACGCGATACTTCCTGACACCGACCCGCGTCCCAAAGTTGCAAGTGAGTTTTTTCCGCTCTCGGGCACCAGGGGGGTGCGAAACCACCACCATTCAACCCGAAATAAGTAATATAACCATTCCACTGACTCCGAAGCTGTTCAGTTAAGGTTAAAAAGTTACCTAGAGCACCTTTAATCTTTATATATTGAACCTGAGGAAAACTTCTTGAATTCAGATCTAAGATGCAGTAGGAGAAAAAGTGAGTGTAATAGTCTCTGCCTTGGGTTTTGTGGTAGAAGCTGCTGTTTAAAACTACAGATTGGCTCATAAATCTAAGGATAGAGGGAACGGACAGAGGGGTCCTGGCAGAGGCACAAAGTTTCACCTACCAGAACTGACTCACATGAACACCACCCTACCTCCTTGCATGCAATTTTCATTGCATTAATGCATCCCGTTCCTCAGAGATTCACGGACTAGAGTTTAATCCATTGGGGCAGGACTATGCGCAAGCATTAAATAATTAGTATTAAGCTCATTGACCTGTAGCAAATTAATGTTGCTAACTAACCTTCTCACTGATTCCCTCTCTGAGCTGTCTACTTCCTGTAGATGTTGGTAGGCAGGACCAGAATCTCTTGATCCACCAATGGCATTCAGACATCCTGTGGTTATGGGTGGTGTTCTGCGAGATGCAGGCCGAAGAGCAGAACGACTCCTCTGATCTGGACTATGAGAAAGGGAACCGCTCCTTTAAAATAAAACAAAAAACACGTCACTCACGGATTTCTTTATTTGTACTTTCGTGTTAAATTTCACGTTATTGCTGGAGTCAGTTTGATCCCCAGTGAGAAACGGATCAAATCTGAAGAGTAAATGTTTACTCAGGGATAAATAATAATAATATCTTGATGTGGGGCTTTGACTAAGCCAGATGAACATATTAAAAGCATCAGAAGAGAATTGAACAACAACAATAATATTTATTTAAAAATTATGTATTTTATTTTAATTATTTGTATTATTAGAAGGTATTGTTTTTTGCCTTAATTTTACATTTTTATTTTAAGTTTGATAGGACAGACGAAGAAAGAAAACGACTGGATAGGAGAGGCAAACAAACAAATAAAACAACCAAACAAAAACAAATTATTAACAGAACATGAAGATTAAACCAGTGTACTAGTTTAGTAGACTAGCTAGTGTACATAAATGGCACTTTTTTTTTTACAAAAGAAAACAATATATTTACTAAAAAAAAAAACAGACAAACAAACAATTGATCAAATAAATACAATAAAACTGATATTTTAAATATTTTACATCTGTCTTTGTTCTACTGATGTTTTTTTTTTTTTTTTTGTGAGGAAATCCTAAAAATAGCACACGACTCAAAACAAAGTAAAGCAGCGATACTCAATCTTATTTCTCTCAGAGAATTTCTATCCCAGTCTATAGTGTCCTAATGTTAAATGCTTTACACTCACACTTTCTCTCTGTCTCCATCTGGTGTGCTGAATGTTTTACAAAGAAGGACATGTATAAAGCTTGCTGAGAAAGACACTGGAAATAAACAACACTTCGGAATTCAGGATTTGGTCTACATGCATATATATGTATGTGTATATATGAGAATAATGTACTAGATATATATCCTCTATCATTAAAAAACGGAGCACATTACCAATGAGTCACCTTGTTCCCAATTAGATATTTATGTGATACTGCTAGGAAAACTACAGGGAGATGTTGTACATACGTTTCCACCGAATGGGGCCACATTAACATGGAGATTAATTGACCTATAAGACCGCTGGCAGTGAGGAGCACACATTTGACTATTTGGTAAAAAATAGCCTGAAGAGAAATTCATGCTCGATTTTAGAGATGAGTCTCCAACAGAGAGATAATTCACTGCATATTTAAGTCCTTCCTTACACTGAGTCAAGTGCAATCAGTTAAATTGTAATGATCCTTTGAAGACATGACATTTGGAGAGGGGTGGGACAGGGGCAAAGGCTGTTTGCAAACAAATTGCAAGTCATCATAGAAAAAAAAATAGATATGTGATTGCAAGAGTGCACTGAGCCACAAACAAAAACAGAGTGGAATCAGGGCTTAACGTTTAGTTTGATGAAAGTATGAGGATTAAACAGGGCTGAAAGGATTTGTCTCTGCCATCAAAGACCACCCCAACCCCTCGATAAAACCCTATGACACACGAGAACTCTTATCCACGCACGTGCTTTGGGTGTGGATGACCATCATTTAAATCAAAAGATCATTCATATCAGATTTTTTTTTTTTTTGAATGAAACCTAACAATCTATTAAATGCTTAAACAACAAACAAACTCCATTTCAAAGACATTCTCTAAGCTGTCAGAAAAACATTTCTGAGCAATCCTACCTTAGCAATTGTTGTGGTCCGTTTTTTCAGACAAGCTTTTGTGCTTTCCCAATGCAAGTCTATTGTGGAATTATATATGGATAGTTGTAAATGCAATTTTATGGATATTATTAGAACATAAATCACTGCTGCCAGGTCACATAATAGTATCTAGAGAGGATCCAAATAGTAGCCTACTTCTTTTTAAGAAGTAAATAGCAAGTGCTGTCATCAGTAAGAACATCTACATTTGCTTTAAGGTAAATCTTTTCTTTCACATATTGATTCACGTCATTGTAGTGCTGATAGAAACTAAAGAATGTGCAAATGTGTTCAGTTCACTCACACTAATATTATCAATTATAAATGATTTGACTAATAAGTATTTGCCTTTATTCTGATTTGTAGCCTCCACACTTTTTAATCATGTTACTGTGCAATTTAACAGTTTCTTTAATGAAAAACAGCAGATAAAAATACTTTGCAATGTTACAATTCATTCCAGCTAATTTGAGAATAATATCCGATACGTTTATGAGCACATTTGACTGATAATCACACTGTTCACGGAAATTCCTACGGGAAGCTCTGTTAAGCTTGTCTGAGTTAGCCACCTGTCAGACATATGTTAGCGTTCCAAAGTTTGAGGTCAGTACGATTTTTTTTTAAATAGAATTATAGATTAATACTTTTATTCAGACACGATAAATGGATCAAAAGGGACAGTAAAGACATTTATAATGTTTAATACAAGATTTCTATTTCAAATAACTCATGTTCTTTTGAACTTTCTGTTCATCAAAGCATCCTGAAACAAAATGCATCACAGTTTCCACAAAAATATTAAGCAGCACAACTGTTTTAACACTGATATAATAAGAAATAACAATTGATATAACAAAAAAACTAACTCAGAAAAACAAGAAAACCAAGGAATACGAGAAACAAAACTGAGGAAACCAATGAGACAACACCAGACAAAGAACATGGGAAACACTGGGGTTTAAATACACAAGATAATAAAGGCTGGAACAAGGATCAGGTGAAAGTGATTAGTAGCTTATGGAGATAAATGAGGGTAACTATGAGGAAACAAGGTAAACACTGAAAGTAAAACACAGGAACCATAAGAACTGCAGAATGCATCCTAAAAATCCAAACAACAAAAACAAGGTACACAAACCCCGGGAATACCTAACAATTACTTCTTTTACTGTATTTACTGTCTAAAAATGCAGCTTGGTGAACAAGACTTTTTTCGAAAATGTAACCGACCCTTGAACTTCTGAACGTTATTGTATCTTTTGGAACAAAACATGAACCTGCCATATTGTAATACACCAGAGATCTGACCATAAACAAACACTTGACTGGTAAATTACATTTCCATATACTGTTGCCACCTATGTTTTTGCTATGACAGAATTAATGCATATTAATGTATGTATTGCTAATTATAATTATTATTTTAATTTTTATACTATTCTGTAAATGTACCGCAATCATTATTGCATGCAATTTAATTTCTCTCTTCTTTATGACAGGTCTTTATGCTGTATCGTTACAATAATCACTGTCAAAATTTCTTGCAATGCCATTCAATTATTATGCAAAAAGAGCAGTCTTTAGAAGGATTTTAAAAAATGGTTTTATGACGACATTAAGAATTTGCTGTGATGATTGTTTAAGAAGCAATATGACTTTTATCATACCTGGTGTGTTTTCCTGTCAATGTGCCTTGTGGATTGGTAGAGGCAGCAGTGCTTTGAGCGAAACTGGACTCCCGAACAGCGCCTCCAAGTGGTGGCAAGGACCTTGTGGGTTTATAATACTGCAAAAAACACAATATGCAAGACAAATGTTAAATATTACGCTGTTGTCTATGGGCGATTCAATGAACTGTCAGCTAAACTTTTAATGAATACATTTTTTTTCAGTCCCAGTTGGATAATGCATCCAGAAAGCTCAGTCATCTTCTCTACTCTTTGCCTTGATTCTTGGCTTTGACAAAGAGTCAGTGGACGGTTTCCACTGATGTTCAGATAATCCAACAGACCTCTATGGAACCTGCAGACAAATCTAATTTAAATTTCACACCTTGAAAGAATTCCTCATAAAAACCCTTTTCTGCTTCAGGCAGAATGCACACAATGATCTAAATGTCAGAGAGATACTTAATCTCCTCCACTATCCCACCTTCACTTCACAGTGTCGAGTGGAAGAGAAGAGAGGGAGTGTACAGGAAGAGAACTGATGGCTGACGGGGGATCAGAGAAGGGCACTAGAGTTTCACTTTTAGGACTGTAACAATAGGATGTAAATCCAAGCAATGTCCCAATAGCTTCCTCTAATGGAACTGTGGGAACAATGTGCAGTGGCAGTAGAGACCATATTGTTTTTTCTCCATCCTTTTTCTTTCCTCATTTACATTTATGCATTTAGCAGACATTTTTTCCAAAGCAACTTACATTTCATGCAGAAAAACATTGAGAATGTAGAAAACCTATAAAAACATGATCAAACATGTGGGTCCACATATGTGAATGTTTTTAAAATATTATAGCCATGAATAAAAGCTTTTTATGTTCTACATTCTCAAGTGCCTTGGCCTCATGTTTTTTGCACACTGAACTATCCCACATCCAAAGAGCACTGCGATGCAGACTTTATACCCCAGTAGCCCTCTTTGCATCTTGTGTTCTATACATTTCATCAGTTAAGCATTTCTTGGGAATCCAATTCATGACTTTGCCATTGCTAGCGCCATGCTCTACTGTTTGAGCTACAGAAACACTGGAACTTTATTGTGATTGCTTAAAAATATGCAGTGTATGTGCATAGTAGCTCATTATTTTCCGTTCTGCAAATTATGACCGGGAGCATCTTTACATTATGATTCGAATGCGTCATGTAACATCCCACCCTACATGACTTTTTCATTTGTGATATAACAGTAGCTTGGAGGAAATGTCTTGTGTCTGTGAAATATTGACACTGCCTTGACAAAGAAATCAAATGACATATGCAAGTGTGACATTTTTTTTTTTTTCAAACCTGGGCTGAGTAAGCTGACAATACATATGTGAAATGTAACCCACAAACAATACCATGGGCAATTTTAAAATGTTTTATCTATTTTGAAATGAGTCATATGTTTAAAAACACTTACATACAACTTTATCTTTTAATTCAAAACAAAAAATAGTTTATGATTACTTTAGCCAGTTATGTTATGCTACTTTATGTTATGACCATCTTTCTCTCTATGTTAATATGAATTGCATAGCTGTATGATCAAGAGACTCATGATGACAGTGAATGTGCTATTGAAAATATTAGGTGAGTGGGAAGGAGCTATAACGAGAAAAAAAGATGTATACAGAAGGAAAAAGGGAGCCAGAGAAAGAGTAGAAATGAATCTGTGGGAGGATGTGGTGGAAGACATTCTGACTAATACCAGATTTATGTGAATTCAGAGAGAAAAATAAAAGCCAAATATTCAGAAAAGGTAAAGAATATGGTTTGCTAAAATGGTCATTCTGTAGTGCTTGAAACATGTGACCATGAAATTATAACATCAGTTAATTTTTTTTTTCTCAAACCCAAACATATTCTAGCAATAGTGTGTATATATATATATAAAATATGACTCAGAGTGCTACAAAAAATCTTAAAAATCATTTCATGCAACAGGTTTGAAAAAGCTGATTCATTCTAAGATGTAAATGGTAATTTCTGAATTTAAGTTCAACGCTTTATCACATGGGTAAGTATTAGAAAAGCTAGAAGCCTATCATTACTGAAGCAGTCAATTTCTTTTTCCGTAGAGATGCACTTTGACCACACTCAAAAGAACCTGTTCAGGCGATCAATGACTTTGTCCGAAATCTTTTGAAAGCATCTTTCTGATCTGGAAGATTATTTTTTCAAAGCACAGCCACCTACATTTCCAGAAAATGCTGGTAAACAAACAGGCTTGAAGAGGCTTAGCTGTCAAATGTATACATACTGAAATGTTATTTTGGGGGGGTGTATAATACAAATAAGCTGAAAATTGAGATTTGTAAAAAAAAATTAACTCTACAAAATATTTCTAAGTAGCATAGCAGAAATCACCTCAGACATCATGATGGCACATATCAAAGCTATAAGAGCGAGTTCCTCACAGCATGACTTTGTTATACAGCTATACAGAGGCGAATATATGGGATATGGGGAATAATGAGCTCATTGGAAGTTAACATGTCTATGTTCTTTTCGATGCACCTGCTTTGAACATAGTTGCATTAGGCTGAATACATGCTGGTGTCTCAGAAGGACGTTAGGAGGGGATGTTAATATAATGGATGTTTTAATTTAGCCATTATGACATGGCTAGAGCTTGTGCAATCTGCATGATGTGTCCCAAGTTAGATGGTAATTGTTTTAAATGCCATGCCAGAGAGGAATATCTGGAGTAAATGTGTTACATGTGACAGGGTTTAGAGAGCTGTGAATCGCTCAACTTGCTCACCCTCATGCTAGCCACATGTCAACGGTTTGAATGGTATATTTCACATCCATAATAATAAAAAATTGTGTGGTATGCAGGGGCAAAGCTAACAACAAATAATTCACATTTACATGGCAAACATCAGCCTAAAATATCATTCTAGACCAGACAGGTTGTATGTTACCTGCATATTATAAATGTTTGTTAATATTGAAGGGTGTGGATTTTGGAATAAACTGCTGCTTCAATGTATATGTCATAAGTAATTATAATAAAGGTATTCATCAATATTTTTCCTCTAAATGTCACATGAGTTGAATGACTTCTCTAGGCTTGTGAGATTTTACTTTGTCATCGAAATTACCAGTGTGATTACTGAAATGTTCTTTTCATGTATTCTCTAATGTCTGTATTTGATATCTGAATGCAGTAACAGTGCTTGCTCATTTAGCCCGGCTTCCAGAAATGAAATATGGAAATTTGTTTTGTTTTTGTTAAGAAAGATCTTCAACGTGTCAGTACATACATCTGTTTTTCTAGGGTACCCTGATGACTATAAGTCACATTGAAGTCTATAATTTAAGGGAACCTTTCTCAGTTAAAACCTTACTTTCCAGTTAGACTAAAGTGTAGCTCTCCTTGAGAGAAAGAACGCATTATCTTGATGTTTTGAGACGAGACTCCTGTTTATAGTTAGAGCCTGGCCAAATCCAACCTTGGAAAAGCTGTGTGTCAGTGTGTGTGTTAGTCTTTTTGGTTGCAGGTTAAGGAACCACTGGCATTATTGGAGATTGACTGAGTTGTTGTTCTGGACATGTTGGCGGCCAGCAACCCAAATATGAGAACTGGAAGGTCACGACGTGCCTAACTTCAGGCTCCGAGTGTCAGCTGCATAATCAATGGAGATATGCTTCAATCTGTCTCTGTATATGGTTGGAAAATTACTATGTTTATCTATTTCTTAGCCAATGAGAATCAGTCAGCCTGAACCAAGGACGTATAGCTTAGACCTTGGTGAAGGGTATAATTGCTGTGATCTTTGTAACTGTAACCGGGCGGCTTACGAACTCCTGTATGAGTCTTGAAGCTGACTTCTGCTGATGAAACTGCAAACTATCTTCAGTAAATCTTTAATTTATTATAATTCTGACTCCGGGTCTTCATTCATCATATCTGGTTCTGGGTCTTTGACTGTAAAACCCCTTACAATATGCCTGTGGGTTGAACTTTTCTTACATATCTTGTGATATATATTTTTATAACCACATGTTCATTTTCTCGTATTTGAGGCGTGGTTTACGAATGCCCAGAGCCGTTTATTGGGCGCCACGAATGTCTATCAAATGCGCCTGTACGTAGCTCATAGCCAATCGTTTCAATTATACCAGATGACGTATGTAGAGCGACAGAAATTCGACAAGGAAGAAGACGAAATAAACTTGCGTTCTAAACTACTTAGAACACTATCTAAGGCTGCATCGAAAGGTAACTTCTCGTCTGATGCCATGTTGGATCCATAGATATAAACAAACTGCTTCGGTGTGTCGCATAGACGACGTCATCGTCTTGCTGCTCCCTCCCCGTTCTGTGATTGGTTCCCTTTTTAAGGGGAAAATCTGGTCCATGGTGTCCAGGCTGCCTAGCAGCGTGAATAAAATCGCGCTGCGCACAAGGCAGCTTGGGGAAACCCAGGCTATCTTACATTAGTAATCTTATAAGTTTTAAAGATATTGCTACCAGGGGTTTCTCTAATTCAGATATGCGTCAAATGTTTGACAAGTCACTTCATCCTATATTCACTGCAATTCATATAATTACTGAAAGAACAAAAAGGTTGTCATGAAAAAACAAACTAACATCATGTGTCAAAAGCAGGCCTGTGCTTGTCACTGGCCTAGTTTTGATTGCTTTGGCGGGCATTTGCATGTTTTCTGACATTGTGCGATTGCTGTAACGATTAAACATCTCACTGGGTTTGAGTGACATTCAAATTACCATTGTGTTTGCCATGCAAATAGTCTGTATCGGCTTATCTGTGATGGATCGTGAAAAATATTAACCAAATCTCCCAATGCACTGTCTACATTCACTAGGACACTGGACTGGCACACCGTTTCTGAGCTGGAAAGACAGAGAATGATGCAGTAATCACAAACCCTCAGTGATGGACTAGCATGACTACCATTATTAGTGTGGCTGTCCTCTGAGACTTAGCCTGAATAGCTGTGACAGAGCCTCATTACAACAAGCTGAGTGGTGTAAAGCGTCAGCTGTTCTTGGTTTTACCCGCTGATGAGCAAGAGATGTGATGGGATTTGTCTCAGAAACCCCATTAAACATGTATTTTCAGTGATTGGATCACTATCAGATAGAACCTGACTATATAGAGTGATGGAGTTTTGTGGCTTCTATTCCAGTGGTTCTCAACCTTTTTGACTTCAAGACCCTCCTTTGTCAAAGACAATATTCGGAGGCCCTCACATCAGGTGCGGAGCAAGGGGGTGGTTTCTGGGGCTCCAGCCCCGAATCTTTTAGGTTTCTTAAGTGTTGACAAAAAAAATAAAGTTTTCGATACATATCTATACTGAAATATTTAAAACGGTTCAATACAGCTATTCCTCAGTATTGGTACACCGATACTAGCTGCGCTTTATCTCTCTTCATCTTAAGAGTTTACAGATGTATGAGATGTACATAGTGGCTGCAGAAGATGATCAGATATTTCTTTTAATTTTATTATTAACTTGTATACGTCACTCAAATAGTGCGCATTGAAAAACTGGCAGCTATGCAACAGACAAATGACCAATCCTGAGACGCATTCTATCAGCACGGTTTTCTAGGCCGAGAACAGTTTGCAATCAGGCCGTGCTGAACCAAACTCAAGTCAAAATATAACTGAAACCATTCTTTACCAGACTTAGAACCGTTCGGACCGACGGTGGAAAAGCGGCTCATGTCTTTTAGCTTTGAGGCTAACTTTATGCTAGAGTACTTCTAGCATTTAACAACATTGATAGATAAATGCATTGACATTTTATTATAATCTCTCTTTTGTGAGAATGGATAAAAAAAATACTCATAATACTTTTTATGTGCACTACAAATGTCTGTCCAATCAAATGCTGTGATTGATATGATAATGCTTCTCCCCCTGCAACAGCCTGCCAGTAGCAAGTAGCAAATCATGGTTTATGGTATGTTAAAATGTATAATTAATAATAATAATAAATATAGCTGTGAGCAGCAATTATTGGGGTTCAAGCGTAAAAAGAGTTTTACACGACCACAGCATGAGCGGTTACATAGGTGTGCTGAGTTTGGTGAAAATATATCATTCCGTTCACGAGTTTGTTTGGTTTGGTTCCAATCGGACCAAAAACCTAGGACTATTTCGCAAAAGTAGATTTTTCACAAAATCCAAAATACCCGAAAATGTTCCCAGACCGGCGAGCAAATCTGGGGCATTCGTTGTGTCCGCCTTGAGCCAAGGATTCCAACGATATAAGACACTTGAGCCTATGCCTGACGGTTTAGGAGTTATGAGTCATTCATATTTTTGACCGCTGTAGCGCCCCCGTCACACCGATCAGGGCGAGCCTTAGTGACATTGTAGGCAGTGTGAGTATAACTAGCCCTCAAAGTTTCAAGTCTTTACTACTTACGGTTTGGTCTGCCGATCACTTTTAGGGGAGAATGATAATAATACGATTTATTTATATAGCTCTTTTCCAGTGCTCAAAGACGCTTTAACATGTACATGTAACAAGGATAACACCAATAGGGTAGACAATGACGACAAACAAAACAAACAAAAATAATAAGTAGGTTAGAGTAACAGAATACAGAACAGTAAAAGAGCATTATAGAGACAAGGCAGCATACAGCAGAATAGAATCAGGCACAACGGGATACAGAACACAACTCAAGAATGATAACATTCAGAAAATAAGTGAGTTTTGAGTAATGATTAAACATTTGTGCAGGATTTAGGCTAAGCAAGCCAACTAACTGGCTAGCGATAAGCTAAGCTAGCACATATCTTGCAAAACATAAGCCAATAAAAAAAAAAAAAAAAGAAAGAACAAGAAATGTATAATTTCATAATCTTTAGTTAGCTTAAGCTATTATTTCTAAACCATATATGGCCATAATGACATAGTTCAGATGCAGTGCATCAGGTGATTTTCTAGGATTTTTGTAATCAGGCACTGAATAACTTAGCCATTAAAGGTTCTCTCAGTCAATGGAATCGTTTTGGGGTCTTATTTGGACTCAATGGGCAGACTGAAACCGTAAACCCAAAAGACTTTCTTAAAAAAGAAAATCCTTTTGATATGTCCCCTCCAAGCTTCCTGTTTCAATTGGAAATGCGTCAACACAGAAAATGGCTTTTTCACAAAAACAATTTTCCTAGGGTCTTTTAAAGTCTGAATGCACTAGTAGAGACACAATGGAAGGCAAGATGTAGATGCATTCCAGTTTAAGAATATCCATGTACTATTCTCATACAAAACATAAATTGATGCCAGTCATAAAAAGGACCAGAGGAACTTACTTTCTGGATCTGCAGGCCTTGCTGGGGCCTAAGGCTGGGTTTACGGGCCAGGCTGGAAGAGTTGAGGTTGTAGTTTTTCTGGCTACGAGTCTCTTTCAAGTGTGCCTGGAGCTTTTCTCTCCTTCTCCTATAGGGGGCAGCATAATTAGAGAACAATACAAAATATGGGGTATTCATTTACACAAAAACACATGAGCAGATTCATTCGCATGCAAACACATCACCCATCATCTGTAAGAATATTCTTTGACAGTCAAGACAGCCCATAGTTATTTTCCTGGGAGATAAAATAATTACTGGTGCACTTAAATGTCACTACATCATTATTTGATTTTTCTTCTGTCAGTTCGCTCACTTGTATCATGCGTTTTATTGAAATTGCTGGGCTGTTCCACACACACCCCTTCTTGCTTCAGGAGCTCCTACTTACAGTCAGTTGCTTGACTCAACTCATGGGTGAAATATGGATATATACTCAACCGCATGGAACAGATCAATCAAAGTTTCAGTCTAATGTGGCTATTATTACCCACATTCCCTATTTATGCCTACAAAAGGCAGTATTTTAAAGCATTGTAGACACTCTCTCAAGGCTGTTCTTAAGATAGGAGTTTGAATTATTCTGTTTCCTAGGATATCTAAATTTGACCAAATTCTAAGGCAGCATCACATGCAACTCCAAGGCTTTGACTCAAAATCTTTTTAGCCACCTAGCTTGTTTTAACCAATGAATTTACATGACTCAGGAAAAGGATAAACTTCTGTTAAAATATTTTAAAGCTTGGAATACCTAGAAAAATGTCTTGACACCACACTTTAAAAATTAGGCGTCCTCATATATGCAGTTTTTCCAAGACAGGAGAATTTTTTTTTTTTTTATAACTCAATAAATACATTTTTATTTATATATGAGTTTATTTTATTCAATAAAAAAATGAAATGCAATTAAATAGTATAATTAGAATATTGCACAATATGTCTATAGAAACAACAAACTACTGCTGAATTCAAGTGCAAATTATTATTATTATTATTTTTTTGTTCTATGATGGTTAGGATGTTTTCTTAGAAGGTAGCTGCCTACGTAGCACCAGCACCAGCACGAAGCATGCCATAGGCCAAAAATGTTTTAATTCATCCCTGTTGGAAAGGTGGCCAGAAGAGCTGTGGGTGCTTTTATGAGAAAGTAATTATGTCCCCAACTCCAGTCATTATGTTTCTGGGTTCCATAGCAGTCGCTCTTTACTCTAGCTTGTTATATTGTGCCCTTCTTTCAAATGATATGCTCTGGGGAACAGCTCAAGCTTTGATTAATTCTGAGGTCCACTCACTTGTTCCGACAGTAGAGTGCCATGCAGAGGGTGCCTAGAAAGCTGATCCCCATGGCAATACATGTGATAGACATCACTTGTCTTTTGTACACCTCCTTGCTCTCTGTTGGGACGAAACAAACAAGGGCAAGAAAACAAGAAAAGACATGAGAAAAACATTCACTGTTATACAAAAAGCAAGATCCTAGCACATATGCAGATGCATAGGGGAAACACTGTCACATTAAGACATATTTGTTGCTGCAAATGAGGTGGCCGGGAATAAGAGAATAAAACATGGCTGGTTGCTCTAGTGGGAGCTTCGTTTTACAAAATGCTAGTTTGCAATGTAACTGGTAGGAAGTCGTGCAACGGAATCATTGAAAAGAGGCGAGTAATAGACAGTTTTTTTGTTTTTTTTTGTGGGAATGGATTGCAGAGGACAAGTGTTAAAACCTAAATGGACACTATTAAGTGTGAAAAATATCAGCTGTCATTTCTCATATGAAAGAGTAAATCACGCTTGTCTTCACAACTGTTAATAGGCAATCAATCAGATTATACTCAGACACAACACTCTATAAGAGCTGCCACTAACTTCACATTGTAATGAATGTGTCGACTACATGAGTGTGAGTGTGACTAGAATTAAAACAATCATATGAGCTTTCCAAGGTCAGTGTCAAAGAAATGTTAACCTCGCAGTTAAAATTAAAGTCACCATGAATTCAAAATGGCCAATTCTTATTTTTTATGGAATATTGAAGTTATTATAAATGATTTATGCATGAATATCTTTTTTTTTTTTTTATTCATGTTCCCTCATAATCTTTAATCAAAATAACTTTACTCCGTCTTGTGGCAACATCTCATCTCTTCTCAGATGATGTGTTCACTGGCGTGAGGACAACCTGTCACTCACATGAGATTACAGAAAGAGCATAAAGATCCAATCAATGCAAGACAGACAAAATCAAGTCTACATTTTTTTTTTCTTGTTTGAGAAGCCGCTTCACTGAGATATACATCACAATATAAGGAAGAAAAGATTGTAACCTCCATTTCATACCAACTTTACCAGGCTAAAGTCATCATGGCCACCCAATGTTATACTCCCTTAAGGTAAGTCAGTTTGCTTCGTAGCCATTTTGGTAACGTCCTCTGACAGTTACTTTATATGTAAGAAATAGGCTTACCAGTACAGCTTGACAATAAAAAAAAAAACTATTAGTCAAGATTGTTTCAATAATGTATGATTTCAAGTCAGTAATAAAATCTGACAAAAATGTACATGAAAGTTTATTTTTTAAACTTTCAGTTTAGTTGAAAAGGTTTTTTTTAAGTTTAAGGTTTTCATTTAATATTTATATTCTATTTTATTTCAGCTATATTTCAATTAACTACCACAATTTTGGGACTTCCATTTCCTAAACCCCTCATATCGATTTTACTCATTCATATTTCTATGGGGGGTCCTTCACCTCCCATTAAAACCGTCTCAAGATACAAAAAAATCTCCAAAGGTTCAGAGGTTCATATAAGTCAATTGACTTGCAGAAAAAAATCAATAAATGAGAGTGTAAATCCTTGTGAAGCCAATCACGCATTATTCATTTTTCTCTCCTGCTTTCATTATTAATTCATCGTCATGCTTTACAAATTGACTTATTCCCATGCCATTATGTCCACCATCACATAATTAAAGTGACTGGAAACCATGGGATGAAGTGTAAATAGGAAAGAGGAAAGATAAGAGAAGCTGGGGTGTATTAGCACATCCTCTCTTTATTTTGTGCACTCTCCTACACATTACCTCATCCTCTTCCACACATCATTGATCCTCTTAAAGAGTGATGGGCAGTGAAAGTGGGGTGTTATGGTAATTTATACATAACAGTATTTATCTATACACACATCATTTTACACATATCATCAATCCTTTTGAAATTTCTAAGTTAAAACATGTCTCTGTACAATGAAAAACTGAATAGTATTGTTAGTAGTTGTTAGTTTATTTCAAATATGGTAAGCAGTGCAGGGGTATGAGAAGCCCCACCGTGAATAATCACACACTTGCTTCTCATTAAGGCACCCACAGATAGAACATATAACCAAGAGTACAAAACTCGCATCCTACTAATATCACCCACTGCACTCTGCATTCTTAACTGTGAAATTGAAGAACACTCAAAACAGTTTGTGCCTTTTTTTTTTTTAAGATTTATGAATTTCAATTGTATAGTTTGTCCATAATGAGGATCATGTGACACTGAAGATTGCTGAAAATTCAGCTTTGCCATTACAAGAATAAATTACATTTTAAAATTGATTAAAATAGAAAACAGTTATATTATATTGTAATAATATTTATGTCATGTATATATTCTGTCTGTTTCCTTATAATTTTAGTTTGTTTTCATCAGTCTCACGTGTTCCTTTGTTTGAATTTCCCGCCACTCTTTAGTTACCTTGGTTACTGATATGATTAGTTATTTTAGTTCAGCTGTGAATCATTACTTAACCTTGTTTGTACCACTACTTAGTTCACCCAAAAATGAAAATTCTGTCATCATTTACTCACCCTCAAGTTGTTTCAAACCTGTATGAATTTCTTTTTTCTGCTGAACACAAAAGAAGATATTTTGAAAAATGTCTGTAGCCAAACAGTTGATGGACCCCATTGACTTCCATAGTATTTTTTTTTTCCTACCATGGAAGTCAATGGGGTCCATCAACTGTTTGGCTACAGACATTTTTCAAAATATCTTCTTTTGTGTTCAACAGAAAAAAGAAATTCATACAGGTTTGAAACAACTTGAGGGTGAGTAAATGATGACAGAATTTTCATTTTTGGGTGAACTATCCCTTTAAGTTCCTTTGGTTTCTCAGTTCATTGTCTGTTGTTGTTTGTGTTGGACACACTGTTGCACATGATTTATTATTCTGTGTGATTTACATCATTAAATTACTTAGTTTCTGGAACTTTGGACTCTTCTTCATCTTTGGAACTTTCTAAGAGTGACAACCTCACAATACAGCTTTTTTTTTTTTTTTACTGTATGTTTGATCAAATAAATACAGCCTTGTAGAGCAGAGACTTATTAAAAATCTTTCTGATATATGTATGCATGTGATGTATATTATACAGTGCATTATAAATGCACATTGTACCCAAAACGCTACCAGAGACACCCCTAAATAAATAAATAAATAAATAAATAAATAATTAAATAAATAAACAAACAGTAATTTTATGAGTTCTTTTTCAAACAATTCAGATTTCCCTCCATTTTCAGTCAGTTCTAGTTTGATTTGGAAGTCTCACCAATGAGTGACAGCAATGTAGCAGCATCTGTTTGCTGGTATTCTATTTATCTTTACAATTCACTACATATAGGAAACTCCATAAGCGGAGCGTGTGCAAGGCTAGGCAAGGCTTAGCCTTCCCCTAGCCACGGACTTGAGACTAGCCTGGAATATTCTCATTTAAACCACTGACTGCTGCTGCTTCTGATTGCTTTTAGAGGTAAAAGCTGCCCATAACTGCTGGTCTAGGATCAGTTTTCTCCGTAAGAATAACACTGGCGAAACAGATTTGGTGTTTGCGATCTTGAGAGCGTCAAAGGTATATTTTTACAATGTGTTTTTGCAGCATTGTGCACTGCAGCCAATCAAAACATATCTGTTGATTTCTTTAATGCAATGGCCAATCAGACATATTTTAGAATCCACTCACATCGCAAAACGCTGGGGTTTTTGTCCAGTGCCGAGTATAACAAAGAAAGTGTAGACATTATGTAGGCTAAAGAGATTCACAGTGCAGTCAGCTTCATTGATTACAGTAGTTTGCTGCATTATTAAGGCAATGGTTATTTATTATTCGAATTGGTTGCCATGCCAAATCACGCATACAATACGATTGCTTTTCTTTTAAAATTATAGTGGTTTGTAAATGTAGACGCTTTAATAACAAATAATTTTTCGAGAGCATTTATGCTGGAATGTGTAGGTTGTTGCTAGGTGACACGTAACTTCGACCTATTTCATGACATTCTATTTAAATGCGTTTTTAAAGAGGAAGCGCATCTCCTTAGCCTTACCCTGGAGTTGGTTCACCCTCCACCTATGGCCAACTCATCTATTTTTTGGTTTTATGACCTGTCAGGCCTGAGATTAAACAGAAGTATGTTTTTTTCAGAAGTTACAGTTGTAAGTTAAGCATGTTTGAATGTAAGTGTGTCTTTTTGCGTCTAAGTTTGCACTTTTTAGAGGGCACGGTGCTGTGCCCTGGCTGGCAGAGGTGCCATGAGCTAGCCATGCCCGACTGATAACCATGAACTGGATAATGATTGAGGGACCTGGCATTTCAGTGGCGCAAGCATCTGAAAGATACATCAAAGGGTTCAACCCCTCACATGCACACACAACTTGAACACTTATAATCAACCTGGAATAACAGTGTTTCATTTAAGATTGCCATAACCTTCACAGAGAATACAGGATTTCATTTTTTTTTCTTCTCAGATAAAAAAAAAAAAGAAAAAGAAAGATTTTAAGTGTGAAACCTGTGTTTTATTTACAAAATACCCACAGTCAAGCATATAATGTATTTCTGTAAATTAATTATTCTTTTCAGAGCAAACATGCATCCTTTCTATACAAATTAGGCTTATTATAAAATACACACTACAGTATTTGCCTAGTATAATTACACTGTAAAAAATTTCGAACCCTCCCAAATCAAAAATTTCAAGTGACCGATAACATCTAAATTTTTCAATTGGCCCAAGTGAAATTCTGTAAATTATAAAAATTAAATTTACAGATTTTCACTTGGGCCAATTGAAATTTACAGAATTTCACTTGGGCCAATTGAAAAATTTAGATGTTATCGGTCACTTGAAATTTTTGATTTGGGAGGGTTAGAAATTTTTTACAGTGTAACATCGTACTATAAACTTTACAAATATTATTTAGAAGAGACATTTGCGTATATTTTCTTGCAATCATGGCAGCATTAATTCATAAAATTATGGAGATCATCAGGCATAACCAGGCATATATCCAGACATGCGGTGATCAAAAATCATGCTGTACAATCCTCCAAAATATAGAAAATTGTGAATTGCACAGTGCAGACAACAGCTAGCACTAATTTATTAGGCTTCTTTGAGTCGTTACCTGATTTGAATAATTCCTTTAGTGAAAAGGTCTGAAAACATTTCAGACAGTGCAAACCAATGGTATATACAGGAATCATGGAGTTAAATTTAATACCTTAAGACCTTTTTTAAGACCTCTTCCATACATTTTAAGACCTCATCGCACTTCAAATTTTAACCGTTACATTGGCGACACTTTACATTTACTATATTGATTGTAAGATAGCACAACTAAACAGTCTTAGTTTGTTATAATTAAATGCACTGGGTGGCGCTGTGGAGCGTGTTGATTGTATTTGATCACATAATGTCGTCGTCTGCCTCGCGAAGTTTGGAATTACTATCAAATAAATTAATAATACTGAGTTATCATAATATCACCACCACATTGAGAAATCACATGAAATCCAAACACCAATCGAATGAGATGACAGTTGTCCATCACTGCATTCACGACAGGTAAGAGCAGCTGTACCCCGAGTGAGCCGAGATGATAACTTATCAGATAATAGAATGATTTTGAGACATACGCTTCCTTTAAGTTTTTTTAAGGGAGACAGGTAGCCTAGAAATCTAGACGCACCCTAGCGGCAGCCAATTTAATTTTGCAGCCAGGGTCGTCTAGCAAGTCTAGCTGGAAAAACCAAACTCAAGTCAGGCCAATCACAACGTGTATAGAGTCGGTGGGCGGGCTTAACATAATGATGGCAGAGTTGTGACGGTTCCGCGTGAATTCCGTGCTACTTAAAACAAAGTAGAGCTGCTGCTGCTGCTGGCGAACAGCGGTCTTTCGAATCGACTTTGGCCATGACTCTGGAAGAACTGGAGTTAAGCTTTTCTTTGAGAAAAGAACAAGGAACGGCACTGAAGTCATTCTTAAAAAAGGACGATGTGTTCGGAGTTTTGCCGAAGAAAAGTTTAATCTATCAACTAGCTCCGCTGGTGGGAAAACGCTCTGGTTGGTTGTAGCGCTATCCTATTGCGTGCAGAGGGAATTTGAAAGACAACCGTTTATCCCGCCCCTCGGATTGAGCCCTGCCAATGGTGTGTTCCCAGACCCGACATCTTGATGTGGGTCTGGCTTGTCAGGCTAGAAGACAGGACATCCCAAGACATCCCACTTTTAACCAACGCAATGATTAAATTCTGGCAAACTTTAGCATACAACCTCTTTCGACAAATATATATAATGAAAAGATGATACACAATTTAATATCTTGGAAAATGGCATTTAAGACTTTTTAATACTTTTTAAGGGCCTTAATTTTCTCTAAAATGATTTATCAACTTTTAATACTTTTTAAGACTCCGCGGACACCCTGTTTAGCATTCTTAATGAATTCCCCCATAGAATTGACCCAGAAGCAGTAAATGTGTAGACCATACATCTGTATACATCACATGACTGAATTGCAAAATGGTTTCTTAATTTAACACACAGAGTCTACAGTATTAAAATCCCAAACTGTCAGTTCAGAGCTCTTTTATTTTTAATAAAACATAATTAAAAAAAAAAGTAACTTAAGCAAATACTGGTCAGAATTATTTTTATTATTTTAAAATGTGTTATTTTTTTCTGAAACTATGTGCAGGGCTAGGAAAAATCAGTACTACTAAATAACAAAAAACATTTGTTTTTCAAATTGTTCCAGGATCCCCATTTTATTCTATACATTTACTTCTGTCTTCTCTATGTGCCCCATGCTCACTAACGGGAAAGCCAAGCACAGTATGTGGACTTAAAAAGGATTGGAGGAATCACTCTACACTCTTTCATCAATGTAGTCCACTTTTTGCCGTTGCTGCTAAGAGGAAGTGAAACTGTCTATACATGTATCATTCTGAGCTCTGAGTGTGCACATGGAAACTATCAAACCATCACACAAAGGCTTAAACAAGCTGTCATGCTGAGTCCTACAGCTGTGTGAGATAAAGCAATGCATGAAAGACCGTCTCAGCCTTCACAATCTTCTTTTTAAGATGACAGAATCAAAACACTTAGGTCCTGACTCAAATGTCACACTTCATGTGGTCTTGTGGCTTACATTTGTGCATATTCATAACGTCTAAGACTGGAGTGCCCCCCTTTTCGTTCAATGACTCAGAATTCGACAGACAATCAGATGCACAGACAGATAGACAGGTGGATGGATATATAGACAGACAGACAGACAGACGGATAGACGGATAGACAGTTAGATAGATAGATAGATAGATAGATAGATAGATAGATAGATAGACAGTTAGATAGATAGATAGATAGATAGATAGATAGATAGATAGATAGATAGATAGATAGATAGATAGATAGATAGATAGATAGATCAGTTTGATTTGTCTAAATATGTTCTTTTGTGTTCTGCAAAAGAAAAACAGACATATAGGTTTGAAACTAATAAAAACTGAATTTTTATTTTTGGGTAAAATGAAATGAATTTCAGCCCAAGCCGTTGAGGAAAGGCCACTTGTTCAACAAGTATATTGAGCCAAAGTACCTTTAAGACCACCCATTTCACTCTGTGGCCATCTTTGATACGCCCCATGGGCAGATATTTTTGTCATGCAATTGCAGCTCCTATCTCTTTGAATGGGAAAACATCAAATCCTCCAAAGCTTTTCACCAAGCTAACGAATAGATTTCATATTTGAAATCTTAAGTCTTTTGGTTGAGCTCTTCGAAAGTACCAGTTCAGTAATTAACCTGATGAAATCACAACCTGATGACCAACTTGTATACGAGTGTGCTGACAGAAGTGAGTGCATTTATCTCGTAGAGTTTGGTTGGATGAAAAGAAAAAAGGAAAAACAATTGAAATCCAGATATCAAAGTGAGTGAAGAGCCGGCTACTCTCAATCAGGAACCTTTTGGAAGAGGCGTGCTATAGGTCTCAAAAATGGAAATTGGAAATCAACGTGAACAAAATCCATCTGCCTGTTACCCTCACTCACCCATCGATCTACAGCTCTGGGAATCTTCCAAGCTCTATAATCAAAATACTGATAGACATTTCTCGCTCTAAGGCACGAGATTATGTCACATTAAAGTCATATGAAATGTCACTTAATATGGGCTAATACAGAATCTGAAGCAATTATTTTAGGTTATGTGATGCAAAGCAGATAATTGTGTCTTTGGGCAAAAATATTGCATATTATTTTACAGAACTCAACTTTTAGCCTATGTGTGAGGTCAAATGTCTAACAATTTTATTAAACACAAATATGTGGCACAGACACTGAGACTGTTGATCTCAGAAACTGTGCCAACAAAGTGAATTCACTCTAACTGTCTCCTGTCACTGTCCTTTCAACATTTCAATGCCGTTTCCAAGGAGACCAAAGAGCATTCGAATTCCGCAGTGGAATGCATTAGAGATTAGTTTGAGAGCAAATGAAAGGCACAGTTAGTTGACACCTATGATTTCAACAGTGTGCATTTATAATTTGCTCTCTGTTACTAATCTCTGACCACACACTAGACTAAGTGCACGGGGTGATTATTTGATTCTAAACTAGTTTAATTGTATGTCTCTGCACCGCTTTGGTAGATAGTTCAAATAACTTTAAGATCTGGTAAATTCTCGTTCTGTCAAACGTGAATGAAGCAGTTTTATGCTTCAAATATTACATCTCCTCAAATGTGAACCGCATTTGTGATGACTCTGGGGTATCTTTATAGAAGCTGTTTGTTGCGAGGAGTCAAGAAGGGAAAACAACATTTTGGCCCACATACAGTGCACAGTCAAAAGAGATAACAGGAACGTTCACATTCAAACACATGCAATAAAAAGAGAAGCACGACTGCACAAAGCAGATACACAGCCACCTCGGCTCATATAAACTCTCTAAGCATGATTCATCGCTGTGCCAATAATAAAAAGTGCTTTCTTTTTCTTACCCATGAACTCAATGCCCAAGTGATCCACTGCTCCAGCGAAGATAGAAGAGGGCAGCGGTGAAGGAGGAGGGAGGGAGAAAAAAGAGGAGAGAGAAAAAGTAGATGTAAGAAACACTCGTTGTTTGCATTCTATTCTCATAGCAAATACAGTTATAGTGGGTTACTATATCCGAAAGAGCCTTGCGATAGTGTACAACCCGTCTCATTTTTATCTCATGTGAAGCAACACTGTGGCTGAAATGTTACGCAAGTTTTCCATTCAACATCTTCAGATAAAACATTACCATAAACTGCTTTCATCTCTACTTGTGGATCAATATCTGCAGTTCATTCACAACCTCTTGATATTCATGAAGCGTTTCTTTGCTTTGGATCAGAATGAGGACCAGCAGGTACACCAGCACTGCAAAAATAAAATTACTTTATTCATTTATATGTTTTTTTTTGTTATCTTTAAAACAATATAAAGTAATTTGAGAAGTAAAATTATGCAAGATAAGAATTGTTTTTATAAAATATATTTTGTATTTTTTCCCCCATTACATTGGCAAATTGTTTTTAAGTATGAATTAACTATTATAAATGATTAAGTATAAATGTATCAATTTAAGTGTAAATCTAACTTAACTTAATTCAATAATTTATACAACTACTAATAAACACCAAAAATAATTTGTTAATACCTTATATTATTTACTTTATATTATTAATTTTACTTTAGGCAAAATACTTTAAGGATATTTAGATATTCGTGTTAGACAAACACTAAAATACTTATTAAGAAATTGATTTTTTGGAGTAAGGGACTGATTTTAAAAATATTTAGGATGCTATTTTATGTATTAAGTTGTGGTATGATCACTGATTTCATGATATTATTGCCTCTGCCCCAAACAAAGAGATTTATCATATTCTATTGCCTCCTGTAAATCAAACCTCAGGAATACATCTTCATTCTGCCAGAGAATTCCCAGGAGCTGAGGGAATAGAAGCTGTGCTCCATCAGGTATGCTCTGCCGCAGATATAGAAGTGTATGACATTTATTTTTGCCTCTCTTTAATGCAGTGGAGTAAACAGTATGAAGTCAGAGTATAAGACTGTATCTCTTGTGGATCTGTGAATGTGTTGACAGCATTTCTGCTTTCTTTGGTCAGACTCCAAGATTTTAGTTCATTTCCTATTTATGATAACATCATTTTCTCCTACTCCTCAGCATGTCATCAAATTGGACTAATTTGACTGTCTGAGACTTTGGATGATTGTAAAAGGCCCTTCAAAGTTGCTTCAAGTGTGAATATTTTAATACCTCCCACCTGAAACAGAAGTCTGACAGGAAAATGATGGCATAGTTAAATTTAGAAGGGAAAGGTAGTTGCAGTCAAGATGTATGTGTGTTGGTGCCCTTGGGAGTCTGCGTTTGGGAATGCCAAGAAACTCATCAAATTCCCTTCAGAATCTCCTCAAAAACTGTCAGCATCCACAACAGAAATAAACATAACCTGTAGGAGTGCAACTCTCTATAACATAACATTGTGAGCGGTCCAAATGAGATGCTCTCCCATCCATAACAAACACTTTCTTGGCTTTCTTGCATCATTGGCTCCGGGCCAACAATTCTGACCTATCCAGGAAAAGTAAGGGAGCGATATGGCTGGAGTGACTGTGCCTTTATGTCATAACGTAAGCAAAGACAGACTGTGAGGCAGGTGCAGACTGTGGGGTTTCAAGCCCATTTACTTCCCCTATTCAAACGCACACATGCAGACTGAGCCAAAAATAAGACCTTCTACCTGTCTGGAGCTGCTTGTTTAAAGCTATGAGCCTTTGGGGACATTTTCTCATTCTAAACTGCCCTCAAAACAACCAAGGACTCAAACACCCTAATTGCACACCTTCTGTTACTGGCAACTCAGAATAAATGCCCAGCCACATGAGTAAACGTAAAGAGTCATGTTTTACCATAAGTGGCTCATATATTACAGTTCTCAATAGGTGATTTTACATACTGCTCAGTTTCTCAGATGAGATGAGTTGTGTCCCTGAGACAGGGACGAAGACGGAGAAGGCTACTGATGCTTCTCTTATCGTCCTTGAGAAAAAACACTTATTAAATTGCCTCAGGTTTCACAAGAAATGTGCCTCAAATTGTGTCTACTGTCCCCTGAAGTCCACCAGGGACAAGGGCTATATGAAACATTAATCTACTGAATGAGACTGTTTCATGTATTTATCTGTCCTACCATGGAGGAGTTTAAACACTCTTTCTGGAACTAGGCAGTATCTGTCTCTCTATCAAGGTGAAGTGGGGTGATTGTGCTCGCTTTTTCTAAATGTAATTGCACCTGATAGCCTTGTAATGCCTTGTAAATCCTGAGACTTAGTGCTATACAAAATAAGAATAAAAACTAATACCGGCAGACTAATATCGTGAATTATGAGACTATTTTTTTGTCTGCAACCATTTTATTAGTCTGCAAGTTTGTTTGCTTTGCCCTAATAGAGAGAAAACCAGTCCTAATGATACTATATATATATATATATATATATATATATATATATATATATATATATATATATATATATATATATAAAATATAAATATAAATAGAGAGAGAGAGAGAGAGAGAGAGAGAGAGAGAGAGAGAGAGAGAGAGAGAGAGAAAACTAGAACTTAAGGCTGGATATTTTAATCATATGTATTCTAAGAGCTATAGAACCAGAGCTCCAATTAAAAATAAATACATCTAGTAAAGACCAATTTCAGATAGAGAGAACATGACCTCCTGTATTTAGGTCTGCAGGAGCTGATAAGGGCTTTGGCTGAAGGGTCACGACATTGCCAATCACAAGATGATATTGTTTTATCTCAAGACACCTTTCAAGATCTTTGCTTGGTAATGGAGAACTTGACATCTCATCATAAAATCAAATCAGCCTTGGAACTCGGGGATGGGGCAGGGATTTCTTGTTACCATCCTCATCACTCGCTTTTATCAAGCAGATATTGTGTCCTTCAGAGTTCTTGAACCTTGTTCTTGACTGTGTCCTTCTTACATTCCAGATCACCCCCCACCCACACACACACACACACACACAACCTCGCTGAGTCTAATTCAAATACTATAGGAGGGCGTTTAGTTTCTTCCTTGTCATTTTTTTTTATTTGATTTTGTCAGCAGACAGACACACCTCTAGTGACATCTTCCAGTCATAAAAAAGATGAATTCCATTTTTCCTGTGGATTCAATTGCAAGTACCAGGCAATACACGGACACTCTCAGACCTTAAAGATGTAACTTGAAATTATTTACGTTAAATACTCTGTGATATCCAACATAGTCTCCTCAGCTATTGCATTGATCACTTTTTTTTTAAGCATCAGCAAAGACAGTAAAAAAAGAAACTGAACAGTGTTTTGGTTTCTGGGTTATTTAAAGCACCAGCACATGGTTTGCCAAAGAACTACAGAAGATAATAAAAATGTGAAAGTGTAAATTGTTCTCCTATATATGGCATGTTATGAATCACATGAAACAACCATTTACTGCATCAAATATGTTGATATAGCGTTAAAGCTGCACATAATCTCAGAATGTTTAATAACAGCAATCATTTCAGCAATTACAACATTTGTGAATAACTATGAATACTACTTTGTCAAAGAGTAATCCATTCGTATAACAGGTCAATATAATTATTATAAATTATAATGATAGTAATGGTACAACTGCATATACCTGTACTGTACACATGGTTAAATTAAAAACAAAATGTAACTTAATTTAAGTTCACATACTGACTTTGATATAACAGTCAGAAGAAAAAATATATTAATATGTTGAATTGAATATACACATATTATTCAGCAAGGAAGGGTGCATTAAAATGAACAAAAGTGGCATTAAATCCATCTATGTTACACAAGATTTCTATTTCAAATAAATAGTGTTCTTTTGAACTTTTTATTCATCAAAGAATCCCGAGAAAAAAAAAAGTAAGCAGCACAACTGTTTTCAACATAATAAGAGCTAATAATAAGAAATGTTTCTTGAGCACCAAATCAGCATACCTGAATGATTTCTGAAGGATCGTGTGATGCTGAAAACTGGAGTAATGGCTGCTAAACATTCAGCTTTGTCATCGCAGGGATACATTTCATTCATTTGAATTTTTTTTTTTTCAAATAAATGCAGCCTTGGTGAGAATAAGAGACTTTAACCTTTTGAACGAACAGGAAAAATAAAAGTGCCAGTCTGAAAAAAGTGAAATGCAGCAACGGGTGCATCCAGTGTAAACAACACAACTGATTATAATGGGAGTGATTTAGTCTAACATCATGATACACCATGTTCAGTACAAATGCTTGCTCGCTCAATAAAAGTTTCAGCGTGTGTGCTTATAGAAAAAAGACTTGTGAAACATGTTAAATACTGACCATGCTGGTCTGAGCACATCATACAACCCTCTCACTTCACAGGGGTCATTTGAGATAGCAAGAATCTTATCTTCAAGTCTGAGCTAACATGTTCACACTAGCCTGCATCACACAGCAAAGAAACTGTAAATAGAAAGGTAATGTTTTTCTCCACTCTTTTCTAAACTGCCTGAACTGATATTGACAGCAATTATAGACATTCTCACACAGCAAGCGTACAATAAAAAGATGCAAAGCACACAGGGACAATCGAATGAGATCATAGGATGAGAAAGGAAGATCGTTCTGTGAATAAAATACAAAGCAGGAAAGCAAGGAGGATAGCGAATATCACTGCATTTCCTCTGATGTTCTGTTGGAAGTGTTCTGCTTTTCTCCACATTCCCTGGTGAAGTGATGTTGAATGGAAGGTTTCATCAGCCAGATGGCAGCAAACTCCCTGAGCTCCTATGTTCTGCTTGGTGTTATGGGTGAATGAGAGGGCTGGTTGGAACTATGTGATCTTTACACTTCACTGTTAAATTTATGACATTTCCAGTGCAACTGAACAGGCTAATTCTGTTTTCAATAATGATGACAATAATGATAATGCCATTATACCATCATGAATTAAGTAGCCTACTAAGAGTTACAACCAGTGAAAAAACTACAACTCAAATCACTTAATGGATTTTGTTTAGAGATGAAAAATGCAAAAAAGATATTAAATGGAAATTCACCCCCCAAATTTAATTTTTTCCTCGGTGGAAAAGAAGATATTCTGATATTCCTAATTTTTTTTTTTTGTGTGTGTGAATGGTCACCAAAACTGTTTGATTACCAACATTCTAGACTTGAAAATATCATATTGGTTTTGAATGATATGAGGGTGAGTAAATGCTGAACGATTTTTCATTAAAAATATTAAAATAGAATGCATAAAAATATATAAAAATGTTTCAAATAAATGCAATATGTATACACTAGCATGTTCTTTAATAAATTAATACTTTTATTCAGAAAGGATGCATTAAAATGATCAAAAGTAACAGTATAGATTTTTGCATTGTTATAATAAAATTGAGTTTTAAGCCTATGTTGTTTTGAAATTTCTATTCATCAAAGAGTTCTGAAAAAAATGTATCATGGTTTTCACAAAAAAAGATATCATGGAACTGTTTTAAACATTGATAATAATAAGAAATGTTATTTTGAAGGATCAGGTGAGACTGAAGACTGGAGTAATGGCTGCTGAAAATTCAGCTTTGCCATCTCATGAAATAATTACTTTTTAAATTATATTTTAAATTATAATAATATTTCACAATATTAACATTAGCGTATGTGTGAAACGGATGTACATTAAAACTTATGAATGCATGTCCAATTATAAACATCCTGTATAAATAAATAAATCACACATAAAGAAGTAATGGATACAGACCAATTTGTGGTTGCCTTTGTGTTTTACTTTAACAAATTGTCATACCAATGAGCACAAAGATAGGTAGCCATGTTTGTTATCATTCACTGAGTCAAGATACTGAATAAGTGAGTTTTAAAAACAGCTGAGGCAGCTCTCTGTCTAGGTTGACTCCCAATGCACAATAAGTCTAGCCTGGAAATCCAGACCTAAATCTGAAAGATTAATGGTCTGGCATCGACTAATGAAAATCGGGCAGCTCGAGGGGCGGCACCAAGCATGCATTTGAAAATCTCACTGCACGCAATTGGATAACACTACGACCAATCACAACAAGCCCCATATACTTAGCTACCAGCAGAGCTAACTGGTAGATTAGATTCTTGCCGTATCCGGCCGGCAAAACAGCAAAAACACCCTTCTTGCAAAGGAACGATTCGAGCGCCGTCTTCTGTTCCTCTTTTAGATAAAAAGCCAAGTCTAACTCGTTCATTGTAGCGGCCAAAGCCATTTCAAACAACTGGTGTTCATCCATAGCCATCTTGCAATGTTTACTAATGACTTCGACGTCACAGCGCTGTCGTCATCTGTTTAGCTCGCCTCTGGT
Source organism: Squalius cephalus (assembly GCF_949319135.1). NCBI lineage: Eukaryota > Metazoa > Chordata > Actinopteri > Cypriniformes > Leuciscidae > Squalius > Squalius cephalus. Next base: position 24,552,113 of record NC_137142.1, read on the forward strand.
CCGCCTATATCAGATAACCTGATGTGATTGGTGCAGCTCGGATACAAGGGCATATTTAATGAGCATCATTACTCGACGCCAGAGTAAACTCGCTGAGCAAATTCAACTTGTGCTCTGGCGAGAACTCTGGATTTCCAGGGTACAATAAGTCATGAATTATAGCTCTGAATCTACAAAACACAAAATAACCATTTCTTAGATTTGATTTCAGTATGATTTATGCAGAGGTTGTGTCAGAATCTAATCTTATCTTTGAGCAATACAACTCAATGATGCTTAATGAGACTCCACTGAGTGACTGTTCATTGCTAGTTCAAAGTTAATGCTTCATCTAAAGACAGACGGTTTCAGCTGCAGAACCTTGAAAACAAAACTAAATGCATTTCTGCACTCCTGATCTGAAAAGAAAGATGTAAATTTACCCATGAGAGACCATAAACTCCCTGCCCATCGAGAGCCTGAGGCTACAAACGACCAGCTGAACCCCATTTACTTACACCAACAACATCAGAGTCAACGCCTCGATGAGTTTTGGATGCATATGTGCATGTGAGCTTTCACATATGAGTGGGTGGCTTGGAGATTGCCATGGCAATAGAATCAGTTTAGATTCACATCTAAAGTAGAGAAAGCCCCTGAGCAGTCTCAGAGTAATTCAGTTGTTCATCCCTGGAATACTCAATGCTCCTCGCAACCAGAATGTTTTATCCCAACATTAATTAGTTGTAGATTTGGAGATATAAAAGCTTAGGCAGCAATGCATAGATTAACATGAGATAAAATGTTACAGACTAATGATTATTTATCAGTGGCGAATAATACTGTGCATAATACAATACAAATTGCAATATTACAACCAGACTAAATGTGAGCAGAATTGCAATGAATTTCCAGAAGTATTTAAACATGATTAAGTTTTACTTATGTGTGCTCATCCACAAATGTCCCAAGCATGATAAATTGTGGGTTTCCTCATGAAGACGACATGCTGTCAAGAAATTAAACTAGTTTTTCTCTCTCTTCATTACACAAAGGTCACTCCTGGTCTTTATCTCATCTCTCCCTCCTGTCCTCTCCTTCTCTACACAGTGGAGTATTAATAGAAAATGTAATGGATAACTTCAAGTCGGTCTGCAGACTCCAGATGTCCAGTTGGGCTCCAGCTCCAAAGCAAGCAATGTGATCATTTTTAGGTCTAGCAGAGAGATTCAGGAAAATGTATATTCTTGGACGTGACTCCCGCATAACGTACCAATAGAACTCTGCTGACAGAATTCCATCTAACTGTCAGATCCCGCGATAGCCTACCCCCCACAGCACAAGTGGGGGCAAGACTGGTAGCAGAGGGGAGGAGAAGGTTGACACGACAGCTCAACGAACAATGCGGAATGATAGGCTGACATGGAATTTTTAAAGTGCATTGATAGGTTCGATTTTTTTATGAATGAATGACAACAGACCACAAGTCTTATGATACCGCTTTATGCTCAATATCTGCCGTTTTGGGGAATATCGTAATAATTTGTGACATTTTTAGTGCTTTTCTAAGCACGCACAGCGCTTTACAGAAGGGAGAATCTCCTCAACCACCACCAATGTGCAGCATTCACCTGGATGATGCGACGGCAGCCATATTGCACCAGAACACTCACCACACACCAGCTTATTGGTGGAGGAGAAACAGAGTGATGAAGCCAATCAGTATATATGGGGATGATTAGGAAACCACGATGATAGACAGAGATGATAGACCAATGGACAAATTTAGCCAGAGTGCCGAACACCTACTCTTTTTCGTAGGACATCCTGGGATTTTTAATGACCACAGAGAGTCAGGACCTTGGTTTAAAATCTCATCAGAAGGACGATGCTTTTTGACAGTATAGTGTCCCCATCACACCACAGGGTGAGCACCCCCAACTGGCCTCACTAACACCTCTTCCAGCAGCAACCTAGTTTTCCCAGGAGGTCTCCCATCCAGGTACTGACCAGGCTCAACCCTGCTTAGCTTCAGTGGGCAACCAGTCTCGGGCTACAGGGTGATATGGCTGCTGGCCATATCATAAACTACAACCATAAACTACTAACATTCTCTAACAGAAAATGGATAAAGGCTAATCAAATATCTCCACATCCCATAAAGATGCTTCCTTCTCATAAATGTTGGAAATGTAATACAGTCTTTATTTGCTCATAATTCTGCATCTTGTGCATAACATCATGCACTATTGTGCTGAAGGCATTTTCAATACTCCTGTCCTGTCCACATAAAGCCTCAGATAAATACAGTAACTAAATATTAAAGCAACACCAAGGAACTATTCCTCTGCGGTTGCCCTACAGGTTGGAAGCGGAATTGTCCATTACTGCTGTCGTAAATAATTTAGCCTGTCGCACGTGCACGCGCACGCTAGCTGTTTATCCAGCACCGGCTTTGGAATCTATTGTAATGCTTGCCGTAAAGCAAGTCAAATTTGTAGTTTTCTTATGTCTCATTAGAACTACAGAAACGCGACCCGATCTGGCAATCTTACATACTGTAGCGTGGATATACCAGATAAAGGACTGCAAAGCGGTGGCATAAGTGCCTTTCACCCTGTCACGACTTGATGAACCACTGAAACGATTTTGGAAACATTATTTGAAGGTAAAAAATCCTATTTAGTGTTGCTTTAAGTGTAGCGTCAGTTCTGGTAGGTCACGTTAGTCAAGCTCGCATCAGCTGACACTCAGCTGATCTACGTCTACCTACAGTATAGGAATACAACACCTATCACTATATACATATATAAGCTCCTTCAGTATTATCAACAGCTATCGCGTTTCTCCTCTCGTCAGTCAGTATTTGGCATTCTGATTCCCCTTGAATCAGAATAAATTCTCGAATTATGTTGTACTTTAATATCTTGAATGAATGATATCTGCAATACATTCATGTTGGTTCTGTTTTGTTTACCCGGTTGCTGCTCTCCCTGCTCTTATCCGTGCTAGGCTGCATGGATGTGCAGGGAGTTCTTGCCCAGAACAGAACCATACCGCCAATCCTAACTGTAGGCAATTGCCAATCGTATTTGACGATAGTGGTCCTGACAGAAATACATATTAGTATATTGGGGTATGGCAACAGAATTGATTCTGTCAATTTAGATTTGTGACATCTTGCATTATTTAATGTCTGCCATTATACCAACTTTGGTCCATTATATGAGACTTCTGGGACATGAAATCAGCTCTCATACCAAGAAAGCCTGCTGGTAAAAGCATAGCAACAGGTACAGTTTTACAATCACAATCAACTAACAAATAACAGAAATAACACAGAAAAAAAAAAAAAAAAAAAAAATTCTCATGCTGTTATATTTCTTTGCCCTTTTCTCTAATACAAACAATAATTACAAGTGAAACATTTCAGAAATGGTCACGCTGGCCTGGGTGAGCGGTCACAGCAGGACAGCGAAAGCATTTTGCAACCCTGCTTTACAAATCAGAGATTAAACTAAGCTTCTGAAAGGCCAGACACAATGTTCACCCAATACCCACAACCTGCTTTCACTGAGAATAGCACCAAATCTCACACAGACTTTGAGACTCCAGAAAAGAGAGAAAGACGGAGAGAAAGTGAAAGACTGTGTTTCATGAACTTGAGGTGTAAAAACTGACAAAAAAAGCTTTTTCACTACAGATGCAAACACATTCTAGTGAAGTATTTCTAACAGGTTCTCATCTTTTTTTAGGTCTAAGACCCATTTCTTAGGTTCCAAGATGAGTACAATCCACCACCCCACCCATGTCACAGCATTAAGCTATACACTAAGATTTCCCAGACAGCAAATTGTGTTGTTAAAAACAAGACGACATTTTTCCAATTGTATAATTATTGACTCTGTAACTGTAACAAATCATTTGGGCATCCCTTCATTGGCACTCATCCTGTCTAATGGGAGGATTGAGGGGTGTGTGTCGCACTGCAGGTTGTCAATGTCTGACACAATAATTAAAAGCGCATTCATCCCATCTCTGCTGTTCTATCCAGCTTGGAACAATATTTGGTCCTGCAATGAAATGCAAACAAGATAGCTACATCCTGCTTCACACAATTAAGTGCTAGCAAACGGTTAAAACAGCTTAAGGGTGTTAAGTCAGTGACCTTATGCATCGAGGCCTACGCACACGCACGCACCTTGGCAAACCCCATTACATTTTACAATATATATTCACATAAACAGCTATTTGAAATTGTATCCATATTTCATAATATTTGTGTTTTTACTGTATTTTTGATCAAATAAATTTAGAATTATTTCAAAAACATTACAAAAAGTCTTAATCATTTCACAATTCTGTTTCATGCTGACTTTAAATAAATAATTTAAGTTTAGTTCATTCTTTTTTGAATAGTATAGTATACTTCTAGATTACTGCAAAACAATATGCTAAAATCTTTTTAAATTATACAACAAATACAATTTATAAAAATCTCCTGAGACCCCATCAGCGTCTCTGGTGAGCCCATGTGGAGTTGTGACCCCAAGGTTGAAAGCCTCTGCCTGATTATTGAATGCCATTACTGGTAAACATCTTCCGCATCCAATTCCAAACAGATACACTAAAGTAGAAAGCACCTGCAGCACTAATTTCATTTCATGAAGGCTGTCAGGATTTTATCTACAAGTTGTGTGAACAACAGATCCTATTAACGTTCAAGTTAGAGACCTAATAAAAAGTTCACTAAAACTGATGAGTCAGCTTTACAGGTAGATTCCTGCAATACCCTCCTGTCAATCAACATCGGGGTCTATAATGTCAAACAGCACTTTATCTGCCTTTATCTTTCAATGCCTTTGCAGGCAAATGCGCGCACACACACATAAGGATTGACTAATATACGTCTTTGTGGGCAGACTGGATAGAGGTGACTCATCAGTTTAGCTGCCTAAGTCTAAAAATCGCTCTCAAGGATCTTTTCACAAGCATTTGAGACAGTTTCATGACATACCAGTGGATGAAACAGACAGGGAAAAAAAGCGATGTCTAAATTGGACAGCTGTATGGGATGAGAACAGACAGGGCCATGGGATCTCGACAGTCATGAATAATGACTACAGTGAGTGCAAAACGGTCTCTCTGTGGCTCATAGGTCATGCCCAACCAGATCTATACCAAGGATATGGGTGAGTAAAAATGATTTGGAATCACAGGAATCTATGGAAAGCAATAGGCCAGGTTTAAAATAGAGGGTATCTAGTTCTACGCTATGATACTCTCAAAAGCCTTGACCACAAGTTTGTCCACAGAAAACTTTGAGTTATGTACAACAAACACGCTATGCAAGTTGTACTCCAGTGTGAGTAAACAAAGTTATAAGCAAGTACAGCTTGTTCAAACTTCATATAATCCCTGTAGGGCATGTCTCTGACAGAAGTGTTTGAGCGAGGATATTAGATGCTCTCAGTGTCTTCAAATGCAATAGAATGAGCCAGTAAGATATAAATTTTCATCATGACCATTTAAGTCATACGAGCATAACATCTTCTGCTGAAGCGCTACCGTGACCTTTAATCTCACTTCGTGGTCAGTATTATCATCAGTTTAAGCAGAAACAAAGATACACTTGCCATAACAGCTGCCATTACAAGTGTAATGGCAAAGTTTGTCCAGTATTCTGAGGTGGAAATGATCATTGGATACGCTGAAACAGCTGGTAGACAGACCCAGCAGGATAGAACCAATTACTGTCCTATTCTCCTCCCTTCCCTTCTGTCTTTCCTTTGCTATTCATGTTACATCAGAGTTACAAAAGTCTTTTATGAACTGCCAGACAGACTGTACCTGTCAGCACTATCTCAGCTCCCCATTGTTTGTCACTGTAAGGATGATGCAGTGTTCCTCCCAGGGCATTATGGTTAATAACTCTGAAGTGCTCGTGGCTTGCGAATACAGGTGAGGAGAGGATGCCTACAAGGCTGATTGACAGACTAAGGGATGCTGGGGAGATTGAAAGGCTTAGGAAGAATTATTAAAGGAGAGCCTCATAATGTTTAGACACTAAGGAGGCTAAGGGACTGACAGAGCCCAGCACTGTGAAATGAGAAGAGGATGTCTGCCAGTACCAACAGATCTGAAAAGACGCAGACGTGTGTGAAACCGCGAACAGATGAGATGAGACAAGATGAGAGTGTCAGTTGCAAAGTGAACTTGATATTTTAAACTTTTTGTGATAGTTTCAATCAATTCAACGATTCATAATACAATTCTGGATTGAGCCACAACATTTAATATAGGCTACAGAACTGATAATAATTAAACAGTGAGGCAAAAAGGCAGAATGAGCTTTAACATCTTAAAGGCAACAAACGAATACAATGTTCTGTGTCATTAATTCTTTATTTTAAATGGAATACTTTATTTACTGTACACAAATCACAATCATGGGACATAACATGCTCGAAAGTAGATCACTCTCATGCAAAGCCACAGAAGACATTCATTGACTGACAATGATGATTATGATGCTCTGGTGTGACATTTCATTTACACTGAACCGAAATTTTGATAGAACTCGGCAAGAACCTGCAATACTTGGAGAAGTTGTTACTGGTTAGCAGCTTTCATTTGAATGGGGAAAAATATAAGTCCATTTGACACCGAATCGAATCCCAAGGTATCTAAAGATTTCCACCTCTAATAGCAAGGGGGTGACATTTCCTGATGATTACAGAGAAATTATATCAACTCATTTACATAATCTGCTACACAGAGAATTAAGTGTGAACATGATGCCACTGTCTTTGATAAGTAATCATGCATGTGACTTGCCCTTTAAATGAAAAGTTACAAAAGGCCAATAACACTGTCATCTAGACAGAGAGGCTGAAATGACAAGAAGCTCTTTTAGCCAAAATCATTCAAATATAAGGAGCCCAAAGGCTGTGAGAACCCACTTTAATCAGCAAGTCTGACAATTACTTACCCCCTCTCACCTGCTGCCTCTGGCAGAGCCATCATCACAAAGAGACTGCTAATAACCACTGACTCACTTTTCAGTAAACAGACATTGTGATCAGCAGGGAATCCGGGCAACCAAAATGAGGGATCTGGTCTTGTAAAGCTTTGAAATTAGAAGGAGGCTCTCAAAGTAACAATAACAAACAGATAACTCCACAAATAAACAGCAGGTCCCTTCAGAGACGCGTGAAATTGAGAGCTAATAGGTCGCTGTCAATCAAGCAGAATAGAAATGTACACGGCACAAAGTGGTGATGTGTATTAAACCCTGAGTGCATAAATCATGTCGTACATGATTGCTGTAAATCAAATGCATTGAGCACTCCTGACATTCGCCTGAATTGATGCCAGATGGATGCTAAATTGAGTTATCAAAGGAAAATGCAAAAAGATGACCGTCTTCAGGCAGGTAGCTAATAGAAGCTCAACATGTTAAGAATTAGCTTCCCTAAATGCATTTTATTTTCAGCCAAAGTACGTAAAGAAGAAAAATAGCCTTTGTAACATGGCAGGTTTCCAAGGATACCGTAACATAGAGAACACTGTGACAATTTGCAGTGGAATTACGTATTCTTCATTATGAGGCGTGCTGTCAAAATCTATATCTCATTGTAAATGACCCATCTGGAAGCATTACCTCAGACATGGATAAACATTTTACAAGTGTGAACAAGCAGAATTGCACTGGGTCTCAACAGATGAATTGCAGCAATCAATATAAAATTTTCCTATATGTTTGTGCTTTACTTTCCCAAGTGGTAACGTAAAGGCTCTAGAGATTGCAATCCATTCTCGTTTCACCCCAATGATGCTACAATTACCTCCTTGCCTACCTTGTGTGATGATGAAAGGGAAAACAGACACCCGATCAAATCACATGAGCTTTTTGTTCTGACAAAGTCAAACGATGAGGCGTCAGAGAGAAATATTTATGTAAGACTTTAATAACATTTTGAAACCCTCAGTATGTCAAAGTGCTAAAGTCTTGAAGGGGAAAGATTTTTTGAAAGTTCTTTTCTAAGCCAGAGGAGTAGCATAACACAGTATCAGTACAGCTCTGAACACAAACATAACGCTTGACTAAAAGTAGTTGACATTTCAGTCAGATTAAAATTGACTTAAATGATCAATTATTACATTTAAAGGATATTTTTTGTCAAAAGGCAGAAACTAACACATTTAATGAGAGGCAATTGTTCAGAAACAAAGATCATTAAGAAGGGTGAAAGAATAAAAACAAGGTTATTGTGTCTGCTCTCGTGTTTTTTATCACTTTAAATGCAACTGATGGCTCATGCACATTCACTTAAAATCTCTGATGTTTTAAGAGAAAACCCTTCATCCTGTCCTATCACTTGTGAAGGGGAGAAAGGTATATGTGCCTTTATAGAGTTCAAGTCTCTTTATATCAAAAGGATCAAGAACTGATAGAAGATCAAGGAACATCAAGATAGTTATCTTAGTTTAACTTTAACTACAGCAAAAAATAATCCGCTCCATATAGAGGAGATTTTTATCTTGTAGACTCAACACAATGAAACTATTATCTATCATATTCAGAGATTGCAGTGCACGCGCATTTCAAATAGTATGTCTGGCGTTGTCTTCCCATTAAAAAAAAACTTGAACTTATTTGACTTATTTTGAATCTTTCATAATTCACTCTGAGTGCAGCCTTGCCTTTCAAATGTTTGGCTCTGGCTGCTTGATCTTCATGCAATCCAGAAACTGATTATAATAATTCAGCATATTTGTTCTTCTTGACCCTGGGTCAGGTGCTTTGATGAAAATATATATATATAAACACTGTGAGACATGGGATAGATGGATATATGAAAAAAATCAGAAGAATGCAGATGGAAGAAGAGTGCATCTAACTTCACCTTATCCTACACCGCAAAGATACCAGGAAAGGATAGGACATAACTTTTCTTAAACTCCAAATCTACCAAGAGATATTACATTGCAGCTCATCCACCAAAAATAGCCCCACCAAAAAAAAAAAGACAATTTAGATATCAATAAATCTAATATGACAAACTAAAAAAATAATAAATCTGCAATATCAAAAATATACTGCTTTCAAACCCTCTGGCTCTCTTGCCCTTTAGGCCTTTATAGTAAGTTAATTATAAATAATAATAATAATAATAATTAATTAATTCGTTACATTTATATAGCGCTTTTCTAGGTCCTCAAAGTGCTTTACATGGAAGGGGGAATCCCCTCAACCACCACCAATGTGCAGCATCCACCTGGATGATGCATTTCCTGTTCTATTTTACAAACTGAGTGATGAACTGAAATTCTGTTCTCTAGTAAAAAACCACAGGCCACAGATTTTGTCAAGCTTAACTTGAATTTAACCCAGAATATGGTCATGATGACCTTTGAAATGAGGTCAAAATGCAATTGAGTAAAAGTATTACATTTCAATAATATATACAGTGGGGAGAACAAGTATTTGATACACTGCCGATTTTGCAGGTTTTCCCACTTACAAAGCATGTAGAGGTCTGTAATTTTTATCATAGGTACTCTTCAACTGTGAGTGATGGAATCTAAAACAAAATTCCAGAAAATCACATTGTATGATTTTTAAATAATTAATTTGCATTTTATTGCATGACATAAGTACTTGATCACCTACCAACCAGTAAGAATTCCGGCTCTCACAGACCTGTTAGTTTTTCTTTAAGAAGCCCTCCTGTTCTCCACTCATTACCTGTATTAACCCTCTGGGGTCGGCAAACGCGCCGGCGCGTGCCTCTCCGTCTCTGAGAACTTTTTTTTCTTGAGCATGTCTATAAACTGAAACAAAACTCAGCGAATACTTTTCACACATTTATGAGCCATATATCTTTATAAACATTTAAGTGTGTACTTTTAAATGATCGGATTCAAAATGAAAACAAATATTCTCTGTTTAAGTCATTTGTATAAAACCAACAAGATGTCCAGTTTCTCAAACCCTTGCTCATTATTTTTAATGTGACCACGCCCACACGCGCAAAAGAGATTGACATGCAAATCTCCACGTTAAGGAACGCGAACGCGCTCATTACCTCAAAAACAAAGCACCAAACTTCATCAGTCTCTGCTTTTCGTTGAGTTTGGAAGACACGCTGTGAGCTTAGTCAGCTTACATTGGATTTACCTCAGAAGAAGAAGAACGTGATTTGAAGACAAGAAAGATGTAAGGTAAGAAATGTATTCTGAATTAGTTAATGTTATTGTTGCATAAATTTCACATTGCAGTTGAACTGTTGCTAGACATATGCTGAATATTATAATGTTTAGACCCCTGTTCACTGTTAAATACTGTGTTTGTGGATATTTGCTCAAACGTATATATGTATATGGTAACAATAATGTTTCATAGTTTGGAGCGGCTCGATCGCTTCAGTAAATAACGCGCTGTGCGTTTGAAAAGCAAAACGCACCAAACATTAGGCTTCATGTTTTTACTCCAATCTCATTTCATAACGTCATAATGAATGGAAACATTTGAAGTGACATATGATAATCAAGATATTTTTATCTAGTGTAGTGTTACTGAAGTGTTCCTTTTTAACGATTGATAGGCTGCCTGCTATAGGTTATTGTTATTATTATTTTATGCAGCACTGCAGCCTATGCCTACAAGGCACAACAAACCTGGTGTTCATTATATATATATACAGTGAGGAAAATAAGTATTTGAACACCCTGCTATTTTGCAAGTTCTCCCACTTAGAAATCATGGAGGGGTCTGAAATTGTCATCGTAGGTGCATGTCCACTGTGAGAGACATAATCTAAAAAAAAAATCCAGAAATCACAATGTATGATTTTTTAACTATTTATTTGTATGATACAGCTGCAAATAAGTATTTGAACACCTGAGAAAATCAATGTTAATATTTGGTACAGTAGCCTTTGTTTGCAATTACAGAGGTCAAACGTTTCCTGTAGTTTTTCACCAGGTTTGCACACACTGCAGGAGGGATTTTGGCCCACTCCTCCACACAGATCTTCTCTAGATCAGTCAGGTTTCTGGGCTGTCGCTGAGAAACACGGAGTTTGAGCTCCCTCCAAAGATTCTCTATTGGGTTTAGGTCTGGAGACTGGCTAGGCCACGCCAGAACCTTGATATGCTTCTTACAGAGCCACTCCTTGGTTATCCTGGCTGTGTGCTTCCGGTCATTGTCATGTTGGAAGACCCAGCCTCGACCCATCTTCAATGCTCTAACTGAGGGAAGGAGGTTGTTCCCCAAAATCTCGCAATACATGGCCCCGGTCATCCTCTCCTTAATACAGTGCAGTCGCCCTGTCCCATGTGCAGAAAAACACCCCCAAAGCATGATGCTACCACCCCCATGCTTCACAGTAGGGATGGTGTTCTTGGGATGGTACTCATCATTCTTCTTCCTCCAAACACGTTTAGTGGAATTATGACCAAAAAGTTCTATTTTGGTCTCATCTGACCACATGACTTTCTCCCATGACTCCTCTGGATCATCCAAATGGTCACTGGCAAACTTAAGACGGGCCTTGACATGTGCTGGTTTAAGCAGGGGAACCTTCCGTGCCATGCATGATTTCAAACCATGATGTCTTAGTGTATTACCAACAGTAACCTTGGAAATGGTGGTCCCAGCTCTTTTCAGGTCATTGACCAGCTCCTCCCGTGTAGTTCTGGGCTGATTTCTCACCTTTCTTAGGATCATTGAGACCCCACGAGGTGAGATCTTGCATGGAGCCCCAGTCCGAGGGAGATTGACAGTCATGTTTAGCTTCTTCCATTTTCTAATGATTAGGGCTGTACTCAACCAAAGAAAATCTTGGTCGACTGAAGTCCTGAAATTTTCGACTAAAAATCGACTAAAATCGACTAAAAATGACGTTAGAAAAAAAACCCGTTAAATTAATTAGATGCGCACTGTGTGCAGGACTTGGTAGCCTTGTTGTCCGCCTAAATTAATTATAAATAAACATAAACAACTAGTAGGCTATTTGCAGTATATTAAATCTTTTTTGACCTAATTATTTTGCACTAAAATGAGTCTGACACTCGAGTTTGTCAGCTCTGACAGCGCTGCATCACGTGCACCTGCGCAATATCATAGATAGCTTATGATTTCCGAAAATAGCCTACTATGTTGTCAACTAGTGATATCATCACAAGAACTGTTGAGGAATATGCAACATAATTTAGACAATTATTTTTGTCATACTGTATGTTATAATAATAAGTTATAACTGTCAGACACTATCATTTCACCGTGCATGTCCTCGCACCGAGCGAGGCTGAACATGAGCTCAGCTTCGCAGCTGAGACACGAATAGACTATTAACTTAAAGCTTTTACTCTTAATAAACACAAAAGGCACGTCCACTTTAATAAAAAAAGAATATTTATTAAACAAACCAGATCAAGAGCATAACTGAAAAATAAAGCATCCTAGGCTCAAAACTAACACAACCAACAGCACAGCGCAATTGCGCATTAGGCTCCAAATAAAAAATAAAAAAGTTAGGTTATCACACTAAAACATTGAAATATGCAAATTCTGATATGTTCATATAGCCTAAGTTACTCAAAACAGACAGGGCAAGCTAACGCAGACAAGTGAGCTTACCACTTTTAGATGATATGTCATGTTTGTCGTCGAGCTGTGGAAAACTGTTGCTTGCAAACTTTGCATTCGACCTTTTTCCTGTTATCAATTTTAACAAAATGCTGCCACACTGTCGATTTCTTTGTTGTTGACATGTTAGAAGAGGACTGACTATTAAACGCTCTCACAATTAAATAAATAATATTCAGCATCAAACCTTCTAGTTATCGCTCGATGCTCTCTCTTGGGTTGGGCTAATCCAAAAAAGGTGAAAACAAGGGGGGTGTTTTGAAGACAGACTGTTACAGTGAAACAAGGGTACTCTGAAAACACCCCCATTAGCAGTTAGTGCTTTATTCCACCTGATGAAATGAGCGCGCCTCAGCGCGGCAAAACTGATGAAATCGACCAATCAGAACTTTGGTCGAACCAGAACGTTCGACCAAATAATCGACTAATCGACTAGGACAGTACAGCCCTACTAATGATTGCTCCAACAGTGGACCTTTTTTCACCAAGCTGCTTGCCAATTTCCCTGTAGCCCTTTCCAGCCTTGTGGAGGTGTACAATTTTGTCTCTAGTGTCTTTGGACAGCTCTTTGGTCTTGACCATGTTAGTAGTTGGATTCTTACTGATTGTATGGGGTGGACAGGTGTCTTTATGCAGCTAACGACCTCAAACAGGTGCATCTAATTTAGGATAATAAATGGAGTGGAGGTGGACATTTTAAAGGCAGACTAACAGGTCTTTGAGGGTCAGAATTCTAGCTGATAGACAGGTGTTCAAATACTTATTTGCAGCTGTATCATACAAATAAATAGTTAAAAAATCATACATTGTGATTTCTGGATTTTTTTTTTAGATTATGTCTCTCACAGTGGACATGCACCTACGATGACAATTTCAGACCCCTCCATGATTTCCAAGTGGGAGAACTTGCAAAATAGCAGGGTGTTCAAATACTTATTTTCCTCACTGTACATATGTGTGTGTGTGTGTGTGTGTGTGTGTGTGTGTGTGTGTGTGTGTGTGTGTGTGTGTGTGTGTGTGTGTGTGTGTGTGTGTTTTGTGATTTTTAAAAAACAATTTTAACCAGAAAAATCAAAAATGTATTCCCAAAATCGTGCAGCCCTATAGTTTCTCTTGATACTTTCTCTTGAAGAGTACCTACGATAAAAAATACAGACTTCTACATGCTTTGTAAGTGGGAAAACCTGCAAAATCGGCAGTGTATCAAATACTTGTTCTCCCCACTGTGTGTATATATATATATATATATATATATATATATATTTAAATTATGACTAAATTAATTTTGTACAGTAACGGTTGTAATTTTCCCATTGAAGATGATCAAACAGAGGTTAGAGGGATAGAGAAACATTGGAAAGGAAATAAGGTCGAGAGATGTGTGATGAAAGCCATGCCCGTCTAACTCAAGGACAAAGTGACCCTGGATGTCCCTGTCCTCTGTGAATGTTGTTTTTAAGAGCGGCGGTGAGACTTTGGCTGTGTGTGCCTGTCCTGTCAGTGAACCCATTACTGGCATCTCAAACTTTAAACACTGAAAGCTGGTATAATTTTTTCTGATGTGGATCATGTGAATCAAAACAGGCAAGAGTGCCATCTAAACAGAAGGGATACCAGTGAGATTACAGAAATTTTAGAGGCGTAAAAGCACAGTATCATACAGTATATTTGTGACCTGTATGTAGAGGGTCACATGTATAATCAATGTGTTGTGTAGTTGCGCAACATAAAATATGTGTGTGGCTTTTATTCCACAATAGCCATTTGACAGGGTGCTAAATTCTCCTCCAACAGAGCTATTATTGTCTGAATTGAGTGGTAAGCTCATTATTCACAATTTGCTGTTGTGACATGTCTGAAATTGGTTACTCTGCTGTGCTTAATTCTATTTTTCGTATGTCCAATAGGTGGCTCCTTGTCTTGTGCCAAAAATGATAAGTGGCTAAGACGTGGCAAACTTATAGTGCAAATCTGTGCCAAACTTCATCAGGGTGCCATTCAGAAGATTATAGTCTTGTTCATTGACCTTCAAGTGAAGTAGAAGAAACAGAAACAGAACCGAACAAAATGCTATGCTTATGAACAATGCCGTATCAGGCCATGGAAGGACTTTGTTGGGTGTGCACCCCAGCCAAAAAACATGTATTATTCACAAAACATCCCCAATTTTGTTTAAAAGGGCTACAACATAAATATTTAAATCAAGTCATTGTCATTCTTTTCAACACAAACTTGCTTCCTTTGTACTGTATGTGAATAAGGTTTTTGGAATTGGATCGCAGTGGTGTTGTGATGATGTATTGTTCTAGTAAAGTATGTCAGTGGTTGTCTGCTGCATCTTCCACATCCTCAAAATCGGGTCTACAAAAATGAGGAATTGTCCCATGCAGATTTTCTGGGCAAATGTGTACTGTTCATCCCCTTAGTGAATTGGCAGCTAAAAGAAACGCAGAAAGCCCATGTAATGTGCTATATATCAATGGGTGCAATCCATTCTTAGAGTAATCTCACCTTTCTGTTTTCACACTGTTTTCAGTGTATGCACTCAATTTCTGCATAATATAAGACTGATTTGAAATAAAGTTAAAATAAAATCCATCCATCCATCCATCCATCCATCCATCCATCCATCCATCCATCCATCCATCCATCCATCCATCCATCCATCCATCCATCCATCCATCCATCCATCCATCCATCCATCCATCCATCCATCCATCCATCCATCCATCCATCCATCCATCATAGATACAGTGCTATGCATAAGTTTAGACACCCATGCTAAAGTTGACTAAAAAGAGGAATAAAAAATCATCTTTTGGAAATTGAACTTAATGCCTTAATTAATGCCAAGGGAACTTTATCAGGATGCATAGTATCCTGGATCCATGAAGTAACTGGCCTTTAAAAATAAAAATCTGCCTGCCTCTATGGGAATTTAACATAGGGGTGTCCAGACTTATGCACCCTGTATTTTAAGGAAGAACATTTATTTATTTACGATATATTATTCATTCACAAAGAAAATTGGTGTCCTTAAAGGTTGGATTTTTCCTAATTTTTTTAATTAAGGCATTAAGTTCAATTTCCAAAAGATGATTTTTTATTCCTCTTTTTAGTCAACTTTAGCATGGGTGTCTAAACTTATGCATAGCACTGTATATAAATAATCATGTGATATGTGGGAATAGTTTTCTGTGATGGGTAGGTTTAGGGTTAGGGGAATACAGTAGTTTGTACAGTATAAAATAATTACGTCTATGGAAAGCCCCCATAAAACATGAACATGGAAACCCTGTGTGTGTGTGTGTGAGAGAGAGAGAGAGAGCATGATTATGAGGGGTTCTGTTTATCGACATTCTCATACAGATCTATCAGTGGCATTTTGTTTTAAAGGATAATAAAATGCGCTGCTCAAGAATTTGCAGTGTGCATGTGGTAATTCGTGAAAAATGAAGGCGATCCCACCAGCTCAGAATGCAAAGCACATACATATACATACTGTACATCCACACTCTGCATTTTTTAATTTTCAAAAAATACCCTTTTGTATGATTTATTGGCTGTTAACCTCATGGGGACCAAACATTTTTTTTACCCACAAACATTTTCATACACCCCACCCACCCCACACACAAGCATAATGTACAGCACTGTATGCATGCAAGCACACAATGCCATTGCCAGAAAATGGTATACATCATTCAGAAAAGAAACATTCAGGTTTGGTAGAAGCGTGTGAATATACGGCCATTAGCTGAGTGGGTGGGAAAATCTAGATATCTGTTCATGTCAGAAAAATATGAAAATGTTATGATACTTTGGTAATGACAAGGTTTCTATGACAACAGTGTCTGTAAGACTGCAAACTGCAAAGCCTTGTTGTTATTGGCAAATGAATGCATAAATGCATTATGGTCCACAGAGGTTAAGCATTCATTTGGGTTAGAAGCTGAAAGTTATACAGCCATTTCTCTCTATTCACATCAGTGACCCTGTACATTCATTTCAAAACAACATAAAAGGGCTGTATAATACATATCCATGTGGATTTCCTGTTAAATGTATACATTGCAAAGTAAAAAAAAATGTATGTGTTTACATGAATCTGATTCATTAAAGCAAAATGCAAGAACACTCACTTGGGTCGGACAGGATGGAATCAGTCTTGGGCAGGAACTGGTCACAGCGAATGCCCTGGAAACCCTCTTTACATCTGATTTGGAAAAAAAGAAAGCCACAGTTAGTAAAAAGTGATTTAACAGATTTTTTATCTAAAGCAATGTATTTAGGGACAGTTTCCATGGGGTTAAGAGCCGTGATTGGCTTGTTCCTTGTCGGGATAAAAGCAGCAACCTTTTAGCTTCACTATTGAAACAAGTGAGTATTTTAACATTTAACATTTTTATGTAATTATTGGATTATTACAATTTTTATTAGTTTTAGTTGTAGTTACTGGATTGTCCTCATTCACTTCGATTGTAAGCAATGTTGTTATTGTTAACTACAACTAAAGCTAATAAAAATGGTATTTGTTATTTGAATTAAAGCTGAAATAAACTAAAACAAATGTTAGACAAAAAAAAATGAAAATTTGAAATATTGTCTTGGCAATACTAATAAATAAGTTAAAGGAAGTTGAAATACTAAAATGACTGAACTGAAATAAAATAATAAGCTAAACAGAAATAATACAATAAAATGAAAATTGAAAAAAAAAAAAAAACCTAATTAAAAATATTAATAAACTAACTAAAATATTAATACATTTTATGATCAGATTTGAATTATATCAAAATAACTGGTTGCAAATCTTTATTGTAATCCAGATTTGAGGAAATTATTTTTTTTGTGGTTAATAACATTGTTGTTTGCGCTTAACTTGTATTGAACTTGAAATATTCTTTTAAACCACTAGGTCACCCCACCACTCTAATTAAACACTTTTCAGGGGCCAGGATGGTCCCTGTGCATCTCATAACAATAAAACACCTAGACATAGATAAGCCAATCACAGTGAAAAATGTTCAAGGGTTTTCAGGAAATCAGATGGGAGATCCAGACGTGCCATGTCACGCATCAGTTGCAGATGGCTGTAGATTGATTTGGAAATACATGGGCACAGTGAGTTTGCAGATTTTCTATTTCAACAAAGCCCTGACTGCTCAAATAAGTCTTCTCAGTGTTCACTAAATATGGAAATGAAATGCTTGTCTTTTATATATGAAATATGCATGCCATGTCCCTCCCAGCCAAGCTGTTAGCTCTCTCTCTCCAGCTCTCTTGCTCATGTAACTGCCCATGTGTTTCTCGCTCTTCCTCGCTCTCTCTCCATCCTGTCATCACTTTATCCTCATTTTTCCCTCACTTCTTGACTTTTCAAAGACACTGGAGGCTAATCCTGCTTTCAACTGGTTGAGCCAGGAGAGCAATGTGACAAAGAAAAATGTCCCTGGCTCTAAATGGCACAAACAGAGCATATGCATATGCCATGCGCACAAGCCTCAACAGATAACATAAGCCTTTGTTGGCTATACAGCACATTTCATCCTTTTACAGAGGATCAAGTACTCAATTTAATGCTGCATATTGCTTATACTGTATGTTCCCAAGTTCCCAACTGAAAACAATACATTTTAAAAGACAACATAAATAAAGATAACGCCTTTGGGTGGCTCAGCAGCTTTCTCTTTGTATTTTGTGAGGCTTCTAAAAAAGAATCAGCACGAATAATAATAACAAGAACATCTTAGGTGTTTTCACACCTGTAGATTGTTTGCTTTATTCCAAAACAGGGACTTAAATTGTAATATTTATAGCAAGAATAAAGGCTTCATCAGGACAGCTTTCTTGCAATGCACCTCATGTTTCAAGAGAAGAGCAATGGAAATAGGTGCTCTTTGATTTTCAAGTAATGTAGTCACCCAGAGAATCAGACACTGCTGATTTTTACGTAACATATTTCCCAATATGAATTATGATACTTGGTTTGTCGGTCCGTTGGTTCAAACTGCTTTTTTTATTACATGACCTGCTCCAGAGTTCGTTTTCAATATCAACCTCGTTCAGGTAATCTTAGGCCGATTTCTTTGGTGTGAATCCGAGCATTATTGCTGTATTCACTTATGAAGAAACAGTCCAAACTAAGGGAAAAAAACATGCCAGGTACCGGAAAAAATAAATCATCCAAATGAGGAAGGTATGAAAACGCCCTTCGACAGAATCTCTTCGTCTGTTTTTTTCTCCGCCATTGACAACAGTTCCAAAATTAAGCCATAGTAGACACTTTGCACAAACAGTAGTACATAGTGGTGTTTTATCCTTGATTGAATCAGTGTGTTGAATGAATCAGCTGAATGAAAATTGAATTATTCACTCATAAAGACAGCCACTTGTATTGTTCCACAATTAATCAGTGTTGTGAATGAATCAGTTGAATAAATGATTCAATTACTCATAAAGACAGGCACTGGTCACCACCTACTGGTGTAACGATGTAACCTGCAGGATTAATCCCCACAGACTTGACCGTCTGTCAAGTCCTGGCTGAACCAACTTGAATACTTCACAACATTTCCCAAGCCGTGAATTCTCCTAAGTGAATTATTTTCAGTGTAACTGTCTTTCTTTTTGTCGTGTACAAATTAAGCACTGTTACAAATAATGTGTTTCTGTGTTCATGGAGCAGACTTTCATTCTGTATTGTTCACTTTTTTTCCTTATTACCAGAAGTAAAACAGAAAACTGATGAAACTGAATAATTCTGAATACATTTGAATAATTGTCTTTTCCCAGTCAAAACTGCAAATCTTAAGAGTACCAGCAAAAAATAAGCATTGCCTCATTAAAACACAAGCAGAACAATTTTCTATGTGAATTGTCTATAAAACTAATCTTACATAAACTGTCAACATGCCCATTAACATAGGCATGATTTTCCAAATGATTTACAGAGAAATTTGTTCTGCTCATGTTTCCTATTACTAAAAACAGTCATAGAATTTTTACACCCTAGTCCAATCTGATGTTAACAATCATCATCCCTCACTCTATAGTGCAAATCTACATACGACTAATTGAATGTAACTGTCATAAACATCACCGGTAAAGATTTTACACTAATTGCACACAAGGAGCTATATAGTCAGTAATCAAATCAGCAGTGCAAATGAGTGACTGTGCGCTTTACATAGGTCATGCCTGAAGTATCTGTCGTCAATTAATCACTCCCCAATTAATGTGTCCACAGGCAAGCAGAGCTGAAAAAGATCTGTGAGATAAGACACTAGAACAGTACAAATTTACAGGAGGAGGATCATTAAAAAAGAGATCAAGTGCTATGGCAGCATTGTGAGGAACAGTCATTATGGGCACAGTATGAGCTGTGGCAATTGGCAAACAGTAGCAATTAAAATGTGGGGAGTGGATGGAAAGAGGTGGAGGTGTGGAACTGTGCCCAAGAGACCACATTTGGGCTGCTTCTCCCCTTTTATCTAGCCCAGCGCAGACATTTTGTTCACAGGCTTGATTTATGTGTAAAAATGACACATGTTTAACGCAGTAGGAAGCTTCCTGTTGCTCAGCATACAGTTGAAGCGGAGGCCTTTCTTTCATGCAAAGCTTTTCTTTTCTCTCGTGCACATTGTCTTCCATGGCAGAGTGTTTCGTTTGTATTATAACATGAAAAATTGAAATGCTTCTCGACAAAGCATGCCAATGTCTTTGAATTGAATAGGCTATGGTCAAACCTTTTATTTCTATTGTTCTGTTCTTTTTTCTTTACTCCATGAGGTTTTGTCATGTTACAGGACTCCCAGAGTGAAATCCCTTTTTACTGCATAATATAGGCCTATATGTCTTTCTGTCACTTTCATGTTCCTCCCAAACCTATAATTTTCCTTGAAAATTTTGCAATTGAATATTCATTAGTCTCTGAGACCTGCAAATGAAAATGTTAATATTTCTCAAGGACTCAGAATGTATTGAGTGTTGCACGGCTTTTAATTAGCACCACAGTCATTAATTAGCAGGAACAAATATGGGAGGGGGACGGGATGCTGGAAGGAGGTGTAGATCATTCTAACTAAGCTTTACAGGCACAGATAAATATAAATACCAAGCCTCCAGCTGTCAGATTCTTCCAGAATGTGAGAAGAACATGCACATTTAACTATGCACCGCTAATGATTAGGCTTCAGCATGTTTATCACAACTAGAGAACTATGTGAACCCATTTATGGAGTTTATAATTTCATAATGGGAAACGTAACAGACAACAGTACAGAAGCAACATGCATAAATACTAATTAAAGCAACCTGATAGTTTATCATGAGAACCTTTAATTAAAAGGAATGAGATCTGGAGTATGTTTCCATGCTACTCACATAGGCGTTTTGAGATTTAGATCAAGCTGCTGTGTTTGATCATGTTATGTTTACAGCTGTTTCTATTTTATCCAAAGAGAGGCAAATAACCTTAGTGCATATGGAAATTTTTGAAGATATTTTATTTGCTGCATTACTCCACAAATCATCCACACTGAAGTTCTATGAGCAACAGCAAGCATCAAATGACCATAATACAATATATACAGTATTTTAATAAGTCTTTTTTTAGGTTACATTGTTTTGCCAGAAACAAGTGATTCTTTATAAGCGAGTCATTTGAACCAGTTTCTCAACTGATTCGTTTAAACTCGCTAATTCATTCAGAAACGAAACTGAGCTAGTCATTGAATTATTCAACCGATTGCCGAAAAATGCTGATTCAGTCAGGAACAAAACAAGGAACAGTCTTTATGAGTGAGTCAGTGAATCATGCCCTTGACCGATACGTTAAAAACACTGATTCGTTTGGGAAAATGTCAACACTACCGTGTGTTGCTCGGGGGAGTGTGGAATTGGATGCTGCTTTTGCTTTGTTGAAGTTATATTAAAAACTTAGCTTTAAAACACATATTTCCAAAATATCTGGAAATACTGCTTCTAAAAGGAAATTTTCTCAATATTACTGTTGTATAATAGCAATTTCACACTAGCAATCACACTGTTTTTCATGAATACCAGCATGTTGTGATTATCTGAAGCACTCCGGCAAAATAGCAACTCATAGGCTATAGCAGCAAATTAGACTAAGCTTTGTGTACTGTATATGTCTTAATTGACAATATTTGGAGAGTTTGAATTATAGGACACATAATTAAAAGAGGCAGGAAGTGAGGTAGTGTTTGTTCAAAGTACGAAGTGGCTTACCGTATGTACCAAACTTTTAAAAGCACTGGGAGGGCATTGATTTACATTGAAGATTTGACATTTGAGAAAGCCAATTTCCTGGCACTCAAACAAAGCTGAAACTATGGATTTCCCTCTTGTAACCTTTGACCATTTTGTACATGATCATACCTGTGGCCAATTTCAACATGCACACAAAAAGATGCAATCGATTTGCAGTGAAAATATATTTAACGTGCCAAACCATTCCCCAGGCCCCAAAATTTTACTCAAGCAAAGACCTATGGACATCACAACAACTTGTTCTGTTTAAACTATCATTATCACAGATCCCCACTGCATCATCCAATGAGCCTGACAGCGCAGTAGTGAAGTATCCATTATCGTTAGCACAGAGGCTAGCATTCACCTGCTGTGATCTGCTGAATTGAGTGAAGAGAACTGTGAGAGGGTGCAGGTACTCTGAAGTGCTCTCAGAGAGCCATTTTCTCTGTAGTTGGTCAACCTGGCAGTATAATGTAGACAAGAGTGTGACTCTAAGAACATCTCAGGCTTCTCTGTCACTGGCCTTTCTCTGTGTGGTTAACATGAATGAGAGAAAAATGAATAGGTCAGTTTTTAGTGTGTGCCTAGACTGTGTAGAGTTATTAAAATTGGTAGCATGAAACCCAGAAAAAGTTTATATTAATATACTTTTCTTTTTTTAATATATTTGAGTTTGTGCTATCAGATTATAAGTATTAGAATATTGACTTACATACCTCAGTGTAAATGGCAATTGACTTATGATAATACAATATTTGCGCTTCAATTTCTGTGTAAAATGATTATCCCTCTCCATATTATTCAGCCTTTTTTTTTTTGTCTTGACCGCTTTGGTTCAGCAATAACTTTGTCTCTGAGATGATTGAATAGCACTTATTATCATTGCCAAGAGAGGGTCTGATTTCATGTTGGCTGTCTAGTTTCAGACGATGGCATATGCACTATCCTCCGTTGATGAAAGTTAGAGGATAACAGGAAAAAAGCAGAAAGTAATTAAGATCATTATATGTGTTGAAGAACTGATACATAACGTGATTTGGGGAAATGGGCCCCCTTTTTTAACCCAGGATCACTGGAAATATATGTCTGTGGCGACATTTCAGCAAAATAAAATTAAGTTGCTTCTTACACTTTTCGAAACACTTTCAAAGTAAATTGTTCAGTGAGTAGCGCCAAAAGTGAGATCTGTTTTATCTAAAACAGATGAATGAGAGTCTGTCAACATTTTATTATATTGGTTGTTGTACATTTTATGGTAGTTGGTAAATGAAATGTCTGGTGGAAAATAACGTACCACCAACACTAAACCCTACCGATAACGTTACCTTAAACTAACCAATAACGTTAAAAAAAAGCAAAAGTGAGATAAATAGACACTTTTATCATGACTCGTGTTTCAATGCTGAACTACTGTAGGTGAGCTACTGAGCCAGTTAGAAATCCACACATATGGAGCTGGTGATGTGATGCAATTGTCAATGTCAATGTATTAGTTTAAAAAATCATGCACTATGGTAAGAGAGTTTGGAGGTCAAAACTTAGTGTTGTGCATGGAACTGCGTGGAAATAAGTCTTTATTATTCAATAATATGTCCCTGTAATTATAAGTTGTTTATTGAATGCGTAGAAATTAAGAACATGCACAGTCCCAAGACCTTTACTAGCAACTATCATTGAATAGCTAGTAATGCTGTCTTGCCTTAAAGTCTATGTTATGTCAATTATGAAATGAAACAAATGGAAACAAGAACGTCCAAACTGAGCAAACATGTGTATTCTATGACGAAGAATGTTTTAGTAACTCAGTATGCATTTTTAATAATGTTTAAACGGTGTAATGTGAATTTGATTATGTACTTATCCATTTCCTTGCGAATGGCATCAAGATTAATCTCTGGTGCTGTGCACTTGCCACGTGTGCCTGCCCACATGTTGTTCTGATTGGCTGTGATTTTTGATTGATTTTGTCGCATCTCGTAGTCGCATCGCATCTGGTGTGGACAGACAAATTGCTTGTCGCTGGAATCTCGTTTAGTGTATGATGCCCAGTGTTTCTATGCAGTCATTTTCATAGCAGGCAAGTGTATGATGCCTAGTGTTTTAAAATCTGTACAGACTTTAAAAGTCACATAGTGTATTCCAGCCTTATGTGTACTGCAAATAATTTGCATAGGCCTACACGATTGTGTGTTGACTTTGAGACCTCGCTTCCTCTGTTTTTTTATCAGCCTGCATGGCCTCCTTAAATAATTTACATTCTGGTGTCAGCAAACCTGAAAATAAAAGATAGCTTGACTTGTCTCGAGTTCTTATGTTCACCTTCAGGTGAACCACCTCATTTCGAAAAACGAGAGGAGATGGATGGAAAGCTAATTCCTCTCTTTCCTTCCTGAAGAAGTGTAAGGGCCTCTTCTAGCAGCTTGACTGCCGTGACAAGCTGTGCATGCACTCGTGTTTATGTTGCCATCAGCTTCAAGCCTGTGACAGGTGTTCTTTTAACTTTTAACATGCAATATCAGCGGCTGCCGGCAGATGTGACGAGAGGCGAATAAAATGAGATGACTATTCCACAACATAAATCAAAGATCCAACAGTGGAATCCAACAGAGAACATACGATAGAAATTAAGTCACTCATCTTGCCTTTTTAGCAGCTTTGCTCAAATCTACCCAGCCACAGCAACTTACTCTCTATTACAGCGTAAACACAAATAGCTAAATGCCATGACATACTGACATAAGGTTGTGACATGTTTCCTTTTTCTCTTTATTTGGTAACCATAGGGGATAAGCTCAAAGAAAGTTCTCTACAAACATAAAGCATGAAAGTAGGCACATGGTGAGTATCACACAAAATGACATATTTAAACGTTTTTTTTTTTTCTTGAAAAAAATCTTCTTGCTTTAAAATAGCTTGAATGTAACTACATCCTTGCTTCATTTAGTATACGCGAGACTTTGTCTTAAAGCGTATTAAAAACACCACATAGACATACAAAAAACATTAAAAGCTTGATTTTCGTCTTTAAGAAGATATTTTGAAGAATGTTGATAACCAATTTCTGGTGAACACTCACTTTCATTCACTGTAAAATCCAACAGTGATTCTAACTAACACGTTTTAGTTAACTCTACTTACGGTCTTAACTTAATTGTAAAAATCTAGTAATCTGTACTATTCACATACTATGCTTTGTTTACTCAGAAAACCCAAGTTAAGATTAATTGATTGGTTTGAGTGTGATTTTTGAGGCGGGGGAAATCTTAAATGGACTTTTCACTAATTTCCTCCACTTCTGCAGTTATTTTTCTCTGTTTGCATTCACTCATTTCCCAAAGTCATCTTGAATGTTGAAATTTTAATACAACTGAAAATTTTGAGAGAACATCACATAGGGTGACTTCATAAATTTATGTTGATTTTCCTAAAATGTTGTTAGTCACCATTATGGCGATTAGTGATCCCTTTGGTTGGGCACTTGGAACTTCATTTATACTATTGTAATCCTCTTACAATAGTAAGAGATGCTCCACTTCTCTTCTGATGCAGCGATTGCAGCAAGAAATCAGTTATTCGGTTTCAAAGGAAGAGAAGAAATATCTATCTATCTATCTATCTATCTATCTATCTATCTATCTATCTATCTATCTATCTATCTATCTATCTATCTATCTATCTATCTATCTATCTATCTATCTATCTATCTATCAATCATTATATGTATGTATGAATGAATGATGTATAACATAACTATATTTCATGTCAATTAATGATCTTTTCTAATTTTGTTGCTAACACTTATGTCCTAAACACCTTGTGAAACTTTTAATTGGGTTTATATAATCCCTCTATATTTGTGACAATCTTGCAATTGATCATACTTGAATGATGACAATGATGTCGGTTTGTGTTCTCTTTGCTTCGTGATTTTTCTGTGCGTGAGAAAATGGATGTGTGGCGTGAGAGAGTGTGAAAAGTCTCAATCGCGTGAGTCTCACGGTGAATGCGTGAGTGTTGGCAGCTCTGTAGATGCTGTATAAATTCTTTCAATGTATACAGCATGCAGGGAGAAAAACAAGGCTGTTGAGGCCATAGTACATTCACTCCAACATGTCGCATAACCTGACCACAGCATGAGTTCTGAATACAAGCAAGAGCTCAAGCCACCACAAGTGTGATATGACTGTTGAAACTCCCCTTCAAAATGAAGCGCCAATGAAAGCTTGATAAGCAAAGCATTTAAATTCCCTGCTTATCACCTAGCCTCCTCCAGAGCATTCAAACACATTTATAACCAGACCTCTTATCTCTCTTTTTTTTAAAAATATTGCTATCCACTGGCATTCTTTATCAGATTAGATTTTTCTATTATTCATTTTAAGCAGTGCCATGCAAAATACCACATCTATCAAACATTTTGTCAAGTGCATGTTATCAATCTGGATTTGTTGATTCTAATCTCAGGTGATGCTCAAAGAAGTCATGCTAGTTGGTAGTGATCTTAGTTTCAAGTCAATCATGTGTCGACCCTTAGTGTAATTGTTTGATCGATTTGATTCAAGTAGTCAGATCAGAATGACCAGCGCTATCTCACGACCAATTCGTACGAGTGAGTAAAAGGTGGCTAATTTGTACGAAATCGTATGAATTTGTACAATTTGTCTAAACCCCAGTGATGGGTAGGTGTAGGGGTGGGGTCAGGGGTAGGTCATTCATAAGAATTCATACGTAAAATATGTACGATTTAGCAAAAATTGTACGAATTCGTACGAGTGAAGTTGTATGAATTCGTACGAATTGCCGTGAGATCGTGTTGGAATGACCTAATGATCCAAATACAGGCCTCAATGATTAAAACACATCAACATCAAAAGGACATTTGCACAAACATAAAAAAAAAAAAAAAACCTAAAAAAAAAAAAAAAACTATTTAAATGCTATTTTTATTAGTTCATCTTAAATATTAATGTTGTTATTTTTTAAATGGGCCTACTGATTTGACTAATTTAAACATTCCGCCTCTTCCCAGCATGCATTGGGTTGTAAATAGTTAATTTGCTTGCCTTATTTGACACTTTGCCAGTTTTATTTACTCGATGTATTTTATGCATTCATTCAAGTATTCATATTATTTGGTCAATATTTTAAAACAAGCACTTTCCTTTCCAAGACACAATTATCATTAAACATTCAAGACAATAATAATCCACAATCATGTATATAAATTCCCTAATGGACAACTGAGCCCAACATGGTTCCTTCAAATGGACGATCACTTCTACATTGGGCCAGGAAGAAAAATACCCATTGATTTGCCATGCTCAGCATCCTTTTCAATTATGTGTGCAAATATACGTGAGTTGAACAGTTTCCCTCCTTTTAATTTTTTTTTATTTTACTGTAATTATACATGCATACACAAATACTATACAAGAATAATTATGACTCAGTGTCAATAGCTGTTAAATGAAGCCTTAGCAGAACATTAAGTCAAGCAGTAGGGAGAAATTAGCTTAAAATAGCTTGTATGCAACAGAACAGCATTGTGAAAAGTGTTTTAGTCATAACTACAGCCCAAATTGTGTATTATAAAAGAAAAGTTTTCAAACATGTTTAATACAGGAGTCATACATATCAAAATTCAAGTAAAGCAAAATAATCAAAAACATCTCCCACAAAACATGACTTTATTACAAACAAATCAGTCAGAATTCTAAGCTACTTATTATATTTATTCATTAAAAAAAAACATTATTATTTAGCTGCTCCAGTTCCTAAAAAATAAACAGGCCTATCTAATTTTATGTGGTGCATAGCTAAAAAATACAAATAAAAAAGGCGGCAACAGTTTGCATCTGCTAAATTTTAAATTAAATGTATAAAATGCACTGACTATTCGTTTTTTTTACAATTTCCAGACATTTGATAAATTGATTAGTTGCAAGTTATATTTTAAATAAAAATAAATAAAAAAACACAAAAAAACACAATACAAGTAATAAAAAAATCTAAGTTAATTCATATTTTTTCTTGATTATTTATTTTATCAAAAATATATATAATTTTTCCATGTAGATTTTTTCCAGGCTCACGCATTTAACCACTGGGGGAAAAAGCTTTTCAAAAGTCTTATTCTCAACTCCCAATTTGATTCTAGAGTGAGGAAACTCATTAAGGTGACATTGCAAACCAGAGAAAAGGGTGAAATAATTAGAACATCAGAAGAAGACACTTACACAGCTGCTCTAGCCTGCCTCGGGACTGGCTCTGTGGTTTGATATTAATTACAGGTGCTCAAACACACACACATGAATATACACTCCACACACAAACATCTGAGGCTCCTTGCTAAAATAAGAACTGCAAATTCATGTTTTTTAGGGTTTCGAGAGAGAGAGAGAGAGAGAGAGAGAGAGAGAGAGAGAGAGAGAGAGAGAGAGAGAGAGAGAGAGAGAGAGAGAGAGAGAGAGAGAGAGAGAGAGAGAGAGAGAGAGGAGACGTCCTGGGAGAAGAGAAGAGTAGAAAATTAAAGCAGTCTGTTATGTGTTTCTTAAAAACATCACACACTACTTGAGGGCCCTTTCAAGAGGCATCAAGGTATTTTCCAAAACCATCATGGCCATTAATCCTTATTTTAAATTACAAACATTTTGTGAAGTAGCTTTTACATTTCAATGATATCAAAGTGTGACCGGTTTGTGAAGTAAAATGTGAGGGCTGACTAGAAATTGGTTGGGAAGCTTTGCTTCATGAGCTTTGGCTTGTACACAGACAATTTCTGCAGCCAAGCCAAATTCAATGTAGTCCAACTTACCATAATCAAGGTTTATTGTTTCATCATGCACTGTATACTACCATTCAAAAGTTTGGCTAAGATTTGGAAAATGTGTTAATGTTTTTGAAAGAAGTTGCCAAGGCTGAAATTATTTGATCAAAAATACAGTGTAAACAGTCATATTGTGAAATATTATCACAATTTAAAATACTTATTTCCTATTTTAATATATTTTAAAATGCAATGTATACATGTAAAGGCAAAGCTGAATTTTCAGCAGCGAGAGAGAGAGAGAGTAGAGTGTTGCCTGTGGAGTGGTTTTCAAAATGCCAGATGTGGTTTATTTTAGAAGCTGCATTTTACAAGGTGCAGTCCACATAACATACAAAAAAAAAAAAAAAAAAGAACAAAGAAACAAACTTACTTAATACAACACATACTGGTACTAAAAACAAATGAAAAAATGCAATAAGCAGCAAAACTGGCATTTAACAATGCCTAGTGGCACATCCACAAAAACATCAGCATGTCTCACCTCAGACATGTTCAAGTGTTTGCACAGTATACACAGGATGCAACATTCCTTCCCAAACATGCTCAGACATACACATATACATATTAAATATACAAGTTTCCCGCCAAACACTAGTGGGACGAACCATTGTCACAGGGTGGAACCTTTCCCCATAACACTAATCACTGAATTCCACAGCAAAACTTTGGCACATGAATAATATAACCAATGTTCGAGAACTCTTTTCTGACATGCAATAATCATAATACAAACATGCATAACATACAACCACAAACTTAAACATTTAACACCTCATAGCACTCATATCTCTCTCCATCTTGAAAAATATTTTTTTTTTTTCAGGATTCTATGATGAATATTACATTCAAGTATTTATTTGAAATAGATATTTTACATGTCTTTAACCATCACTTTTAATCAATTTAATGCATTGTGGTGAATAAAATTATTAATTACTTTAAACAAATGTAATTGAATGGTAATTTAATGCATCATATGGTAGCTTCATTGGTTTTATTCAAGTAAAACATTTAATTCAACACACACACACACACACATATATATATATAAAAGTTTTTTTTTATTTTTTTTTTTTTTTTTTTTTACAGTGTGACTACTAGCTTAGGTTGCAACAAAAGTTTTTTTTTTCTTTTTTTTTTTGCAGGGGTCCCATGAGTTCACATAAGCCCCTGAACTGTGCAACTGTTTGGAGGTGTAAGAAACCAGATGAAGGAGGGATGGGAAAGAAATACGTGGGAGAATAAAAAGTATGTGTGTGTGTCAGGCAAAGAAAGAGAAGGAGAGTGGGGGGATAAAATGCTTGAGTTCCCTGCATATTGCCTGGGTGCTGTTTGGCGGGTGCCAAGTAAGCCCAGGCTCCATCTGGCCATGTTAGTACAGGCCTCGGAGGGGAGAACTCCACTGATGAGTCCCTGTTAATTCCAACACTGACAGATGCCTATGGTGAGAGTGAGAGAGCGGGAAAGAGAAAAGAGAGTATTTCTCATTACCTACAGTAACTACATTCAGGAACTTACACAACTGCTTGTGCCAGCTTGTGTATTGATGAGATGAAGACTCAAGCCACTCTGACGGAAAAACAGAGAAAAGCTTGGCATGAACGAGACTCTCGGTGATGGGAAAATGTCTACCTTTATACCTGGAGGAAGAGCATCAGAAACAAATGCCCTTCTGAAACATCAAGTGCAATCTGTCCGAATGCACTCACACTGAAAGCCTGATTCAGCATCTGCCAAGTGTGTCAGGAAAACGGACTACCTACTACAGCAAGGTTTGGGGTGACATCATGAACATTCAGAAGAATACCATGTAGCACTTGGTGTGGTGAACTCCTTTTTCCAGTAAAAATGTCTAAATGCATGAAACCTTAAAAAAATATGTTTCATGTGGTAACATCTAAATGTATTATTCAACTCAAAAATATGATTTCATATCACTGAACACAGTTAACACACAGTGATAACTTTTAAAAACAGAAGAAGAAAAAAAAATGAATCGATGTGATAAGAAACAAACTTGATTCAAGATGTATTCCCTGAAATACCATTCAGAATTTGGCCAGTCAGTAAAATAAATAAAATAAAAAAATAAATTGAAAGAAATTAAATCTTTTAATTATTTTAAGGATTCATAAAATTGATCAAAAGTAAAAGTAAAGGCATTCAAAATGGTTCAAAAGATTTTTATTTTAAATAAATAATGTTTGTTTGAACTTTTAGTTCAAAACGGACGTTTTAGAAGTTGAATGCCTCTTTTTAGAATTTTCTTTTAGTCATAGCATTTTTGATCAATTTTAAATTCACAAAGAGCATCCCGAGACCCTACAATTTCATATTCTAACTTTGTAATGCCTTTTTTTTCTTTTTGGAGTATATCAAAGTCATCACTAGGACTTTGTTCTAAGCACAAATGGTTTCGGTGTTTACTATGTACGCTTACTGGTTTCTTGCTATGAAGTCAATAAGCCTTCCTATCTATCTGCAACGGATCATATAGAGGTCAGCATGGCATAAGACGCTTGCTTGGAAGCCATGAGAAATTGCTTTAAATTGAGAGTATGGCTCCAGTGACATGAACATAGAAGGTTAGACTGGACGCCAGCGAGATGGATCCAACTGTGCGGGGGTTTGCTATCTGGAATAGCTCTGTTCAGAATCTGCTCTGGTCCTGAAGTGGGCGGTCTGCTGCTGGTGATCCACTCCATTTGAGTGGGCAGGAGTCTCCCCTTCTGCTGATACTATGCTCATTATCACAGCTCTAAAACAGCCGGTGAACATCTGGTACTGGTAATGCAATAAAATACATACTGCCTCACACTTATATTTACCGCAGCTCATGTGATGACATCTGGAACAAGGACATGCACAATGGCTGATAAAAACAGGATATGCGATGTTATTTTTTTGCTGATTTAACACATTCTAAGCAGTGTACAATGAGGACTGCACTTTGGTACACACTGTCTCTACACAATTTGATAGTGTCTGTGTATAAAGAAGTGAAAGCAGCTCTAGTATCTGGGACGTAGAGTCTCTCTAGAGATTTGAGCACCCAGTTTGTTTACCAGCTCTGGATTTGATATGATTAAAAGAAATTGAGAGGACAAGTAGAGGTGTGTAAGGGGGGAGAGAGAGAGAGAGAGAGAGAGAGAGAGAGAGAGAGAACCTTACAGAAAACTTGCATTTTTACATATTCAAAAAACATCATTCTGTATGATTTCTAAGACAAAAAAAAAAAAAGGTCAAAAATGACCGGTATAACTATCTTTGTGGTGACATTTGGTAGGGTTTACAGGACCCCCCCCCCCCCCACCCCACCCCCACCACACCCCCACCACACACACACACCCACACACACACACACACACACACACACACACACACACCTGTGACCACTTTTCTGATCTTCATTTACAGACATGATGGGCAGGAGCAGCACCATGTCTTTACAGGTGCTCCAGAGCAGTAATTCAGTAAAATGCACATAAATACAGATGCTAGTTCAGAGAGAGAGATATAACTTTAAGTGCATAAAATAAAATAAAAAATGTTCTTGCTTTGTTTACCCGTAAGTTGCTTTCATTTCAATTCAGTTCAATTCCAAGAGCTCGACATGTTTATATGTTCATATCTAAGCCTTTTAGGAGCTTTTGCAAATGTATAAAAGGTAATTTACACTGCATGCCTGGGACTTATTGCCAATAAATGTATTCATTTTCAGCGGCTCGGGAAATATTACAGTAAAGGTTGTTTGGGAGAAGTGCCAGCAAGTACATTTAGACCAGTATTAAAAAGCAGCTTAAAATAAGGCTGCCCACTGCCACTAAAACTATTTCTGTGTGATTTAGATAACAACAACAACGAGCAGAAGTATTAATCTAAAGAAAAATAATTTACTTTATTTATACTAAATTATAAAGATTTAATAAAAAAAACAATTTAAATATTTTTAAATTTAATAATAACAATACATACAGTATAGAATACTACAAAGAAATGTAGCCTATACACAGTGCATTCGGAAAGTATGGACCCCTTTATTTTTTTCACATGAATCTACACTCTAAACTTCATTATGACAAAGCAAAAGATTTTTTTTTGGCATTGGATTGACCAACATATAGAAAATGATCCATTTGTCACTAGTGGACTTCATATACATTTCCAGAAAGTGCTGAACATGCATCGATTTAACATCAGGATCAAAAGAAAGGCTGGTTTCACTTGTGCTTTGGGATTTACACTGAGAACTTTGAAAGGTAGAGGGCAAAAATGAAGGCTGCAACCTTCAAACGAATAAACACGGTTGAAAGAACCGCGCTCTATGGTAATTGTGCAACTGTTTAGTCAAAATCCTTTTCATTTCAAATAGACTGAGGTGAGCAGACAGAGCAAATAAAAGAGTGCTGACCGATGTTTATTCTCCCTGACTGATACCAAGATGAAATCGCCCTTGGTAGACATGTGCCCTCTCAGCCCAGAACATAAAGAACATCCAGTCTGATTCTTATGTTTTATTCTTAAAACTGACATTCGTGTCTTCCAAAGTCTGCTTGAAAAAAATCTATTACATTCATCTGCCGAGGTTCATTTGCTCATGGTTTCTCCTTGGCCTTTCTGTGTCCCAGAGGAGATTCATCTTTACTTGTTCTTTGAAATAACCTTCTGTCTAATGAGCATGACCTTAGCCAGTTTTAATTCAATAATAAATGGCCTGATTCCTTTCAGTGGAGTCTATGTCCGTTAAGAAGCTCTGTAGAATCACGTGAGTGCTTTACATGACCGTTTCCCATTCCCGCACCAGCTATCCAACAGACAGTGAATTACACAACACCTATAAATGTCCTTTATGAGCACAACACTATGAGCTCAATATTGATGTGGGTGGCTGAACTAATGGAGCTGCCCGGATTCTGCGGCTAGTAATGGTGATTGTAGATTTAAAAGCAGCATTTATTGGTATCTGTGTAAAAATATGTTCCAACCGAGGTGTAAAAGTTTAATGAAAAATACAGTATAATGAAAGTGTAATGGTTGAATCAAATGGTGGAGTAAAAGTTTTGACAAATGATATTGGCAGCAAGCTGGCGCTCCGCATACAATATTTTAAGTGAGTGTTTGTGTGTATCTGTTAGCAGTGAGAATCTCAGACTGCCCATTTTGCAGCTGAAGTAGCAGAAGGAGATTCGGTTTTCTCTAAGCAGCTCAGAGTTCTATTGCTGCCCTGTAGCTGGATTTCCAGCCCTTCTCAAATGTAATGGATGACTGGAGGAGGCTTTGGACCCACATGCCCCAGCCAAACACTCTGAAAGGCCACAGAATCCCCACTGAAAGTCAGGCCAAGTGTTTTGAGGCTGGGTCTCAAGGATCTAAGACCTTCCAAGTCTTTTATAGTCTTCAGCAATTCCACAGTTAGCCTAAACATTTGCAGGATTGTAGTACATATCTGTACAGCATTTGTACTGCTGTAGTGTGTAGTCTGAATAAATAGTGAAAGCAAAGTAAATGTTTTATTCAGCTTTAAAAACCTCTGGACTACGACAGTAGGAAGAAAACAATTTAAATGTTTCTTTGTGGAGTTTTTTTAAATTTATATTTAATTAGGATTTAACTACAATTTTTGTTTCTCTCTCTCTCTATACACTGTATATAAATGGATCATGCATTCAGCTTTGCCATCACAGGAATAAATTAGGTTTAGGGGTAGGGTTAGTGTAGGGGGTTGAATATACAGTTTGTACAGTTTAAAACATCACTGTGTCCTATAAAACATGGAAACCCAACGTGTGTGTGTGTGTTTGTATATTTGTATGTTAGCGTAAATAGTGCCTTGACATTTATAAATGCTGTTAAACTAATGCTTACAGACTAATAAAATATTAGTTAAAATATTAGCACTGAAGATTGTCCGAGATGGGCTGAAACGTTTACTTTTAGTATTTCTTTTTGCACAGTCACTTTTCCATTTCACTCTCATTAGCAGCTGACTTAATATGGAAACCAAATCACTTCATTTAAGCTTGGCTTCATTAGTGTGCTGTACATTCCAGTGGTCCTTACAGGCCACTGGACTACCGGCTCTACTGATATGTTTTTCTCTTTGCGCAAGCCACCTGGTTACCAAGGAAACAACCTCTGTACCATATGGCCGGTGTTCTATCGACAAATCTGCCTTAAGAAATGTGTCCACCATCTTGTTACTGTCCCCTATCCGAAAAGGAGCTGCTCCTACACCGTTAATGATGTCAGTTGCAGAACTCAGAGGCCACAGATCACTACACAGCCGATAATGTGCTTATCAGCTTCAACTATGGTCAATCAGATGAGATTTGTAGATGTAAATGAGGACACCATCCTTTAAATGGCGCATTCCACATGCACAGGGATCTATATCTTTATTTAAAAAAGGGTATATTGTTTCAGTAGCACTTAAAGTTTCATTTGTTTACATTAGTAAATTCAATTTAATTAAATTGCTGTCTATGGAGGGGTCAGAGAGCTCTCAGATTTAGTCAAAAACATCTTAATTTGTGTTCCGAAGATGAACAATGGTCTTACGGGTTTGTAAATAATGTAAGTAAAGTAAATAATGACAGAATTTAAATTTTTGGGTGAACTAACCCTTTAATCTAAACATTTACTATATATTTAATATAATTTAATATATTCTATATATTTAAGATCCAAAGTTGAATCTGTTAACAATTATTTTATTAAAAAAGTTTTTATTTATTTATTAATTTTTGTAATGCATTAACTAATGTTAACAAATGAGGCCTTTTTGTATTGTTATATATTTTATTTTTTTCTAAGGCATTTTTGTATTGTTACCATTGTTTCTTAGTCTATAACATGTTTGAGCTAAATTTAATATGAAGTAAACACTTTTTATTTGGCTTGTTTTTGGGGTAGCCAACTTTAAAGGCTCTCCTTATGTACATAGAGTACCGGTGCCAATTTACAGAAAACCTTTTGAAATAGCACAGAGATCTCCAGTCTATGGAAGCCAGTTTCCAGCTCAAAGTAAAAATATAAAAGGCAATTTTGAGCAAATGAAGTCACATTGCGTGGTATAAAGTCAATTGGGAGAAATAAATCACAAATATAAGAAATAAAAGACAATTTTTATTTTTTATTTTCCTCTAAAGCGGAAATGGGCTTCCAAACCAGTCAAATTATTCGGTTATTTAAAACAAGAATCTGATGAAAAGCTACAGGGTATAACATAACTGTCAATACATAAGTTATGAGATTCAACACATAAAAGCCCATTACCCAATCAGAGACATAACATTATGCATGTAAGAGTTAGTGAACACACAGTGATACATCATATTACATCATATATGACATCCATGCATGGAATCATATGCTTTTTTTGTGCCGCGGGTCTCTGGAAATATCCTCGTTGCTGCTTTAAAACACTGCACATAGCATAAGTATCTATTTACATGCAAATAAGCAGTGCAGGGATCTTCTATGCTTGTCTGTATTATGTATATACAGCTCATTCATGTCAGAGAACTTCACTGTTGTGTTTTCACCTCCAGCATCCTCCCTGGAAAAAAAAAAAAAAAAAACTAGAACATACAGAGTGGTCTATTACTTCTCACCTTGGGTGAACAAAAAAGTGCGCAGAAAGTAAAGACGACAGAAAAGTGAGGTTAAGCCCCTCAAAAGAATTATGATTTGTAGTTACTTTGTTGTCACGGCAACAGCCACGTAAAGGCCAAACAATCAGTCAAAGCAAATGTAATGGAGGACTGTTGTGAGGTCCCAGAGAGGAAATCCACAGCCCTTGTGCTGATTGGCAGAGATAAGGATACAAAGCAAATTCTCTGGTCAAGCAAGTGATTGAGGATTTAGACAAAAAAAATTCTCCAATAACTATGACCTCTCGGGGCACGGGAGGGGTTTTATTTGCATTCGTCTGCGGGGGTTTAACGCACTGAGGATTTGCAATGGTGTGCTGAGAGGCAGCATTGTTGCAGAGGGGGCTGTTAATACTAGGATTAATTGATGTTTTGATTTACGTGTAAATAGGGGAAGCTGTCAGTACTTGACACCCAGGGAGAGATGCCATGAAAGTGGATTAGCGTTGTAGAAGCACCCAGGCTCTCATTAAGCGTGATAATTCTAATGTAATGTAATGAGAAGCAGCTTAAGCAGGCTAATGCTCAGGCTAAAATATTAGCTCCTTTGTAGCATGCTAAAGTCATTACCCACATTGCTGTTGCCATAGTTACAGGAAGACAGGTAACTGTTGCATTAACCATGCGAGATGCTGTAGAAAATACAAAGTGATATGTGAGGTGCACAGAGAGGCCACACGAGGAATCTTCCAAAGGGAAAACATGAAATCTCATTTTGTGGAGCAAAAACTAAAGCAGGGTGCACGGGACGCCCCCACAGTATTGATGTGCAGGTGGGCTCACAGCCTATGCAGGGGCCCCTTCATGACATTATGAGCAAATTAGATTATAGTTAAAAGTTTATTATATACAGTACAGTATATACACTGCCCAGCCAAAAAATAAAAAATAAATAAAAAATAAGGTTGCTGTTTGGATTTAAACAGGCACATGCTTAAGAGTCTATGATCATTATTGCAGTGATTACCATGTTTCTAGCATGTTATTTGTTTATATGTTTCAGTTCTTCTAACCCTAATTGATGGAGTGTGTAGCTTTTCAATTTTCAAACAACCATGTAGGACAGGGATGGGCAACTTCGGTCCTGGAGGGCCACTGTCCTACAGAGTTTAGCTTCAACCCTAATCAAACACACCTGAACAAGCTAATCAAGGTCCTCAGGATTACTAGAAAATTACAGGCAGGTGATTTTTTCAGGGTTGGAGCTAAACTCTGTAGGACAGTGGCCCTCCAGGACCGAAGTTGCCCATCCCTGATGTACTGTAGGAAGACACATCATGGCCAAATTCCAGGATGGCAAAGCCAAGATTTATCAGGCTTAAATTCATTCAAGTCTTTGGGATGTGCTGGAGTAGACTCTACAGAGCGCTTGAATCTTGTGTTGTCAATACAAGATCATGACCAAAAATAAATGCATCTCTTGATTGAAATAAGTGATGTGCATCCTAATAAACATAATAATCATTACAATAATGATCCAATCATAGACTTAAGTATCTGCATATTTAAATCCAAACAGCAACTTTTTTTGGGACTGGGTAGTACCAGAGACAATTTATATAAGAGACATGCCACTTCCTCAATCCTCAATACAACTATATAAGGAAAACCCGTAACGGCAAAGATGGCGGTTGTATGCACATGTCCCGCCCCTCCCGCTGGAAAGCCAATCATCTGCTTTTAACAGTCAGCAGCTGACCACTAAGGAGCGAATGTACAGTGACGTGACATAACTGCCATATTCAACCTGTGCTTTCGCGCTGTGGCTGGCGCTGAGCCAAAGACGGACGCGCTCAGCGCTTGTCATAGGCTATATCACAACTGTTCAGTGTTTTTAGGTTTCAGACATTAAAATATAATTGTTTAAGTGCTTGGCACAACACCGGCATTCTGGATAGAGACGTAAATGAAGTTGGTGTCGTGAACGTGAACCCTTGTGCATGCGTAGTAAAAGTATAACCTGTGGGGGAAAAGGCGTTTTAAACCTTATTTTGGGGCAAAGTCATCAAACTTTTTCAGCGATTTTTATCATATTTTACTGCTGTTTCTATATATGCAGTTTTTATGTCCCAGTGACCAGTGAAAGTGCAGTTCTGACTCTCTGCCCATTCATTTAGATAGGAGCCTGGTCTTGTTAGTCCGAAATAGCTGCCCGGAGGCGTTGCCAAGATGGCGGCCGAGTGGCGCGACTTGCCTAAAAGGACTTTGGTAGTACACACACACAAACACTACATACGTACTTTTGGCATGGGATCACTTGCCTCTATTACATCAAATGTTATTGATGGTAAAAACAGAGACAGAGAACAAAACTATAAACCTCTAAACGAGTCCTGTCACTTTAAACACATGTGCTGTCAGATGACTCAAGCAGGTGTTGTTTTTAGCCTTCCAACCTTTCTTTCTTCATATAGAAGGATTTTGCCTTTCGTTTCAGAAGGGGTAGGGGGAAAACCCCTGTGCCACATCTCTGACACCTTCCAGTAATGCTTTGAGATATATTTATGATATATAAACAGCAAGAACATCTGCCTTTCACTGCCTGGCTGAGCACTAACAAATACAACAAAATGATTGTGCTGAGGAAGGAAACTGTATGCTAGAACAGACAATGAAATGTAATCAAGGGCAAAATTGGTGGATAATTCAGTGATAAAACATTGCTGTGCTTTCCCAAAAGAACAAAGTAAAGGCTTCAAATCAACCATAAACAATGTTTTCCTACTGGATTCATTTAATGATTTAATAAATCCATATGCATTAAACATTTCAAAACATGTACATGCTCCAAAGATTTGGCTGTCAAAAATGCAGCAAAAGGCATGAAAGAGCCTCCCTTTTCTTTCTCTTGTGGAAAACAAAAAATGTCTTTGTTTTTGTTTTCTTTTTTTTCATACAGTGAAAGTAAGAGGGTTTCAGTGTTTTGGACCCCAGAGACTTTCATTGTATAGACAAGATCAAATTATTTTGTTTCCACAGAAGATACTAAGTTGTACAGGTTTGACTTTGGAGCAAGATAAGGATGAGTAAGAGTAATTGAATACAGATTTGTTTAATAATAAAATACATAATATTAGAAGGAAGTAGGGAGGTGAACATTTTTCTCCATTCAATGAGTCACCAGCAGACACAATGAATGTTTTCCAAGACTTTGTTTCATGTAAAAACTGGTGTTAAAAATCAATTCACAAGACAAATAATGCTGAATTATTCAAACTAAAGGATATTTTCAAATCAGACAAAAAGAAAAGAAAAAGAGAGCAGCAGCGGGTGTCATATTGTTTAAGAGCACATGCATATTTAAACAGGACCACAAACTTTGCAAGAGCCTCAATACATTTATTTGATTAGTCTACACAGCGCCAATAGCAACACCATCCTCATACCAATTCATGTTTTTTTTTAGTCGTTTCAATTTAACTGAAAAGTCTGAAGACAGAACAGAGATGTGAGTACAATCAGAATTCTTCCAGATTAATTTCCTGTTTTCTGATGCTACTTCTTCCCAAGATTTTAATTTCCAACAAATATAATCTCCACCAGTGATAAAGTGGCAGGGGCGCAAAACAGAAGCTTTGAGCAGGCTATCAGCCCCGAGAGAAGTGGAATATACTTCCCAAAATCTGATATTGTATGAGAGGCTCATATCAAGGAAAAATGTGATGCTCTGGCGTCAGCAAATCTGTCTGTGATTGGGTGGGGAAGGGGAAACAATAAAAAGATTCTCAGCTATACATCTTGAAGATTTTAAAATTGATGTATAATGGCTGAGTGTGATGCAACTTTATAGCAGGCTGCCCCAGCAAACAGTCCAGTGATGAAGTGTGATGAAGGAGGGAGACAGCAAAGCATTTAAAAAGAGACACTGCAGAAAATTTCTATTTTAATTCCTAAATGACAGTAAAGGAGATGTGTCCGTAAGGCAGAGTCATATTAGTGTCATGTGAAGAAGTCCTCCACCTTCACTATCTGCTCTGTTCTTTTCTCTCCCTCATATATTTGTTCTGCACATAAAACTAGTTTCTTTCTGGCCTGCAAAGCAAAAGAGCCCATATCTGTATCAGTGCTTTATGAGGACTGTATTCGTGGAGCCTTCATTATTTTTATAGCGCAATGTCTCTTTCAACACTAAATAATTAAAACATTTTATGCAGTCATATTTGACTCAGCATGAGGCATTTTTAAAATTAAGTGTTAAGCTAAATGTCTCTTTCAGTCTCAGTGTTTCGGAGGAAAGAATCGTTAATAGTACTAAAAGTCTAAAATCTGATTAAATGAGCCAAGTCTGAAGCAGTCGTGAAACAGTGAATGTACACACACCTCTGGCAGGAGATTAATTGAATTCTATAAATTATTATTTATAATTAAGCTATTACATACTTCCAATATTACAGTAAAATACTTTTATCCTTTATCATACTGTATGTGGCGACCATATTTAAAAAAGCACAAAAATACAATACAAACAAGCAAGGTTTGAAATACAAACAGGAGACTTACATGCTGCAATCACATAAAAAATAAAAGTAAAAAAGGGCTTAAAGTTAGGGCAGGCAATAATATTTTTTACATTTACATGCTTTTTAATCCTGGACATAAAGTACCACCTTTCCAGTACCAGTTATAATGAGTGGTCGATATTTGGCATTTTTAAAATATCGACATTGGCCCATAAGTTTTTCTGATTGGCAGATGTGTTAGAAGCG
The DNA here is from genome assembly GCF_949319135.1 of Squalius cephalus. Lineage (NCBI taxonomy): Eukaryota > Metazoa > Chordata > Actinopteri > Cypriniformes > Leuciscidae > Squalius > Squalius cephalus. The sequence goes on from NC_137142.1 coordinate 24,593,210, forward strand.
GGACTTTTATTTTGACGGGCAGCGCTGAGAACGCCAGTCCCTGATCACACAGTGCTCTCATTCTCTGTCTTCATTAGTTTACGGTGTCTGTTTAACAGTCATATCTAATACGTTATTAGACCAAAATGTTAGACAAAGAAAGTAAACAGTATGCAAAAAAAGTAAGGTGTTTGCTTTTATATTATTAGTAACAGAAAGGCAAAAAGTGTGTGAATGATTTTTTACCTTGATGTCTTCCCGTGAAAACGACAGATGCTATCTCTGTTTCATCATGACTTCAATTGCATTTAAACCAGTGTGTTCCCAAGATACTCTGGCACTAATATACAGTATCTGCTACACAAAATAAATACAATATAGCTATGATCTAAATTCGGAGAATCATACTATCATCAAATATCGCTCAGCACAAATCACATGCAGCAAATTGGTTAAGGTTAGCGTGTAGGGTAGGGATAGGGGTTAGGCAATCAGCAGCACTGTGACTGACATGAGCAATGAAATCTTTAGAATTGGCTGCGGGACAGAGTTTGAGCTAAACTGGTTAAAACAATCGAGTTGCCATATCACTCTATAGCCGCTTTCCGACCAAGTAGTTATAGGAACTTAGTTCTAGGAACTGTCCACTTCTAAACAGTTCTAGGAACTACTCTCCCCCAAACTCGGTTTTGCTGTTTGCGTTCGCACTGGCCAAGTGGCCATAGGAACTGGTAGGAGGGGTAAGGGAGTGACACAAGCACAGTGACTTTTATTTTGACGGCGCGACGGACCTTTATTTTGGCGGCGCTGAGAACGCCAGAGCAAACAATGCTCGCATTCTCTGTGTTCATTAGTTAGCGATCTGTCTAACAGTACTGTTTAACATGTTATTAGATAGAACTGTTATAGAAAGTAGACATTATATGAAAAAGGTTATTAGCCTATGCCGTGTGGTTGATGTCCAGTGTTGCTAGCTGAGCAGAAATACATAATCATGTTTGACTTGGTCCCCTCAGTTGCGTTGGATTTTCTCTTCAGCATAAAGGTTTAGAGACCCATCTATCACTGTTTTCCATGTTTGTATCTAGTTTCTGGAGTAAATATATAGGCTATAATCTGTGTGTTTACATTCTAGCTGTTTTAAAAATGGCAGGTGCTGGTGTTCCGCGTGCGTTCGGTCATCAGCGTACACTAACGTCACGGGTAGTTCCTATAGTGCTGGTTTAGACCCTACTCTGAAGTAGGACCTAAATTAGTTCCTCCAAATGGAGTTCCTAGAACTAAAATCGTTCCTAGTTCCTGCGGTGCGAACACGCCGACATCCGGGTACTTTAGCCAATAGTTCTAGGAACTGTGAAAAGGTTCCTCCGGTCGGAAAGCGGCTTATGTTAAATGGATAGTTCACCCCCCCCCCCCAACTTGGAACAACTTGAAGATGAGTAAGTGATGACAAAATGTACATTTTTGAACTATCCCTTTAAGGTATTAAAGCATTATAGACATAACAGTATGACTTTCTGTAGAGCTGCTTTGAAACAGGCTGCACTGTGAAAAGCAATATACAAAGAAAATTTGACTTGACTGGTTAAGAGTGGCTCTCAACAGACCAAAAAGTTTGTGATTTCACTGCTTAGTTGGCCAAATTCCCTTACAATTTAAAAAGTTTATTGTGCACGGTGGTCACAATTCATCAATCTGGAGGCACAATTGTAACGACAGCAATCCACAAGGATATTATTAACCCTAAAAATGTGAATGAGAGGCAACAGTGAGTGTCACATGCTCTTTTACTTGATGATCGATTCACTGACCTTTAGTAAAGACTGTGACAAGTCCAGTGTACAGAAGTCAAATATATTTCCCTGAGAGAGATTAAGCTTATCTTGAGTTCAGGGTAAGGTCAAGAACATGGCAACAGCATTTTAAAGGGTGAGCTGAACGAAACCCCAAAAACGGCTGAAAAGTGTGTGAGCGAAAACACTTCAAAACCCAAACTGGACACTTACATACAGGGGGCATGGGGGCAGCTGCAGACTGAGGTCATTTGTTCTCCATTGCATTGTGTGTTTGAAAAGTGATCTATTATAGCTCTTTGTAGGGGAAACAAACCATCTTACATACCTTTCATCTAAAACTGAAGAATGCGTTGCCGTCTTAGACGTATTCCCAACTGAGGGAGCTTTTTAAAGTCCACTTGATAAACTCCTTAGATCAATACTATAATAGCTGCAGAAAGAGCCAGGATCATAAAATATGTATTTTACACCCCTTCACCGTGGCAAGGCCATAGCGCAGCTGTTTGGCTCACATCTGAGTAGATTGACACTATGGGAAAAAAGTTAGTGACATTGAAGCTCGGTTTTCTTCGCTTGATTTTAATTGCAAGGACAGACAGAGAGGCCTTTGACTTCTTTAAGGGGGCTTTCAAAAGGACTACTATGTGAAATTGATGTGCTCTGTTTGCTTCAACCCAAAGGAAAAGCTCTCAGAGACCTTTCAATCCCTTCGAGACTGAAGAACGGCCTGTCCCTTTTGGTGGTGTAATTAGAATAATAGCCATGTCAAAACAGGAGGAAGTCTTCTCTCACGTGGATGTTATCCCTGAGCAGTACCGCTATCTGACAACAGGAGGTGGTGTGGAGATGGAGATGGAGAAGAAAGGAGAGAAGGAGAAAGAGAACAGAGTTGTGCAGAAAGGAGACGACAAAGAGGAAAGAGACAGATGAGACCGCAAATGAATGAACAAATCATCACGACTGAAGTCAAAGACATTAGATATATTATTGCAGACAAAAGCATCAAATTTAGAAATTATATGTGACTGAAGAAGTCAACGTATTGTTTGTTTAGTTTGTCACAAGCAGGAATTTATTTTGTGAATGCTGCATTGTTTAGATGCTAAAAGTAGTTTTAAAAAAAAACTTGTCTTGACAACTTGTTCAGTAATGTATTGAGCATTCTGTCTGTAAAGGTACATTGCAAATTTGTTGTCATTTTTACAGAAAACAAACATGCTACTGTAAAAACCTGCCAATTGGTTAACTGTAAGTTACCTCACAATATAGGTAACACTGTATGATGAAAAACTTTTCAACTAATGGATTTCAATATGGTTTAACCACATTTTAAAACATTTTACAGTAAAACTGTCAAATGTATGGTTTTTACAAGTAAAAATTATGAATTAACACAATTTACAGTGAAAATCAGTAAAACGACATTCCCAGAAGTCCACATATGATTATATTTTATATAACTAATTTAGTTTCTTTTTGTTTTTGTTAGCAGTAATAAGGCACCAATATGACTAATACCAAAAACACGGTCACCATAATTTTTTACTGAATTTCTGGCAACCACGGCTGCCGTCTTTTCACTGTAAATGGACTACTTGCATTGAGCTTCCTGATGCACTTCCATTTTCAAGTAGTACGGCTGGCTAGTTTCTGGTTATGTACTATATATTTTCAATGTGCAGTAGCCACCTAGTTGACTAAACGGAACATAAAATTAGTGTCTGAGTGAGCCATAATAAGCAAGTAGTAGTTCAAGTAATCCATATAACAGGAACTTTTTTTGCAGTCTATGTGAGCTTAAAGGGGTCATATTATGGTTCTAAAAATAACATTATTTTGTGTATTTGGTTTAATGCAATGTGTTTACGCGGTTTTAGGTAAAAAAGAAAGTCATTATTTTACACATACTATACATTATTGTTGATCCTCTATGCCCCGCCTGAAACGTGTTGATTTTTACAAAGCTCATCGTTCTGAAAAGCGTGGTGTGCTCTGATTGGCCAGCAAGCCAGCAATCCAGTGCATTGTGATTGGCCCAAAAACCTTAAGCATGTGACGGAAATGTCACGCCCCTTTACATACAAGCCAGGGGCATGATTAGTTGAATCTTCATACTTTTTATTTATTTATTTATTTATTATTATTTTAGAAATAATTTAATAACACTAAATTGAAAACATTTGTGTTTGCCTTAAGGGAGAAAAAGCGAAAGAGCAAGTGTGAGGAAAAAGAGGGAGAGAAAAACTGTAGAGAGTGTAACTGTAGATATAGATAAAGCTCTTGTGAAAGGTGGGGTGGGGGTGGGGATTAAATGAATATTAAATTAGCCTTGCATATCGATCGCACGGCTGCAACTGAAATGGCCACGCTGCATATCAGAGGGATTCAATTACAGTCACATAATCGCCTCTAATTCCCTCCACAGTCTGAGTAAGACAGACAGAGCAGCAACCTTCCCTCTCTTATTCATTTTCTGCCAAAGAATATCTTAAGGAATTTATTCTGGAGCATTCAGATACGTTTTCCACTTCTAAAATAATACGCCTAGTATTCTACAATGTCCTGAATGACTGAGGATCTTCATCGATTTGCTGGGTCATTCCTGTTATGCACCTTTTGAACCCTGCTGTATTTTGAAAGTAAATGAATAAAATAAAGAAAAAATAAACTTGTATTGTAAAGACGTTTTTGTATAAATAAAAGGATATACAGTACCAGACTTTAGAGCATAGAAATAAAGAGCTTAATTTAGGTAATGAGGGACTGATGGAGTCAAGTTCATTTTGATATTTTTTGATACCATGAGTTATAAAGTGATACAAGCCAACTAATACCACAAAACCTCCCAGGATTAATTTGATCCATTGCTAATACTTGATGTTTACTGATGATATTGTCAAAATGATGTCACTTCCAGGAGGATAATTATCATTAAAGTTGACATGAAATGGAAATTCACCCTATTGATGTTCTAAATAGATCTTCTGGTGAAATGATAAGACTTCTCTCTGGTGATGTATGCCAGACTTCTCCAATCATGTAGTACACTTAAACCCCGCCCCTTCTTACAATGAACTCTAAGCTCGCATTCAGATCTGCCTCTATCTAATCAACAGCTAATGGCTAGAATCAAGTCCCTGCCCTACTTTTTTTTTTCCCGATAATACATTTAACTTGTGTCACAATACCGAAAAAAAGATCTGTCGCTATTTGCTTTACATAGCAAATTTAAAGAACTGGATTTTTCAAAAGACTAACAGGATGGAAAGTGATTTTGATTTTGTGAAAACAATCTATAAAATTATCAAGTAAAACAATATTTCCAAGCAAATATGTTTTAAATATATTGATTACAGAATAGAACAAATATACAAAAAACACCAGCTCAGATCAAAGTGAAAATATTTAAAAGTCCAGATTAACATTAACAATAACATTTACATTGCCTACTGCAAAAGTACAAACTTGAGACAGACAAATCAGTCTATATTTGGCCAGCCTTTAAAAAAATAGCAATAACAAGCAATCTTTCTGAACGTCATTCTTCATTCTCATCCAATTTCCTTTCATCATTTATTCATTAGCCATATTTATTTAGGCTGCAAACCCTCACCGGCCGATCAATGGCTTATTTACTGAGACGGGGGATCTTAGGGGCCACAGTTTTATTAAGGGCATTGCAAGTCAAAATTAACTAGGCTCTAAAATGAAACCAATAATCAAATGAATTAAGGACGAGGTAATTTGGTAGTCAGTGAGCAGATGACAGAACAGAGCCAGGGGTGAGGATACAGTATTGGACAGTTGTCACAAACCCATAGTTTTCATAATTTACCCATTTGGTCCAGTGCTTTGATTTTTACAAACTCTCCAAGCTTTTGTCCAGCAGGGTTAGTGATGTCTAACTTAAAAAATCTTCTTTGAGTTGCATTACAAGGTTCATTAACTTAACTTAACTTAACTAAGCCCTAACTTAAATAAATTATTTTAAAGAAAACCTTCGGGCGCCAGACAGGATTAAACCTGTCAAAAATTAACTTAACCCAGGATAGCAGAAAAGATAACCACCTGTTATACAACAAATTATAATAATAACCCCAGGAAAAAGGTCACAAGGAATATTTATTCTTCCATATGTTCAAAATCATAATCACACAGAAAACGAAATGGACAAAAAAATACAAAATAAGAAATGAAGTTCACACGTTCACACCATAGACTGTAAAAAAAGATGGAAGACGCCCCTTCGCTCTCTTCCATTGATGAGAACTGAAGCCGCCAGAGTCCCGATATGGTGCTGACATATTGGAACTTGAGTCTGCGCAGTAGCGATCTCGGGACCAGACCTGCGCAGTAGTGAGCAGGAAGTAAAGCCGCGAAATCAACGCTCCGCCCTCACTCTCGCAGAATGCACTCAGGGAGAGTGCATTCTGCACACTTTTTTAAAAATTGATTGCAGTACGACAAGAGGCTTTTTAAAATAAAGTAAATACAATCTCCTCAGTCCTCCTAAGATCCCGAAAAAAATGTCCGTTGGTGCTTCAGTGACTACTTCGGCTCAGAGAACCTGTCAATCACAGCTGTCAATCATGACGTTACACCACCGCTGTCAATCATGACGTTACACCACCGCATCACGTAACTAACTAAAAACCAACTTATTTTTTAAACAGACACTTGAACTTACATCAGCGTGATAAAAACTACAGCAAATGAAAGAAACCACCTTTGGAAAAAAGATATTTGAAGTGTAATTTAATTGTTTAGTTGGTCTCACGTCCCGTTGAATAACACGGGGAGGGGGGGCTTATGGCCTATACTAGGACCAGTCACCGGGGGGCGATCGAGACGTTTTGGCTTCACTTTTCAGGGCTTGTGCGGCACGCTTGGTTCACACTAGCGGTTCACACTAGCGGTTCACACTAGCGGAAACCGACCGCATCACGCTAATTCACGTTCGCAGATTCTTGTCCACATTCATTCACAAAAATGTCCATAAAAAAAGAAAAGAGAGAACAAAGAAAACATTGGATAAACATCTCATTAAGTTCGTGGTAAATCACCAACATTAAATCAACAGCAACAATAATTTTAACGGGCAACAACAATTATAAACGAAACACTAAGCACACAGAATGTGCGAATATGAAAGCTATGCGAGTGTGCGTGCGTGTGTAGTAGTGTGTGTAATGGCGGCGCAGAGGTACTGACCACGTTTGCAGGTATTGAAGGCACCAATGAGTATCGCGGGTCACCAGACACCAAGATAGGTGGATAAGCGTTTTTTTGCCTTGTCTTCAGGACAGCGCACGACAGTTGGTCTGGAAGTGCAACGTTTCAGTCACACACCAGACATACACGTGAAGCAGCTGATTGACACGCAGCCGTCTTTCCATCATAAAACCTCACTCATACGGCAAACTTCATGTGCAAACAAACGGATGACGCTTCTGATTCAGGTACTTCCTTCCGTCGTTAATTGACACACTCCACCCATAATCACGCTAAAATGAAAGTGAAAGTAAACAATGTTGTGGGACAGATTCTCTTGTTTGCCACAATTTATGACCACATAATCATTTTCCATCCAAGGCTTAATGCATCTTCTGGTAGAGAGTGAAAAAAAGTCTAATTACTCTCTATCCTTGACTTGCTCTCTTATTCTTTCATCCAGTCATCAGAATACTGTACATGGTGTCCTCAAATTAACGTGTACCCATGCACAAATACACATAAAATCACATGAACACAGGGCTTACTCATTATGCATGTAGCCTATTCATTTATATTCCATTATGCGATGGTGTTAGCCTGGTTAAAACCCGACCATTCTCAGTAGTAACTAAGTTATGGTCTGGCAAAGCTTCATTAATAACTCATTTCCAAAGGGGCGTCACCAACGGACGTCGCTCAAATGCCTCTGGGCGCAACTGGATAGACCTAAAACCAATCAGAGCGATCGTCATCGTGTAAAGCCCGCCCCAACGTTTGTGATTGGTGCCGCGATTTCGACGGATTAGAAATGGGCTTGAATGAGCTCTTTGCCAGACTACTTGCAGAGCAAATCTAAATTTGCCGGAAGTTGTCTGGGTTTTCCCAGGCTATGATGGTGTATTAGTATTACTATAGGTTAAAAACTAGTTTTTGAGTTTAATACGACTATATATAGTAAATTCTTGAAGTCAACATAATTCCCTGCACGCATGTGAACGTGATGCTCTTCTGAGAAAAACATTACAATTGAAAAATTAGCATCCCACAGAATGAAGCCAACCGAATATGAATTAGATACTTGGTTACTGGTTAACAACACTATACAATTGAAATACATATCGATTTTAGATTAAAAGGGCATATTTTTTTCTTTTGTTTAAGAACAATTTGCCCCAATGAATCATTCACTGCAAGACCAGGAATGAGCATTAAGAAATCATGTAAATAATATCAATTTTATTTTCATATTGACTATATTGATCATTCAATCATATCAATTATCACATCGACTGTGATTACTGTATGATGAATATCATAACTTGCTTTCTAATTAAGTCTCCTTTTAGTCATGCCCCTTATTCTAATTATTAATATTAATGTTTATAATTTTGGTGCTGTCTGAATTTTAAAAGAAGGACGGCACTCATGTATAAAGCACAAGGGCATTACTTAGTCCTAAATTTAAAAAAAATTAAAATAAAAAAAAAATGTTTTTTCATCTTCTACTCAATGGTCATATCGGTAGCAAATCTATGACAGCAGTTGCCAGGCAACTGACTTGAGCTATTGTACCTTGAACAGCGATTTTGAGGATCTCTGCAATAATTTAAAAGACGAGACTTCAGTAGCTTCATTCTGCAAATCTGGTTTAAAAAAAGTTTCGGGAGAACTCTCCTTCAGCTCATTGCACCTTTCAGGTCTTAAAAACCAAAAACATCTGAAAACATTGCACACACAAGACCAGTGAGCAACACAACATGACAATGCTATCAGGCTTGTGAACAACTGGAATTCGTATTTACATCCTATATTAACCTAATATATATATATTAATATATTAACCTATATTATCCTATATACTTTCTCTCATTTCTCTGTTGGAATTGAAGACATTCTGCTCAAAGCCAAATTGTAGCTGGTGATAATAAGGCTAGAATGTTCCAGTGCCTTTTGCCACGTTTATATGAAAAACTATAAAGAAAGAATCCAAAAATCAAGATTTGTCTGTCGCTGAGCAACTATTGCAATAACACTGCTCCAGCTCTACTCCATGGTTTTCCATTTGCTCCACGCTAACTAGCATGAAAAACCCTGCTCAGAACTATCCTGAAGCTAGAGAAATCACCAAAACTTAAATATGTTTATTTAAAAAAATGCTCTTCGCTCCAGGCAAAATCATACAGCTGCACTATGCACAACTCTGAATCAACATGAACACAGTTCATACAAACAGTGAAAAGTCCCAGTGTTGTTATAATAAATGTCAAACCTCATGGAACACTGTCTAAATAAATTAGAGAAATATAACTAACTTGTTTAATTAATGATGGCACTAAGAGTCTGAAAAGTTCCACAAGAGCTCTGGTATGGAAAAGAAAACAACGGCATGTCCTAAACTTATGCAACACAACAAAGCGACAAGTGAAAAAACAATTTCACCCATGTAAATCTGATTTTTTTGCCCTAACCAGCCGTGGCCGGGATAAGCGACACATTTTCTACATCTGTGGTACTCATCCACACCATTCTGATTAGCTGTGATTGTTGTGTTGCACAGCATTTAGACAAACAAATTGCTTGTCGCCAGAATCTTGTAGGACATAGTGTAACAGACATGAAGGAAACAGGAATCAAAGTGGAGGAAAAGAGAAAGAGAGAAAACCCATGGCTTGAATGTGTGATCTCAGCAAGCCACTACACATTTGCTATTTAATCAGGGAAGCAAAAGTAGGAGAGAAAACATAAAATGGGTAAAAAAAGATGCATGGAAGCAATCAAAAGAAGCACATCTTCTAGAATGAACAGGAACACAATGACTTGTTGATGCGTTACATCCAAAGCCTGACTGCAACTACCTCTACGTTGCCATGACAGTGAGAAATAAAATACAGTACAACTAACAAACATGTTGTTAGGTAAACTTTAAAAATGTACTCAATGTGGTATCATATAAACACTAAACAACCTGATTTTATGCAACAACCACAAAAAAAAAAAAAAAAAAAAAAAAGACACTTACATCAACAAAAGTATTTTTAAAGGTCAGATCAGGTAGGGAAAGTTAATCGAGGAGAAAATGTTGCAAAATGTTTTTTTCTGTATAAGAAAAACATATTAATACAAATTAAATACAATGCTCGTCCAAAATATATATAATAATAGCCAGACATTGGATGCACCTTTTAAAGTTTGAACACATTACTTCCTTTTGTACGCTGACAGGCACTGCTGCAGGAATGCTCTATAAGCTCACTGCTAGCTTGAGCTTATATACTGCTGTGAAACCGTTTTTACAGATCGGCTCTCTTCATTACATTAATTCCCCATGGAATAACCTAGTGACACATAGTATCAGGCTCCCATAAGTCCCTGAAAAATATGACACAAACAATGGTGCATAAATGGGTATATGAGGTCATAATTACATGGTGCTGGTTGTACAAGAATTAAATATCCTGAAAGCTATTGAGCAAATTACACAAATCCACACATCTTTCTAGAAGCCCGTAGTACAGTAATTATGCCTACAGACATCTGTTGTGAAATGGGTTTTTATATTAAGCTATAAAGAATGTTATCAACCTCATGTATGTGACTATAAATACAGATACAGCATGGCGCAGTGCTGGGCTCAAGAGCCCCACTATGCAACAGACAGGAAAAGAGATGCATAACCCCTAGCTTTCAAGTCGCTGGTGTTTAGGCACATAAGTTAATGGGTAAGGATGGTGGAGCATCCCTCAAAGACGCTCAGATTGATTAAACTCATTGCGGGTCATTCACTTTACCTCGCACTGCATGGATCTGCCCTTTTACATCTCCATAAGCCTCCATGCTGTACACTAATAGGGAGTAATAAAGTTACTTTGTCACCACAGTAAAACCTTCAGTCTTAACTCTCCAGTGTCCAGCAGCTTAAGACTATGCAATGAACACAAGCAAACCCCTCTTCACTGCTCCTTACAGCTCTCTATGTGCTGTTTCAGGACAATATGGTACTCTGGAAATCTTTAGGAACATATACAGACTCAACATGATGGTGTAAGTACACAGTAAGCAGAACCACAGCCATGTAATAGAGTGACTGCATTTTTACTACATGCTTTAGCAAACAAATGATACATAAATGTGTGATTTATTAATTTAGCAGTTTAATTGTTTGGCAAAATTTAACCCTCCAGTTATGACAGACAGTGCAAAGTTATTATTCAAGACGTCACATACATTTCACAAGCAAATATATAGACAAAAAGTCATACTCATACAACGCAACCCTGCCCATGTTATGTCTAGCAAGATCCCCCATCAGAGAACGTGAAACCTGAGAAAGATTTAATGATACATTAAGAGCTATAACATAACGGGTCAGCTTGCTCAGTGCAAGCATTTCACATCACATAAAAATCTTTATTATCGACATGGTCTTAAAGGGATCCTTCTCCCAAAAATAAATTCTGTCATTTACCAACACAAAAATAATTTACCAACACACTCTCATGGAAATTCGTAACTATTTTACATTTTGGCAAATTGGTGGATCATTTGCAGGAATTTTTATAATCACATTTGTACATTTTTGGCTCTGACAGTTAGGTTCATCTTTTTTTAAACATTCCATTGTCATTTCTGACTTATAACAAAAAACAAAACAATGTCTAAAAGCTGCTATGTGACAATGTGTACAGCAAACAAGCTAGGAAACCCAGAAATATGTTTTTATAATCTGTCGACCCCAAAAAACAAGCGTTTAAGGACACAAAAGTGGATACAGGCAACTGAAACAAAGCGCAAGGTGTCATATTACTCTGAGAACTACGTCGACTGGAGGGAACATAATCGGCGACAGGATAGCTTAGCTTACAGAAATATAATATATAAAGCTGACATGTGGATATTTTACTTACTAGTGACAAAATGTTTAATGCACACGTAGTGTATTTTATAGTGCATACTGAGTGTCAGGATCCCACAATTTACCCATTCGTTCCAGCCCGTATCCACTTTTGTTTCCTTAAACGCTCGTTTTTTGGGGTCGACAGCTTATAAAAACGTATTTCTGGGTTTCTTAGCTTGTTTGCTGTACACCTTGTCACATACCAGCTTTTAGACATTGTTTTGTTTTTTTGTTATAAGTCAGAAACAAGCGGCAACCTCCCCGTCTCTCTCTTGAAACCAACACGGAAGTGAGTTAAACTGCAATTCGTTGACTGGCCGCTTGAGGCTGGTGTCAAAAGTGAGTCAAATCTGTATCTCCCCCATGTTAAAATTACCAACTTTACAGCAGAAAAAAAAATGTTTACAGCCTGGTGTCTGTATGTGGCTTTGGTCTATACAGCTAATTTTGCCCTTCATGACAACTGTGAGGGGGTGAATTTTTTTATAACTCTTCCGTTTAGTTGATTAATATTTAAAGTTCTGCATAATTAAGGGTGTGTCCACTTTTGAGTGACAGGTGGATTGCCGCTGATGTCAATGCTAGCCGTTTGTCTGCTGTTAGCCGCGTCACTTCACCTCAGCAAATTTTAGCTGCTGAACTTGCCACCTCTGCAGTGTTTTGTGCTTTTTTTCCACATTATTTCATACAATTTAATACACGTCGTTGTCGTCGAGTATCATTCGAGAGAACAACCAGGGCTGTATTTCAGTTGTTTTCCTCTGTGAACATGCACTAATGGATGTCTGACAATTTCGTTGCTTTTTGGAGTTTTCAGATTTAAAAACGTCAATAAAGGCTCGTTCGTTCTGCTCTCCCGGAACAGATAGATCATAATATGCTTATGTACCGGCAGGTGAAATCCTGCAGGCGTCGGCGCTTTCTCCGTCCATGCAATAACGTTAAATGCACATCCTTGAATGAGCGCAGATTTTCTAGCGCATTTACTTGAACTTCATAGGCAATATATCTATGGTTTAACCCATTTGAGAGGCGGCCAAAATCAGAATTTAAAATGGACTGAATAAGCTCTCTACGAACTTGACGAACGATGCCGCGCTGACGGACCATAGACTATAAAAAAAAGAGTGACTGACATGTATGCACATAAATCACTGTCACACACACACTCTCAGAGTAATATTAAGTTACTGCATAATACATTTTCAACTAGCAGAATAGTACAGAATCACGATACACAGTCTCACTTGTAGCCATGTCTTTTAACTATTATAATATTTCGAAGGGCAAAAATAGGATCTTTTAATTGAGCTCCTCAGCTCCACTCACGCCCCGCCTCTTTGCCCATTTTCTGTTATCCGGGAGTGACGCAAGGCCAAGATGGCGACGGCCGGCTCCGCCCACTTTAAGCTTCAGAAATGCTCTTCAGAAACCTACGGGTGACGTCACGGACACTACGTCCATATTTTTTTACAGTCTATGGTCAGAAATGACAAGGAGGCAGCCTCTCGCAATGCAAAGTCAGTTGGATTGTCCCCCCCCCCCCCGGTGGGGTTTTCAGATTATGACACGTATTTCTCTATATTCTCTATTGCTTTCCATTCATTAAAGTACAAACTAAACAAACTACTGGTACTTTTAAAGCAAAAAATAGCCTAAATAATAAAGTTCAAACATTGAACAGTCAGTAATAAAATCTGAAAAATACACTAATTACAAGCATACAATATAACAAAGTTAAAAATAAAGTTAGAAATAACTGTAGTTTTTAGGTACAGAAATGTAATAATTAAATGCAAATTAACTCTATGGATCACAGTATTAAATATAGATTAATCTTTGTTAAAGCTGTGCTTTGTTTTTTATTAACATTAATGACATTGCGATATTTATAGGTTGCTGTCACTTTAAGACCTAATGCATGGATCCATAATGAAACACATCTAATTTTCTTCTCAAACGTTCACGTTCTCTTAAGACCTAACAGACTGTGTTTACGAGAATGCTTGTCGAGGCGGTATTTTGACATCATTTTGGGTGTAAGTGTCCATTCAAAAGCAAGGAGAAGCGAAAGAGGAATCAACTTTGTGTTTGCGTTTTATCTGAAACACGGCTCTCTCTGTGTGAATGCTTCGGGGAGTGTCCTGTGCAAATTGGCAAGACAAAACACACCCAAATAGTGAACTTTCACTCTATGGTGGTTAAAATTTGCAACCAAACCGCGAATCACATGCATGTCAGACCGTGGGGCCTGGTCCATTCGGATCACGGATTAACTACGATCCATCACACCTTTGTGTTGTTCAAAACCTGTATGATTTTCTTTCTGTGGAACACAAAATGAGATTATTGGCAGGATGAAAGGCTCAGTTACAATTAACTTAAACAGAAGAAAGAAAATCATACAGGTTTAGAACAACATGAGGATGAGTAAATAATGACAATTTTAATTTTGGGGTGAACCATCCCTTTTACCTCTCCTGTAAACTATGAAGGTCCTTCTCTACTAAAACCTAATGGTTTTTAAATTATATCAGCAGTTGCACTGTTGCATTAGCGCAATGTGTCAAGAGAGATATAAAGCCTGTACTGCCTTACATTTTTTGGAGGGCAGAATCACTGAGCCTATATACTTTTATGTACTACCAATGGGTAAAACATCACATGTACTGCACAACATTCCTAAATGATCTTTATTATATATTAATCATTGCAGTATTTAATCTATTCCGTGTGTAATTAGTGATCGTATGAGGTCAACCTTCAAGGAAACACATGCTTCACAGCACTAACTTGACAATAGATATCTGGCGACTGATCTCTTTCAGAAGCGTATGAAGCACTAACCCCAGTTTAATATGCAAGCGGTGCATTCATTCAACAAACAGACAGAAAGTAGACAGAAGCTGTGAGCCCGAGATCTCATAACTGTTCTTCGCTCTGTTTTACTGATGTATTTTTAATGTCAGAAACAGATACTGCTGCCACTTGTGACGCATTTTCTCTTTTTAGAGGAGAGTGGGTGAGGAAAACAGAAGCGTAATTAGGCATATTTAGAGTTCATAACTTCAAGCTTATTCCACTGGCTGAGCAGAAGGAAACACATTTTTGCCGTTTTGTGTCTTTTCATTGGGTCTTTGTTATCTGATTTGCTCATATCATTTTTCATGCTCACCTGGATTAGACAGGCTGCAGACATGGAACGAATGAGAAGACTATTTGGCAACAAAAAAAGTGATGATATTGATGATAAGTGATGAATTATCATTGATATCTCTCTTTAGGGTCACACAGTTGAAATTGTTGTAACCTCATTTTTTACAGACAATGAAATCCATGGCAATGTGCCCTGTGCATGCCACGAGAAGAACAAAAGTCATGAAAGATGCGGAAGGCAGTGAGATGAAATGAGCCATATTTCAGTGTGAGGTAAGAAACTATGTGTTTGTTTTCCAGCTGTGTCTGCAGGCTATCGCACCACCTCTGTGAGCTCTTAAAATCTCTGTTGATTCTTTTAAATTCCATTATGTCAGTCTGTTTGGCCTGCAGGATTGTGGAAATATAACTTAGCCCAGCCTGCCATGCGGGAACAGGTGCAAGGTCACTAGTTTTAGCAACTTTCATTCCAAAAAGAGATCTGGAATCAAGCCTTGCATGTTTAGCCCGCAGTGTTACTGGTCAAAATAATATAGTTTATTCCCCGTGCATGGAGGGACCTTAAATGTTTTCAGTTTCCTTGAGGAAATGTTTTTTTTTTCTTTTTCTTTTTTTTTGTTGTTGGTGTTTTATGTGTTTGTGTTTGTATTGGAGCCCTACAGACAGTATCAGCAAGGCATAAAATGGGGGCCATAAGGTCTGAACAAAACATCTTGATCAAAACATTCTCTCAAGCATGAGTGTATGACTTATATAAAAGTATTTTTATACATTAAAAGACCTATGTAAATAAATATTGAACAGTTCATTGTTAATGGTCCATGTATTTTTTGTCTTCAGTATGGAAAAATGAATCAATTGTTCATTTATTACATATTTGACCCTTCTCAAGAACATAAAATATAGCATTTTATATCTAAACAAGTATTATTTAAAATAAATGAGAATTTTTTTATTTATTTTTGTACTTTTACGTTACCTGCAAATGTCTATTTATGATTTTCTTTGGTTCTTTGCAGTCTTTTTGTTGTCATGGCAACAGTTAAATTGGATTTTAGCAGAAAAAATGATTTAAATTGCATAGCATTAGAAAGTGGAGAAGTAGAGAAAAGAATTAGAATGAGATGAATACAGTTGGTGTTGGTAAGAACAGAGAGGTTCTGTGAATCAGACTCATGAATACGCTTGATGTCCTGTCGTGTTTATGAATAGAGAGGTTTTGTGGTGTGGATCAGTGATGGATGCCAAGGCTAGCGGCGTGACATGCTTGCCATTACTCACAAGCAATGAATTCTTGAGTTTGAGTTAAGACAGAAAAGATCCTGGACTACATCAAAAGCTCTTCAGTGTGCAATAAAACAGATGCCTCTCTAAAACAAAAAGAAAAAGAATGACACAATTGCACCCATGTCCCTATATAAAGTTATTAGTCTTCAGTATGTGCGTTTATCAGCTCCAATTTAACTGCTGTTTGATCATGGCTCTGACTGCATTTGAAGCAAGTTACAATCTCAATAATCGGACACAACTACTTCCAATTCTCTGAGTAATAAAAGGTGATTTCAATATAGAGGAAGCAGTGATGCAACAGTATCACATACAAGAGCACTAGATAGGGCTATTGTGTTGTACTCACACAGATATCATCAGGTCATTGTGTTGAAAATATATGCAATTGCCATGACATTTTATTTATGGGAATGCTTCAAGCCTTCTTTCATTTCTTCTCATGAACTTTCCAGATATGCCAAATTGTCCTGCATATTGCATGCAGTCTGGGTACTCAGCTCAGATTCTCTCAAACTGATGCTCCATTATTAAGTGCAATAGGCACAGAGAACTAGAGCTTGCATATTTCCAAAGGGCAGTGCTCTTATCAACACTTAGTGTCACGAGGATGAAAGAAATATGATTAATTTGCCTTTTGAGGGTTTCATCCAATTAGAGTCAGGTGAAGTTCCTTCCATTCCATTTAAAAGTTCTCTTTATCTACGTCCTTTGAACACTTACGCATTCTATAATGTAGCTTGCTGCTGTTATTGAAATGCAATGGCATGTTTTGTGGGCTTCATCTAAAGACTCAAAAGGTCAAGCCTGTTTTATTACGTCACTTAAAGGAGAACTCCGGTCAATTTTAACATTGAGCTCATTTTTTTGGTAAATTTGGAGTGCTGTCAGTACAGAGAACAACGACAAAAATCGGTGTTGCCTACACCGTGTTATCCTCTTTTTAAAATTTGCACCCTGTTGACTTCAATGGGGCAAGTTTTAAACCTGCTTTTAGCCTCTTAACATCCTTGATGTGTCACAAGTGCCCAGCCATATGAGTGATTCCTTTGGAGTGAACACGGGTGAATCTGACTGCAGTAGATGTGAAAGATATTAATAAAAGTGATGTTAATTCAGCCAGCGCACATACCTGTATTTTCTTCCTGTTTTCAGTCGAAGTCCACAGTAATCGATTGTCGAGTTCACGCGCATAGGTTTAGTTACCTATGATCACGCGCGTGAACTCGACAATCGATTACTGTGGACTTCGACTGAAAACAGGAAGAAAATACAGGTATGTGCGCTGGCTGAATTAACATCACTTTTATTAATATCTTTCACATCTACCGGAGTTCTCCTTTAAGCATTCATCTGTTCAGTGTTCAGGACCGAACTACTACAGTACTAAGGCACATTATGAAAACATGTTATCACACCACAGTATGAATTATTAGACAGTAGGAAATATTAGACATTATTGGACATATACCCAACAGTGATACTGCGTTATTGCGTAAAGTTATCAAACTTTTAGAAAAATGCTGTTAAAACCTGATGACCTTGAAAAGTGTCACCATAAACTCCCCTTGGAGAAAAAGTGTGTCTAAGTGTGTCTGTATGAGTGTGTCTGTCAGCACACTTATTCTCAACAAGCTAAATAATGGGTTCAGAGTAAAAGGAGCAAATAAACAAACATCTCTGGTGCAAGGTACCTTGGCAACAGCTCACTGAATCGCTAAGAGATGTTGACATGATGCGAGAGGATGTTGAGTGGAGAGGCAAACACCTGCATGGGGGATTTTCAAAACTTTTTAACTGTAAACATTTAACGGTTGACAGGTTGAAGCATTACTAAAGCAAAATATCTATGAACCCAGAATACTTAAATGTGTTGCGATGTCTCCAGGCTATTAATAACAGCCATTATTTATTTTACTACTGCGAGAAAGACATTTTTGTTGATATCAGAATGCAGAAAGTTGAAGAACTTTCAAGTGAAGGGATAAATATTTATATAAAAATGCAAAATGTAAAAAATGAAGAAAAATGTCAGAGCTGTGGTGTAGTGGTGAATAGCCTAGTCGGATGTAGGAGTTTTTAAACTTTTTGATACCTAATACTTACAGACAAGCATGAAGATCCCATTATAAAATATTATTATTATAATATAAGGTACCTTATATACAACAGTATGAATGGCTTACAATATATACAGACACTGATCAGCCACAACATTAAAACCACTAACAGGTGAAGTGAATAACATTGATTATATTGTTACAATTGCACCTGTCGAGCAGTGGGATATACTAAGCAGCAAGTGAATGGTCAGATCTTAAATGGCATGCGTTGTAAGCAGGAAAAATGGGCATGCAAAAAGATCTGAGCGATTTTTGACAAGGGCCAAGTAGTGATGGCTAGACAGCTGGGTCGGAGTCTCTCCAAAATGGCAAGTCTTGTGGGGTGTTCTAGGTATGCAGTGGTTAGTCCCTTCCAAAAGTAGTGCAAGGAAGGACAACAGGTGAACTGTTGTCTAGATCATGGGCACCCAAGGCTTATTGATGCACATGGGGAGTGAAGACTAGACCGTCTGATTCAATCACAAAGAAGAGCTACTTAGCTCATATTGTTGAAAAACGTAAAGCCATAGTATGTACATTTAAGCTGCTAGAGGTCGCTTTTTCAAAACAATAACAAAGGCGTAGCTTGATGATGCCGTGAATGAGCTTTAGTTTTCAGTTGCTCACCTGTCTAATAAAACACATAACATATCTAAGCGTCTTTGTTGTTTCCAATCGAGGGTAACGCAGATATGACGTCATTGACAGGTGAGGCAATGACACGGGCCGTTACACTGGTTAAAATTGCTGATTTCTTTGGATTGAAACATAGTTTGAAACATTTGGGATAATGTATGCAAGTCAACAAAATATACAGTATATGGATGGGAGTGTGCATCGTTTACCTGGGGAAAAGATGGCAGCAGGATGCACTATGGGAAGAAGGCAGGCCGGCGAAGGTCATGTATGTTCTGGGCAATGTTCTGCTGGGAAACCTTTGGTCCTGCCATTCATGTGGACGTTACCTACCTAAAACATTGTTGCAGACCACATACACCTCTTCATTGCAATGGTGGTCCCTGATGGCAGTGGCCAATTTTAGCAGGATAATGCACCTGCTCAGGAATGAGAACGTGACAAAGAGTTCAAGGTGATGCCTTGGCCTCCAAATTCCTCAGATCTCAATCCAATTGAGCATCTATGGGATGTGCTGGACCAACAAAATCTGATTCATGGAGGCTGCACCTCGTAACCATAAAAGGATCTGCTGCTAATGTCTTGGTGCTAGATACCACAGGACACATTCAGAGGTCCATGCCTTGACACATCAGAGCTGCTTTGGTAGCACGAGGGGGGCCTCCTCAATATTAAGCAGGTGGTTTTAATGTTGTGACTGATATATATGCCAGTAGGACAGAATAATAATTACATAATTGAAGTAAGACACAGTGACAGAACTAAATGGTGCAGGAACAATATGAATACACCTTCCCAGATAAGTGGACAGGATAGGTAGATGCCGAATGCCCTCTAGACTCCCAAAAAATCAATATCATTCTTGTGCTCTGAACTATAAATAGATTGATAGATGCAAGCAGAGTCAGACATGGCTAACCTTTCTGTGACATACTCCTTTATAGTAATAGCTCAAATGAATACATTCATCACTGTATTTGGCTCGGGGTTAGCCATGCAAAATATTGCAGCCCTGATACATCTGCCATTACTCCTCTACTTCTGATTCTTTTTCAATCTTTTTTTATGATTTTTCCTTTTGCATTTCTGTGTTGCAGAAAACTGTGTCCCACCCTCTTCTTAATGCCAAATAACATGTCTCAAGGTTTGAAGGGGATTTTTTTTTTCTTTTTTTTTTTGGTGGCCAATGATAAAAAATAATAATAATAATAAAAAAAAAATTATCTTTTCATTTGCTCTGGTTTGGTTATTTATAGAAGAGAATCACTGTGCCTTTGCATGGTTCTACACAAACAGAATAAGAATTTTGGGGAAATGAAGGGTTCATTTGCATTAATTTGCATGCAATTAGCATATCAAACTTCTTGACTTGAAAGAGCTGCATGCCTTGCTTAGAAACTGTATTTTCCTTTCCCTCATATAGAATAGCAGCTTAAGGTTTATATTACTTGGTTTGCACATTAACAGAGAGGATTCTCATGTTGTTTGTGTGTAATGAGCCTTCCCATTTCCTCTCATTTTCACTCTTGGCATGTCAGTGAAAGCAGACAGCAGTAAGACTGCGAAGTAAGTAAAGCCCACATGTCTATTCTCAAGTTTCAGCGAATGTGAGTGGTGTTACTACAGTAAATGAGTGTGGATGTGAGTAAGGAAGAATAAATGTGTAGGTTAGTGACTCTTTATGATCAAACCCTATACTTAGACTTCTAGACTTTGCTTGCACAACAAATTGCATGTGCTCTTCTAGGCATACTGTGGCTTGTTTACTACTTATTATAAGAATTGTGCAAACAGATTGGGCAAACCCAAAGGTTACTTGTAGCTTAGTCAAAATAACAGGGGTTTGTTTGAATGTTTTATAAAACAATTTCAAAACTATGTAATTTAATTCATAAAAAGGCACACAATATCTGTGGATTTGGCCTGCACTTTACAGCAGGAAAAAGGAACTGTACTTTTAATTGTACTGGTTGCATGCGTGTTAATGGGAAATTCCCTGCTATTTATCAGACAAAGCAAGCTAAATACAATCGCACAATTATCTTGTTGAACCATATTAATTAGAAATATCAATGGAGTCAACACAAATCAATTGAAACTTCAAGAGGTAAGGAAATTGCATTCTGACTGAACTCTTGCCTTGGGCGAGTGTGGGAGACTAGATTAACAGAGTGATCCTAATCATGACTTAATCAGGGAGAATTATTCACTAAAGTGGGCTTTAGAGAAGGGCTGGTCACGATCAAAGGATCCCACCACAGCAGTTTGGCTCTCTGTGAGAGAGTAAAGAGTTCAGAGAATGGTTAGAAATGTATCAAAACACACTATAGTAATGTCATACTTTGGGAACTGAGAACGTTCGGTTCTGTTAACCATTATAATACTTATCCAGTGGTGTCGCAGCACACAATATATCTATATATCTACAGCAGGGCCAGTGTGGTCCAACTCCCAAATAATTCTGAGTCCGTTACTGTGGTTTTAGTGAATCAAAAACATACAGCAGATACAGCGTAATCCGATTCCTGAATGAATGATTCCAATGAGTCAGTCATTTTTAGTAAATCGGAAACACAGCACAACCAGCGTAATTCGATTCCTGTACCTGTACGAATGATTCTAATAATTCGGTTCTCTTTTAGTGAATCATAAGCAGACTGCGCAGCCTGTATAATTTGACTCCTGAACAAATGATTTTAATGAGTCAGTTCTTTTTTAATAGATCAAAAACATACAGCACAATCAATACAACTGGATTCTTGGATGAATGATTCAAACGAGTCAGTTCATTTTAGTATAACAGTATGCACAACCATGACTCCTTAAAGGAGAACTCCAGTCAATTTTAACATTGAGCTCATTTTTTTTGTAAATTTGGAGTGCTGTCAATACAGAGAACGACGACAAAAATCGGTGTTGCCTACACCGAGTTATTCTATTTTTAAAATTTGCACCCTGTTGACTTCAATGGGGCAAGTTTTAAACCAGCTTTTAGCCTCTTAACATCCTTGATGTGTCATTACAAGTGCACAGCCATGTGAGTGATTCCTTCAGAGTGAACACGGTGAATCTGACTGCAGTAGATGTGCAAGATATGAATAAAAATGAAGTTATTTCAGCCAGCGCACATACCTGTATTTACATCCTGTTTTCGGTCGAAGTCCACAGTAATCGATTGTCGAGTTCACGCGCGTGATCATATGTACTAAACCTATGCGCGTGAACTCGACAATCGATTACTATGGACTTCAACCGAAAACAGGATGTAAATACAGGTATGTGCGCTGGCTGAAATAACTTCATTTTTATTCATATCTTGCACATCTACTGCAGTCAGATTCACCGCGTGTTCACTCTGAAGGAATCACTCACATGGCTGTGCACTTGTAATGACACATCAAGGATGTTAAGAGGCTAAAAGCAGGTTTAAAACTTGCCCCATTGAAGTCAACAGGGTGCAAATTTTAAAAAGAGGATAACACGGTGTAGGCAACACCGATTTTTGTCATTGTTCTCTGTACTGACAGCACTCCAAATTTACAAAAAAAATTAGCTCAATGTTAAAATTGACCGGAGTTCTCCTTTAACCAATGATTCTAATGTGTCAGTTATTTTTAGTAAATTAAATAGTAC
The DNA here is from genome assembly GCF_949319135.1 of Squalius cephalus. NCBI lineage: Eukaryota > Metazoa > Chordata > Actinopteri > Cypriniformes > Leuciscidae > Squalius > Squalius cephalus. Next base: position 24,615,907 of record NC_137142.1, read on the forward strand.
AGCACAACCAGAGAAATCAGATTCCTGAAGGATCAGGAATGAACAGGTTGTTCAACATGTAGCAAGTTAAATATAAAGATTATGAATATTGAAAAAATATATTAATGACATGTTACAGTACAACATGCTATGTTTGTTTAGTTCTGTTATTTAAATACAGTAGTTACTGCCAATTATTGGATTGCATTTGCTGTTTAAAAAAAAAAGAAAAAAAAGACAACAGTAAACAATAAAAGACCCCCTTGCATTTCAATTCATACCTTCAACTTTGAGCCTCCATGCAATTTCATATGCTACTCATTAAGATGCAGTATATATATATGACTGAGCCCTTAGGGTGTGCCTGGATTACTAGTATGCTTGTGAAATGAGCTGTCAGTTTGGGAGACAAAGTGCACAAAGGTTGACTACACAATGTTTTTTTCTCTTATTTTCTGCTTTCTCTTTGTGCTGTCATTTGATATGTGAAAGACACGCATAAGAAAACGGAATGATTTATCTATCAGCATAAAGTAGATTGCACTTCACATCAGAGCTATGAAAGTCTCTAACATTTATCATGATAAGTGTTTGCTGTTAACTGGTTGTCCTTAAGGAAAATGTAGACCTTGAGAATAAGGCTTTATAGGACAAGGCTGCTCTTTGTATTGTTCCACTAGATACTTTATCAGCGCTGCATGAATAGATTTTGTGGGGGAAACTGAAATACCTAAACACCACATAAAGTATAGAATGAAAGAGACTGCTGATGGAGCTAATGCATCTGTAGCAGAGAAATGGAAAAAAAGATAGAAAAATCATTTCATTTAGGCTTTAGATTCCCCCTTCCACAAATCCTCATGCATTTCCATTTGACACTGAAAATGAATGATTTTTTTGTTGTTTTGGTTGAGTAAGGCTGCGGTTTGACATGCGACAAGTGCTTGAAATGAATTATGAAACAGAATTTACATTCTGATTCAAGTGTATGTGCATGCGGCCTCCAGCACGAGTGATTGAAATTACAAGTGCCTTCAATTTCCAACAATTTCAACCTCGTTAAGAAGACGCTCACGTGCAAGAGCAAAAAATGAGCCCTCTAAAAACAGAAGTGCTCCTCTGCCATCTAAACTGCCTCTTCTCACCACTTGTTTCCTTACTTTCTATCCTTGCAAAACAACTCTTATCCACTCCTATCTTCTGACACACCATCTTTCCAACCCTCCCACATCTCTCAGATTTTTCTCCTCCACATCCCTTGCAGACACCCGTGTCCTCACCAAAGATCTCAAAATCTCTTCACAATTTCCCCTTTCTGCTGTTCTTTTCCAATATACACCCCTTACTTTTTCATTTCTTGTATTGTTTTCTCTTCTGAAGAGCTCTTCACTATCTGTCTGGCTAAACAATATTTACTTTTTCCGTTTCCATTCCTGTTTGCGTTTCCCATCTGTTTCTGATACAGAAACAATTTTAAAAGCATCATGTCAGATGCAGAAAGCATAATGGTCGTAATTCCAACATCATGTACCAGGGTAGAAATGCCCTTTATTCTGACATGCTATACTATATATATAATCAATTAAAAAAATTGGTTTGAATGAATGATTCAATGACTCACTCTTTAAGACTTGTTTAATAACTGAATGAATCAGCGTTTTTTTAACAAATCGCTTAAATCAATGACAAATAAATGTTTTAAGTCACTTGTCACCTTCTTCTGGTGTAACAATTTGTAATTAATGTAATCTGAATTAGAAGCACCAAGTTACTTTCATAAGGTGATTTCCTCCATTTTATTCGCAAGCGACATTAGTGTTTATATCCGAACCATAAACTTTTATCCCAGTACTTTTGTGATAATCTGAATTACAGTATTGTAACACAGAAATAATGATACAGTGTGGTTGAAAAGGTATGTGAAGCGGTTTCATACCTATACATGAAAACAGCTCTCTCTGGGTCAGTGGCAGCATGAACGCAGATTTGAATGTTCATTGTGATCGTACTTGTCAAAGGTTTAATAGACATTGACATCGACAAATCACTGTCATTTAGGAATAAGATCGCTTGGCTGTTTGAATTGAGATCACGATCTTTTAACGATTAATCGTGCAGCTCTATGCTTCAGCAACTTTTATGAGCATAATAATAACTACATCAATTAGTACATTAAAAAAATCACACCACAAGAATATAAAAAATTATCTAGTGAAGTCAAAAAGTAATTAAAATTTTGGAAAATGCAGGACCTTACAGATACACGGTTTCCCAATAGATTGATAAAATACTTTTGCCAGATGATATAATCCCCAACATAACAGAATGTTGCTATGTAAAAAAAAAAAAGAAGAAAAAAAAAAGAAAGATGTTATGGTCATGGTCAACAGGTCATAGCGGTAACTATATCAAGGGATAAAGTACAGTTGGAACTGTAGAACTATCCATTTCAATGCATAATAGCAGATCACTGCTTGTTCAGATATGCCAATCATTTATCCAGTCGTGGAAAATAACATTGCCAATAAAATGTGCATAAAACAAATTCAGATTTATTTTACTTTCTTACACTTCACAGCAGATCTCTCTAACACTCTCTTCCTCTCTATGCCTCTAATCTGACCTGCCAGAGCATCCTATTGAGTCCCAGGATAGCTGCTCATAGATGAGGTGCTCTGAAGTGGAGTGAAAGAAACTCTTTTTTTCTACACAGTTATAAGTTTTACCTTGGCAGATATCACATCATTGCTATCTTATTCCATTATATGGGTGGATGAGCATCACATGGAAACCCACTGTTGTGCTTCGTTCAGCATGGGAAGGTCATGTCGGGCCTGATAAGAGGGGGATTTTCTCTGCCTCAGATTTGGCACAGAAACATCTTGGTTCATCCAAAGTGGCAGAATCTTCAAAGGCAAATCTTATTTAGCAGAGGAAAGCAGTGCAAAACACCTGCTGAGGTTATAGGCCTGTGAGGTTGACAAACATCGTCTTTTCTTCTTTCTTTTTATTTTAATGGCCAGTTCAATGGGTAATTGTCACAGTCCACCTGTACTGTAGCCCTCAAAGAAACAGAGGTTGCTGTAGTACACTAGCACCACAGAGACTGGAAGGAAGGTCTAATCTTTGTAATGTTTGTATCAGAGACATGCAAAGCTAGAATCTGTGTACTTTGGGGCTCTATGTCTCAAGCACTGACTAACAGGATTCCACTGCTGTTAGTTGAGTTCTTGGACACTATGTTCACAAAATCTTTTAAGTGTTTAGTTCTTAACGTTTTCTTCTCTATTTAGTTGAACTAAAATATCTTTCAAATGTATACACAAATATATACAGATGTTGTACATCAGCACCATACACACACGTCTGGTTCACTATCTTTGTGGGGACTCTCCACAGACATAATGGTTTTTATACTGTAAACGGTATATTCTATCCCCTTACACTAACCCTACCCCTAAACCTACCCATCACACACCATTGTTACATTTTCAAAAAAATACAATTTAGTATGTTTATTAACCCATTTCCCTCGTGAGGACCGCTGGCTGGTCCCCACAATGTAATTGTGACACACACACACACACACACACACACACACACACACACACACACACACACACACACACACACACACACACACACACACAAATATTTGGGTTCAGTGACATTTTTTAAAAATGTTTTTGAAAGACGTCTCTTATTTCCACCAAGGCTGCATTAATATTGTGAAATTTTTTTACAATTTAAAATATAGTTTTTTATTTTATTTTAACATTTTAAAATGTAATTTATTCTTGTGATGGTAAAGCTGAATTTTCAGCATTGTTACTCCAGTCTCACATGATCTCACAGTCTCACAGTGTCACATGATCCTTCAGAAATCATTCTAATATACTGATATGGTGCTCAAGATTTATTTTCTTATTACTATCAGTATTGAAAACAGTTGTGCTGCTTACTATTTTTGTGGAAACTGTGATACATTTTTGTTCAATATTCTTTGATGAATATAAAGTTCAAACAGCATTCATGTGAAATAGAACTATTTTGTAACATTATTTATTTCTTTACCACTTTAATGCATCCTAGCTGAATGAAAGTATTCTATATATATATATATATATATATATATATATATATATATATATATATACACACACTCACCTAAAGGATTATTAGGAACACCTGTTCAATTTCTCATTAATGCAATTATCTAATCAACCAATCACATGGCAGTTGCTTCAATGCATTTAGGGGTGTGGTCCTGGTCAAGACAATCTCCTGAACTCCAAACTGAATGTCAGAATGGGAAAGAAAGGTGATTTAAGCAATTTTGAGTGTGGCATGGTTGTTGGTGCCAGACGGGCCAGTCTGAGTATTTCACAATCTGCTCAGTTACTGGGATTTTCACGCACAACCATTTCTAGGGTTTACAAAGAATGGTGTGAAAAGGGAAAAACATCCAGTATGCGGCAGTCCTGTGGGCGAAAATGCCTTGTTGATGCTAGAGGTCAGAGGAGAATGGGCCGACTGATTCAAGCTGATAGAAGAGCAACTTTGACTGAAATAACCACTCGTTACAACCGAGGTATGCAGCAAAGCATTTGTGAAGCCACAACACGCACAACCTTGAGGCGGACGGGCTACAACAGCAGAAGACCCCACCGGGTACCACTCATCTCCACTACAAATAGGAAAAAGAGGCTACAATTTGCACGAGCTCACCAAAATTGGACAGTTGAAGACTGGAAAAATGTTGCCTGGTCTGATGAGTCTCCATTTCTGTTGAGACATTCAGATGGTAGAGTCAGAATTTGGCGTAAACAGAATGAGAACATGGATCCATCATGCCTTGCTACCACTGTGCAGGCTGGTGGTGGTGGTGTAATGGTGTGGGGGATGTTTTCTTGGCACACTTTAGGCCCCTTAGTGCCAATTGGGCATCGTTTAAATGCCACGGCCTACCTGAGCATTGTTTCTGACCATGTCCATCCCTTTATGACCACCATGTACCCATCCTCTGATGGCTACTTCCAGCAGGATAATGCACCATGTCACAAAGCTCGAATCATTTCAAATTGGTTTCTTGAACATGACAATGAGTTCACTGTACTAAAATGGCCCCCACAGTCACCAGATCTCAACCCAATAGAGCATCTTTGGGATGTGGTGGAACGGGAGCTTCATGCCCTGGATGTGCAACCCACAAATCTCCATCAACTGCAAGATGCTATCCTATCAATATGGGCCAACATTTCTAAAGAATGCTTTCAGCACCTTGTTGAATCAATGCCACGTAGAATTAAGGCAGTTCTGAAGGCGAAAGGGGGTCAAACACAGTATTAGTATGGTGTTCCTAATAATCCTTTAGGTGAGTATATATATATATATATATATATATATATATATATATATATATATATATATATTAGGGCTGGGCAAGTTAACGCGTTATTATAGCGTTAACCCACTTATTAATTAACGCCGACAATTTTTTTATCGCACGTTAACGCAGTTTTTTTTTTATTATTATTTTGAAAGTCCGTCACCGGCTTAGTTTAGTGGGGATGCTCTACCATGTGTAATCCCTCCTGTTTATGTCTTGATAACTATTTAGATTCAGGAAACTCACAAACAGCAAGGATCAGTCTCTCTTCAGTCTCGCGTCATTTACAAAAAGTTCAAGACAATTCAACTTCGGAAGCTGGCGGGCGTGTGCGCACAACCGCGACAGTTTCACAGGAACGCACCCGTTTGTCGCTGCGCCTTGTGCTCGACCACTTCACCTCACTCTACCAAATGCGAATAGAGCGTCTGGCGCGAGTGATTTCAATGTTAAAGTCAATGCAAAGACGCGTTTATGCGCGTCTGGAGGTCCTGCGGCGCGAATGAGGCGTTTAGCGCGGCGTGCGCGTCCAGTTCGCGTCAAACCTTTGCTTTTGCGCGCGCGTCCAGTTTGCGTCAAACCTTTGCTTTTTACGCGCGTCAATTTCGCTCTGGACGTGCGAATCGATTAAAAATGTTCAACGCGGTAGACGTAAATTTGACGCGCTATTCGCGTTTGGTGTGAACTGTGAAGTAACAGGGAAACTTGCTACTGAACACAGACTGTTTCTGCTGCTCCCTGATGAAAGATACTGTTGATCAATACCTGTTCAGAAAAAAGAAAAGAAAACAGGACTCTGATGGTAACTTGTTTAACAAGCTAGATAAAAGGTAATGCCCTGGCAGTGGCAAATAGCTTTGGTTTAATATTTGATTTGATTACATTAATGTTTAAGTTGAGATTTACAAGAAATATTTTATTGCTACTGTGTAAAGGGAATACTGCTGGCAAAAACCACATTAGGCTATTTGTTTAAAGTTTTTGCAAACCACATGTTATTGCACTTTTGTGTATATAGCAGTACATTTAGATCTGCTATACACTATACTTTAGAATTCATTATTAAATTTTGCTCGTAACAATGCGATTAATCGCGATTAATCGCAAGAAAATCATGCGATTAATCGCGATTAAAAATTTTAATCGTTGCCCAGCACTAATATATATATATATATATATATACAGTATATATATATATATATATATATATATATATATATATACAGTATATATATATATATATATATATATATATAGTATATATATATATATATATATATATATATATATATATATATATATATATATATATATATATATATATACACACATAAAACAACAACAACATTTGAACAACGTATATTGCCCTCCCTTTTAAAATGTTTTTGAAATGTATTTTATTTGTGTATGGTTAGTTGCATTTAGCATTGTTTTTTTTCCCTGCTGTTCATCCTTATCCAGCTGTTCATCACCCATTTTTCAGTGCTGATTCACAAGTTAAGAGCAACTTTATCATATATAATGTTCCTCGATCTAGCAAAATGGACTAGTTGTCGGTGAACTGGACCAAAGACTAGATAAAAGCCTTTTATAATGTCTGGGGAGCGCCAACTCTCACTGTTCCGGATCAATGAATTGCAAATTGGAAGATAGAGACACGAAAATGGCTTCCATCTTTGTGAATTTTCTTCTCATTGATTCCACACTTTCAGCGGCAGGCATTTTGTTTCATATGATGAGTTGTGATGTTTTAACAATAAAATCAGTATCACAAGCATACTCAATAATACATCCATTTCTGTTTCTCTCTCTCTCTCTCTCTCTCTCTCTCTCTCTCTCTCTCTCTCTGTCTCTCTCTCTCTGCTTATTCATGAGACAATGTTTGTCTGCATATTTGACAATAAATCTGCTTTGCATGCATTCATAATCCCTCCCCTGACAAAAACCCATTGCAAATGCTCCCTATATTTGCATCATAGCTTCAGGCTATAAACTGTAACCACAAAATTCACATCCAATTTAAAACCGTACAACACCACAGCCTATTGAAATTAATCGCACAATCTTGCTTCCCCCCAACAGTACTCTCAGACCAGAGGCCGTTAACAGTGTACCACGGCCCCTCAGCTGCAGGGGGCTTTGGTGAGGTCTCAACCCGTGTTCCAGCCCCATGTGGCAGCACACTGACAGATGGGATTGGTGCAGTGTTGTTGTGGCAGTAGAGGCTTACCTTCTCAACACTAACAAGAGTCAAGATCTTACACAGTACCCAGCAGCGGAGGAGAAATCTAATGCCGACCTCCAGGATAGTATAAGCAAGCAGTGACTTAGTAAGGCTTTGTGCCAGCTTGGCTGATTCAGAGATTTTCTTTCATCTCTTCCATTTAACACCTGTTGTTCTTTAACGTTAACGTCAACGTTAAAAATAAAATCTCACTTAGGGCATTTTGAATCTTAAACCATCTAGAACCCCACGTTTACAAAGGCACATTGTCGAAAACGGCAGGATTCTGCGTGCAACCTATCAGATGCACGCTGCTTGTGTGGATGCAGTCAGTTTTGACAGCAAAAGATGAGGTAATGATGAAATGATGAAAATAATTATATATATATATATATATATATATACACACAAATACATATAAAAGTAAATAAATACATTTTGATTAAAATATTTTAAGGTTGTGCTACATTTAATGTAATTTTACAGTAAAATACTTTTAAATGTACAGTTTTTGGAAGTGAAAAAGAACAAGTCATTGTATAATTTACAGTGAAATAATGTAAACTGACTTCAATAGGTTGGTATATTTACATGATATCAGTTAATAAAATATGTTGTATTTCTGTCAATTTAAGGTAAATACGTAAAACCTAGAATGTTAGTTTCATATTTTTTTTCTGTAAATTTCTGGCAACCACATCTGCATTTTTTTTTTTTACAGGTAATTTTACAGATTTTTTTTTTTTTTACAGTGGGACAGATTGTGTTTTTATGTCTCTAAAATCTTAGTGATAGCCCAGGTGAGGAGGCTTTTTTATGATTTTCCAAGTAGCAAGTAGAAAGACAAGACAGTGAATCATAAAGATACTATTCCCGCAGGAAAAGAAACGGAGGCAATAGAAACAATTCAGCTCTAATGCTCTGGGAGAGACCACAAGCTGAATTTGATACAGAGAGAGAAGTGGACAGTGTAATTTACAAGGCAACAAACATTATCTACAAGAAATTGAATAAATGAATAAATAAAATAAATTACATACATATAATTTGAAAATAGGTTACTTCTAATACTGCTAATAATCCATAAAATAGCTATGTGAAAACATTAAAACAAAGGAAATACAGAAATTGAAAACTGATTTTTAATTTTTTTTTCACTTTCTGCATTTTTCTTATGTATGCAATATCACACAGGCAGGAGTGCTAATGGCTGGTGAATGTGATTTCACCATGATCCTGGATCTACATCTTTGTTGAACCAATCAGATTTGACAGACAAGTTTACAGTTTATGTCAAGTTTAGGCTCACAGCCAGGGTTAGGTGCTTTTACATCAGTGTTAGTCACCTATCATTTCCCTCTGATTTTAGGGATAACTTATGGGTAGGTTTAGGTATAATAACACTTTTTGGATTTGTACTGGTAAAACCATAAAACTAATCCATAAAACTAATCCATATGAATTGAACGATTTAGTCCAAAATCTGGAGAGAGACAAGATCGTTTTATATGACGAACAGATTGAATTTAGGCTTTTATTCACATATAAACATTCATCACATCACGCACACATCAGTTATGGTAAATCGGAAGCTCAAGCATGTTCGCTTGAAGTGCGAGAACCAATGAGGTTAATTCTTGTGTATTAATAAAGTCAAGAAAGTTCAGTTGAACTTATGTTTATGTTCGCTGATCAAAGTTTATATGTGAATAAAAGCCTAAATTAAATATGTTCATCATATAAAGCGATCAAGTCTCTTCTAATTCATATGGATTAGTATTACATTCTCTTTATGAACTTATAAAAGAGTCAAAGTGTCAGTTGCATAGCTGTCTATGAAGGGACAGAAAGCTCTCAGATTTCATAAAAAAGTTCTCCATTTGTGTTTCGAAGATGAACGAAAGTCTTACAGGTTTGAAACGAGGGTGAGAAATTAATAAAATAATTACATTTCTTGGGTGAACTATCCCTTTAACACTTGAGGGGCCTTATTGTACTTTTAACATTTTTATACCCCTATTCGGTGCTTATGGGTTTGGAATTATATAGCGTGTATGGAATTTGTCAACTTGTGTCATGAGGTGCTCCAGAAACTGCTAAAACACAGATGGGTGGGTTCCTGGGTTATGATGCACAACCATGCACACTATGTAATCACATTGTTGTAAGCCCTAACATCCTCCTGCATATTGTGTTTATAGACCAGATGAGGCAGCTCAACAAAGAATCCACACACCCTATGAATCTAGGTCAACAGACACAAAGGGGTTGTTTTACTCAGTGCAGCAAAGGAAACGGGATTCTCTACCTGCCATGTATCTTGCATCAAACATGCACAAACACAGTTATTATAATCAGTTGTTCGCCTCGTAGTGAGCAGCATCTATCGGTTGCTACCTTGTCCCTATTTTAAAACAGTTGTGACTCTCTCTCTCTTTCCATCTGTCTACTAAACTCTGGCTAACCCCAAACACTCCTGTTTTGTCTATGTTGTTTAGGTATCCAAACTAAATAAATATTTCAGAAGGAGGGGCTTTGTAGAAATTTACAGGTTTTAGATTGACTGGGCAGAGAGAAGCTACAATAATGTACAACATGTGAAAAAAAATTATGTATTTTTCAATATTAAAGCATATTCTATTACACCCAACCCAATAAACAAAATTTAGCTTCCAAATTTCTGTCACATTTTCGTCATTAAAAATTTAATACAAAAAAAAAAAAAAAAAATTGGTTTGATTTGAATTGTCAATGTCATCAGTGAGGGTCCGACCATACTCTTTTTTTTTTCAGTTCAGTTTAGACCAGTGGATCTAAGTGGATCTAAACCTTTTTGAGTTCAAGGCCCTCCGATTGTCCTCAAAAATAACTAGACATAACTTGGCCTAACTAGAAAGATGTAGATTCATTATAAAGATAACCAAATAATAATATCTTGTATTTGATATTTGACATATCTTGATTTTTACGTGTTTTAGCTTATTTTCACGCTTATTTTGTCTTATTTTAAATCCTCGGCCCCCTATTGAAAACCACTGATTTAATAATACATTACATTTATTTAGCGCTTTTCTCGGCACTCAAAGTGCTTTACATATGGAACGGGGCAATCTCCTTAACCACCACCAATGTGCAGCATCCACCTGGATGATGCGACGGCAGCCATATTGTGCCAGAACACTTACCACATACCAGCTTATTGGTGGAGAGGAGACAGAGTGATGAAGCCCATCAGTAATATATATATATATATATATATATATATATATATATATATATATATATATATAGTACTGTGCAAAAGTCTTAGTCTTAGGCATGTTAATAAAAATAAAATAAAAATCAATATAACTTTACTAGCCAAGTGCAGAGTACCATGTTCCATACTCACCAAAGCCACTTTTTTCTTGAATTTGATGCTTGGTGGGTGTTAATTGTGGACCACGGTAGCCAGTTGAGCCATAGACTCATACATGGTTGGAGCACACTGTCTGTACATGATACTTAGCTTAGCTTTTAGATCTTTGAGCACAATGGTACCCTTACACTGATAGCACTTAAGCAAATTGATGAGTGAAAGTGACTGGTTGCTTACTTCAAGCATAATGCTTTGTGCTCAATGAGAGCCAGTAAATGTAAAATGCAACATAACCATCCAATGTAAATTGCATTATGGGTTACAGAAATTGCATTCTTGATGCAGCCCTGTACATCCAATTTTAATAAAACAAAACTACACTGCCAGACTGTGCAAGATTCAACTAAAAAGGGCAGTCAGATAAAGGCAGCCAAGAAACAGCGTTATAACTACAGGTGTCTCAAAAAACATCTAAAGTAGCACAAAGCTTCAATACTGTTAATATAGAGTCCAAACATATATTATAGATCAACTCAGTGCTTGTCACTTCCTGTTTCAGTTATTGTGAAGGCTAAAAGCCCAGTTCTATATAACCATAAACCATTCATGCATGCAAACTACTTGAAATATCAACAAAGAGTGGCATTCAGCACAAACTACACTGTATAGCTTTTTGTGGATGATTAAAATGCCCTGAAAACTGCTGCAATGCAAATGGATTTAGTAGCTTTATTCTTTCAATAGAATCCACATTCTCCAGTGAATTGATCCTTTGAGAGCATCAAAACCTTGCTTTGAGGAACAGACAGATGCATGGATGTCCTTGGCTTTAAGTTGGGAGGGAAGAGTATTCTGGGAATTAATCAGAGCCAGAACATTTGAACTAGCTTAGCTTCAGTCAAATAAATGGGCCACCTAAAACAACACCAATTACCACTGATTAAAATGAGGACACTTGGCTTCTGCTCCTTCTTGGCTCTTAAGTTCCAAACATGCAATGTCTCCGTGTTCCATTAGGCAAATGAGAAAAAAAAGACTGCTCATGCAAAACCTACGGCATTGAACCCTCACATCCAGGAAATGTTATTTGAAATTGTGCTCATGCTTCGTACAAAAGGTGAACACATCAGTGTCAGAAATTCTCTGTCTCCATTTTGTGAATCCTATTTTCAACCTTGAAAAAAAAGCCTGCAGATCCAAAACAAGCCTCTAATGAACTTCTGCAAAGTGCCACTTTTAATTAGCAGAGAAGGGACCTTAGACAGCTCTCAGGCTATGACAAAGCTGTCATCGTTAGCATGACTAAGAGCTTCATGCAACAGCGAGAGTCCCAGAGAGGAGGCCAAATAAGACACAAGAGTAGAAAAAGGATGTGGAAGAGGAGGGGGGGAGAGGGAGAGAGAGAGAGAGAGAGAGAGAGAGAGAGAGAGAGAGAGAGAGAGAGAGAGAGAGAGAGAGAGAGAGAGAGAGAGAGAGAGAGAGAGAGAGAGAGAGAGAGAGAGAGAGAGAGAGAGAGAGAGAGAGAGAGAGAGAGAGAGAGAGAGAGAGAGAGAGAGATTTACTGACATATTTCCAGAAGGATCATTCTCTCCGAAAATGGGATATGGAATTGTCATTTCTCTGAAACCGTATAGAGCCTCCCATCCATAGTGATTGCATTTATTTCTTGAGCAAACCTTTCCCTCCAATACATAAACAGGAAGTGCAGTCATACCTGCAGTGTTTGTGTGGGCCACTCAGGGTCTCGATGACAAAGCACTCCCCGTCATTCAGGCAATAGGCCAGGTCTTTCTCCTGACATGGTTTGAAATGCTCCGATTTCAAAGGCGGAAGAGTTGGTGATGCTGAAGGATAAAGAAGAAAAGGAAAATTACGTCATGTAACAGATTAAGAGGACAAATATGTCAGCTAGGTGAGTAAAAGTTTAGGAGAGCATTTTTTTTTTTTTTTTTTATCCAAAGTTAAACATACTTTAAAATGTCCCACTTTTTTATGTCTCACAAAAGAAAGAAAGTCATATAGGTTTGCAATGACATGAGGGGTGAGTGAAGAGATTGTTCACCCAAAAATTCAAATTCTGTTATCATTTAAATGTTTACAAGCATAAAAATCCCCTATTACATTTATGTTCTTAGAATATAATGGCATTGGACTACATTGCAATTTAAAAGTTTACTAGAGGTTTTTGAACACAATCTATCAGTTTTCTTTTCAGATTACACCATTTTAAGCACTGCCAAGAAGTAGTACATGAGGCTCTGAAGTCTTTTGGTAGAGTGTTTCATGACCATTCAAATCAATAGCTTTCAACACTTCCCCTTCCACAATACTTTATAATCTAAGACATCTCCTTAGATGGCCACAAAAAAAGAGTGATATCAAAGATTACCACATAACCACCAGACAATGCAAGAGGCCTTATACCTCTCTGAAACAAGCAACCAAATTTCTCCTTGTTACAGGGAGGGGCCTGTTGTACAGTGTGCATGAATTTGGTTTGCTCCTGATCCATTACTGAAAGATGATCGATGATAACAATGAAGTAATCACTCTCTCTGGCTTCTTAGAATTAATACAGGAGTCTACTATTTGGGAAAAGACTTCATTGTGATTAATGATGCCAAGTTCACTTTGCAAAAGCCAACATAATAAGGTAACCTTGCACTTATTACAGTCCTCACAACGTGTGCAAGCGTACCTGCTGAAAATCTGTAAACAAAACTAATAATATGCCTGAGAGACTTTGACTGACATCTATATTAAAAAAACTGGAAATAAAAAGCATTTGAATGCTTGCCATGAATACAGACCATAAACTGAGAGAGGGAAAATGGTTAGGTGGACAAAGGTTGCCACGTATAATGAACAAACAAGACATAACAAAATATAAGGACATGGTCAATTACACAAAATTATTTTCTATATGGAAAAGATATTAAGATATTATGTACAATGTGTTATGTATAAGTATTCCAGTATGTCCAATTTCAATTTCAATTAACTCCTCATTTAAACTGCTTAAAGTTGGGCGATATGATCACAATTTTAACCCTGATTTGAACAAAAACTTCCAGGTTTCATAATTCTCAATATCACCATATAACGAATTCATTAACCCAACCTACCACTACTGTAGGTTTATTCAACCTTATCCACATACATACAGTACACTCACAACGAGTTATATATACTGTATATATATATATATATATATATATATATATATATATATATACTGTATATATATATATATATATATTATATATATATATATATATATATATATATATATATATATATATATATATATATATATATTACATAGTAAATCTCAACTGCTTGATTGTTTATACCATTGCAAAATGTAAACTATAAAATTGTTCAGAGATATAAATCTGTATATATAGGATGTCCAATTTTACCCACATACAGTACACTGACAAAGCAATATATAGCTAATCTCAACCGCTTGATTATAGTTGCAAATGTTAACTAAATATTTCCTAGAAATATATCTAAAATTGGATGTATAGTACATCCAACTTTATCCACATACATGCAGTATAAAGCAATATATACTAAACAGCAAATCTTAACTGTTTGATTCTTTATATTGTCATAAAACTATATTATCACCCAGCTCTGTTCTGCTAAATGCTAGGCATCAAGATTATTATAAACATTAGCATCATGTTTTTCTGTAAAGATGCTTTGAACAATGTGAAAAGTGCTATACAAATGACTTGGCTATACTGTAGAACTTGACTCGGCTTGTTTGTTTGCATTCATTCAAATTATCCTTGTATGTGTCAATTAAACAATTTGATTACAAAATATCAATATTTGGTTAATTGCAGATAATGAATGCTGAGTAGGAAAAAACATTGGAGACTGAATTTTATTATTGAATCCTTATTAAGTTATGGTCAAAGAGCATGATTAATTGCATTCTTTATAAAATTGTAATATATAAATAAATAATTAACAAAATCAACGTTAATTTTGCAAGATTCTTTTGCAGTCACTAATAACTTTAGTCCGAGTATCAGCTGTGGGTGATGTATTCATGCTCATTCATTTTCAAAATATTCACCAGGTCTTCTGAGGCTAATTTGGCATGCGTTAGAACCTTAATAAACAAAACTAGAAATGTTTTTAATAAAAACACAATTCATTTTCCAATAATTGCATCTGGGTGCATTGCCAGACCTTTTGACAAACTGCTGTCGAAATCAATGCAAAGCGCTTGTGCTTTGTGTTCAAAGCAAAAAGGGTTGAGCAGTGGACAAGATCTCTATTAGTCATCCTTCAGAACACTGATGATATTGATAACTGCTTAGTAGCCCATCAGCCTCATTACTGAGTCCTTTCCTTGAGATTCACAGTGGGGCTGGTTTCCTCTAGACTGTCAGTTTCCTCTGTCAGGAGGTGAGATAGGGCCAAGTGTCTAAGAGATTGGAAATCTACTCAGACCCTGACATCCCCTCTGTCTTAGTTTGTTTCCGTGGGCCGAGGCAGGTGTGGGCTGTTAAGGGATGGGGTTCCCCAGGGCCAAGCACCGATGCCGTCTCTCAGATGTGACATTCCCCCAGAGTACCTGGCGGCTTGACATACAGTGAAGGTCACAGAGAATCGATTAGCACAGAAGCAGCAATACACACAGGGGACAGACAGTGCAGACAACACTCTCAGAGTTAGCTGACGATTTATGTGTCTCACTGAAATGATGGCTTAAAGGGATAGTTCATCCAAAAATCTCAATCATTTACTCACCGTATCCCTTTAAATAAAATTAATTAATGTCATATTAGAACTGAACCCCCCCAAAATGGTCACAAGACTAAACTGCAATATACACTTGCTTTTACTTATACATTATAAAAACATTGAAAAGTATCATAATTTTGAATCAACAGTATGCCCATATGCACAGCAAAATCAGGTAGGGGGCAAATATCTATCCAGGTGAGGAGCAAATTTTGTTTAAACCATTTATGATCTTTACCAGTTACAATAACACCATTTGAAGCATTTAAAATACTAAGCATAATCGTTGTTAGATCTAGTGTAAATGCAGTGTAAGGCTTTGAAAAACAGCTAAGGTATTCTGTAAGTAACTTAGTATCCATGAGTCTCTTTCAGTGTCCAGTCCAGTGCTTTGTAAAGCTGAGCCACTATATCTTCTGGTTGTGAACAAATGCATCAAAAGCTTGTGATATCAGAGAAGCAAGTCAACAAAATAGCTGCTTATCTATGAAAACTCATTTCTGGCGAAATGTCAAATCTCTGACGGAGCTTCAGCAACCCAGCAGTAGAGATTCACTGATACAAATCTTTTCAAAAAAAGATCACAGTTTACAAGCTGAGGCTTCAATAATTTGTTTTATCATAGACGTGATGTAGTGAATAGCTAAGCTTCACTGGCCTTGTCCTCATAGTTTTGAATTCCCTCATTACAGAGCACTTGTTGTTAAGAAATGTCAGACAATACTGACAATCTCTCTCTGGCTGTCTTACTATCACACCCATCTCTCTCCCTCCGTTTCTCATCTAAATGCAGAGGTCAACAATGGCAATTTCTTGTCACCGAAAGAAGACCACCTCCCATGCCATTAGTTCAGCAGGCTGCTCGGTGCCTGTGGTCCCTCTGTTGGCTGACAAGCTCAGGGCTTTGTTTCTCTGGCCAGTCATTTACAACGGCCCTCAAGTCCCCCTGCAGCACAATGTTCTGGTCTGCAGCCATGCCAAGGTGCAAGAACAGAGCAGGGCCAATAGGAAAAAAACACAGGGAATAAGTGTCGGGAATGATGGATGTGACCAGAGGAAGAGGCATTCAGTGGAAAACAATACAGCAAGCAATGGAATCTGGTAAAATGTTTTCCCATAGGAAGGAAAAATCATAAATGAGAACTTTTTATTTATTTATCTGAGACAGCAATGAGATTAAATTGAGACTTGCTGAAGTCTCCTGCCCCTCACATGTTTGTCCAGAGGAAAAAAAACTTACTTGTAACAACAACAACTATTATTATTAATAATAATAATAATAATAATAATAATAATAATCTCTCGTTTCTTGGTTTCAGAAGAGATCCCGGCAGTTCTCAGATTTTCCAAAATCCCAAAGTTAGATCACAAAAGTTAGAGATTTTAATACCATCTCAAACACTCATAATCATATTCTTTTAAAACAATTTGTTCTATAATATCTAGAATATCCATACCAGGGGGCCACTAGGGGGTGCTAGGGGGTCTGTAAAATATGAGGAAAATTACGTTAATATGCACTTATTAATGAAATACTATTAACATATTTGATAATAATAATTAAAACCATGAAAAGGGGTTCATCACAGTTTCTCCCCACCCCCCAAAAAATTGTAGCTGCTACAGTATGTGAAAGGATCCTCTCACTGTTACAAGAGATATGAATGTTCTGCCTTATCTTGTACAGTACCTGTAGCCACACCCAGGAGCCTGATACACATATCAGCACACAGTATGATGTAGGTCTGATGATAGCGGCCTCACTCAGAGTTATTCAATAAAGATAGCAAGTCTCCTTCACTCCCTCCTCTTATGCAACATCATTTATCTTCACAATAATATCTGTTAAGCACCCAGCATCCTACCAGGCATAAATACCACCAGTGTGGTACATATGTATCACTGTGTGTCCGTGTCTGCGTGTAGCCCTGTGGTGAAGCACACTTCCTGCTTTATATTCCGATCAATTGCAGTCACGCAGTGGAGTAAAGGCGATCGATGGACGGCATGCAGGAAAAAGCTGATAAACCAAAGGATACAGAGCTATGTTAACCAACACAGAGAGAAAGAGAAAGAGAAAGGAAGGAAGGGAGGAAGGAAGGAAGGAAGTGCATTATATTCCTAAAAATGATGGCTCCAAACGTGATTTGGCCCCCAAAAAAGTATTGTGATTATTTTGACCAATCTTGTGAATTTGACTTGAACCACAATGTGATAGATGCATCTCATGTTGTTGCTTTTAAAAAGCTAAAAGCAACAAAAACACATTGATTGAACACATTGATACAATTATTCAGATTTTATTGCAATTAATTTTGCAGCCATAATTACACTAATGATTTATTATACATATTTTTCCAACTCTAAATTCGAATTTTATCTATATTAATACACTAATTAATATTAGTGTGCCAAGTGGCTATGTTGCCTGGAAACTGCAAACAACCTACAGTTACTGGAGTATAATCGCAGATAATTCTGATCATTATGTACACTGTTCAGTATTGGTTTCTGTTATCATACTGTTGCTGCTGGCTGTAAATAAAACTATAACCCACCCGAGTCTGTGAGTTACGGTGATTTTATCATGTTTTGCATCAATGCTAATAACATCTCTATCCGTCATAAAAACACTGTAATGCAAAGCCTCTTGTGGCTTATTGCTTTAACATCACCCAGTGCCTAGAAATGGCGTCTATCTCCTCTGCACACACTCTCACTCACAATGGCTGCTGTGAGTCGGGTGTGTGCTGTGCACTGCTGCATTGCAGATGTTTGGAATGGCAGTCGAAGTCTCTGCTGTGACGGAGGACTTCAACACGCGCCGATTAAACTGACAAACGTCTTGCATGACACGTGGAGCGTCTGCACGTCTGAAAAGAGAGAACTCTTATGTGAGGAGAATTAGCCACTGCTAATGTGATCTTTTATAACATAAAGAGTCTTATGTTACTTTGGCTGGCATCTCAATAGCTCCAGCCATCAGCTCTTTGTGGGCAGACAGTCTTGTGTGTCCAGCTGCTGTTGGACAAGAAAATGGATCTCTCTGTGCATTATGAAAACACCCTTTTTTTTCACAGTGCATCTCAAATGCCTGCTCTCTCTCTCTGTTTCTCTAACTCTCCAGAACTCAGAGCTGGCGTTCATCCAGTCTAAACATAACCCTCTTTTCATACATTCTATCCCCTATCACTCGCTCTCTGTCCATTCATCCCATCCATGCCATGCTCTCCTGGCCCTGGTCCAGTTCTAACAGCATGTTCTGTCTTGATTAGCATTTGGGGTAAATATCCACAACTCCAGTCCCACAGCTGAAGAGCATTAGCATCTTTAACAAACAGACAATCCAGAGAGTGTATAAAGCACTCATCTATAGGTGCCAGGATGAAAGCAAAGCTGTTGGGACCTCAACCTTTCAGTCCTCTCTCTCTCTCTCTCTCTCTCTCTCTCTCTCTCTCTCTCTCTCTCTCTCTCTCTCTCTCTCTCTCTCTCTCTCTCTCTCTCTCTCTCTCTCTCTCTCTGTCCCACTTACAGCGTTTCTGTCTATTTTATCTGCTGGCTTTGTCACACTTGGCTTTCATCATAAAGCACAGAATTAGACAACCTCTCATGGGAAAAGCTTGACAACATACATTTTTGCAAAGACAGAAATATGTAACCCCAGGTATAAATCGCTGCAGTTTCCGGGTAAATATATATATACTAGAAGTGTATTACAGGATTTAAAATGCTGAACATACCTCCATTGAACGTTTTCGCCTAATTTTTTTCCAACCCTGCTTAAGTTCGTCCCAATGTTGAGCTTCATTGGAAGACCTGCATGACTTATAATTTATCAAAGGTTTTCAATGGCTTTAAGGTCAGGGGACTGAGGAGGCCACTTAAAGATGTCAAAATGCTGAGCATAAGCACTTTCATTGCAGGAAACTTTGTTGCATGCACAGTGTGTTTGGGATCATTGTCATGTTGGAAATTACACATTTGCTCTCCAAATAGATTGGCTATATTGTGTTCAGCAGAATCTTCAAGTATTGGGCCGACATCCTTCCAACACCTGCTGCAGACATGCGTCTCCAATACCAATGTTTCCCCTGCCGTGCTTAAAGGCGCCACGCATGCATTTGGTATTAAAACACGCCAGTCATCTCCTACGAACATACCTGACACCATCCAGTGATATAGGTTGTTAAATTTTGACTCGTCGGATTGCAGAACATGGCTCCAGTCTTCCACAATCCAGTCCTTTTTTTTGTCTTCTGGCAAATAGAAGGTGTTTTTTTGCAGTAGATAAAATAAATATCCTAAATGGTTTCTTTACTGGTACACAAGCTCTCAATCCAGCCTCTTACAGCCGTTGTCGTACAGTTCAGGATGAAATTGGAGGTTGGAGGTCTCATCCGGGTCTTTAGAAAGCTGTTTTGAGGTGGTCTCACATTCTAGTGATTTTCATCCTCCTGTCAAAATGCTCACTAGTCTTCCTTGACCAGCCATAGCACTTTCCATTCTGCATGGTAGTGGTCTCGCTCTTCTTTGAAAAAAATTCTGTGGACATTGTGACCATTCACATCCTGCACATGAGCAATATCCAAAACCAATATTTTTCTTGGTTGCAGAGGACAGCTCATTCCATCTGGCCATTTTCACTAAAACCCACAAAATAACATCTAATAGTATAGCAAAAACTTGCCACATAGTGATTTATTGAATTACAGGCTGGGAACAATGAATGCAAGCTTGGTACTGTATGACCACTTGGCCAAAAATGATATACTGAAACATGGAATGCGTACATTAGTTTCACACGCAGACACAACTTCACAACAGGCATCAGAAATCACTTTTGGCTACTTCTGTATATTACAAGATCTTTTTGTCTGAAATGTCATATTTTAAATGCCATTTGAAAATAGTAAAAATTACTCCATAAAATGCTGTGCTGCTTATGTTTGTCAAAAACATGATACTTGTTTGGTATTATTTGATGAATAGAATGTTCAAAAGAACAGCATTTATTTGAAATAGAAATATTTTGTAACATTATGAATGTATTTTACTGTCAAATTTGATCAATATAAAGCACATTTGATGAAAGTATAAAATAAATCTAACAAAAAACCTACTGACCTAAAATTTTGAGTGGTAATGTAAGTAGATTTTAAGTACTTAATTGTATATATTTAGTTATTTCATCAAGAAATAACTAAGTCAACGGATTGCACAAAATAACGTATAGTCACGTTTTCCCACGAGACCAGGTACAAATTAGAATAAATGCACATATTCACACACCAATATGCTCTTTGTTGAGCAGACTAAGCAATCCTAGACACAAAATGGTGTCCGAATTCAGAGAAATCCTGGCCGCCAGTATTTCAGGAGTGGGTGAGAATTGGGACCTCAGGCCTGTTGCCCTTATCTAAACCTAAATGTGTAATTCATCTCCTCCCTGAAAGAGGACGACATCACCTTTCATTTGAAGAGCGCAGTGAGTGGTGTTTGTGACTAATGCTGAGATACTGTTGTGATAGACACAGTTGTAAGTGAAGAGCAAACCCAACTGTACACCTCTGAAAGAAAATGTCCTATCTCTGGAGTATGATGTGTGCTCTCTAAATGTCACACAATGTGCTCTATGCACACAGAGACAGGTGGCACTGCATATAATTCACTTTGTGAGGGAGACTGGGAGCTTTTAAAGGGGAAACACTCCTGATAATTAAACCACAGATTGCTGGATAAAGTGCACTTTGAGAGCATCAAATATTCTCTACTATCCAATAATGGGAATGTCCAGTGCATTACACCAAACAGTTAATCAAGACAAAACGTTAAAATAGTGAATTGTATGCCAGCTGTAATTTCACTCTCCCAAAAAGATAATTTCCTTGTTAAGAGTCAATATAATGCCACGTTAATTTGTTTGTGCCCCCTGGATAGCATTGTTTTTAATGCCCAATGCAATTTGGTAACACATTATTTTGATGGTCCCTCAATAGACATTTGACTTACTATAAGTAACTTTGCAACTACGTCAACTTATTCTACTTACCCGAACCATAACACCTAACCCTATCTTAAGAGTCGACCAATACTCTAGTGAGAGTTAGTTTACATGTAGTTGACAAGTTACTTATAGTTATTAGAATGTCTAAAGTGGACATTTGAAATAAAGTGTAACCCAACATTATTGTCATATTATTACAGTTAAAATTTTCAGCAGCCATTACTCCAGTTTTCAGTGTCACATGATCCTTCAGAAATCATAATAGTGATTTGGTTCTCAAGAAAAATGTCTTATTATTATCGATTTTTTGTTGTTGTTGAAAACTGTGATAATTTTCTTTCGTGATTATTTGATGAAAACAGATCAAAATAACAGCATTTATTTTAAATATATATTATATATATATATATATATATATATATATATATATATATATATATATATATATATATATATATATATTGGAATAATGCATCCTTGCAGCATACAGTAGAAGCATTGAAATCTTTTATTTTAGAATTTAGACACATTTTTCAATTACTGACCTAAACCGTAGTGTGTGTGTGTGTGTGTGTGTGTGTGTGTGTGTGTGTGTGTGTTCACAAAAGTGTGTGACTCATATATTATTTATTTATTGTAATTTCGGAAAACCTTACACTTGTTCACTCACAATGCGTTGATGAGCAATCATTCAAAGTTCAATATCACCGTAATGACTCACGAGTTCTCAGAAACCCTGTCAATACTCAATTTACTGGAATCTCTCACTAAATGCAACATTGATTATTCAAACAGACGCCTAGTTGGAGGTGAAAATTCACTTCTTTCCAAACATTGAGGTTGAGACTTACTCCCAAACAAACAGTCAACCACACAAAATGCCTTTACTATTACTAATGCATCATACATTCACAGTAATTTATAATATTGGTTCAAGAGTGTTTGAACACTAGTTGTTTTCACACAACCATTCAGAACTGGGTAAGTGTCCAGACGTTTCTATGATGTTTGTTTTAGGATCAATATTTCAGGGCGTTTAATGGTATTTTTTATACAGATTGATCCGTTGTGAGTTTTCTCTCCAGAGAAACACACAGTATAAGACTCGCCTTTATCAGACTAAAAGACATCAGAGTGTCAGTAGCTGTGTAAAAGCAAAAATCCATCCTATAATCTGCTAAAAATCCTCTTACGTCGTACCTGGAATATACAGTAGCTACGAGATGACGCCGCATAGAACAGCATAGCCTATCAATTGTGATCCCTCTCCACCCATCTATCTCTTCCTGCTCTCAGCACAAAGCATATCTCACTGTGATTTCCAGGTAGGACAAAATACAGTGGCCTTGTCACCATTCATAACAGGCAACACCCTTAAGGAATCTTTCAACACACGTTCACAATGACTTCTTCACCTTCCCGAAAGCATCATCAAAAATGACAGACAAATCTGTCTGTTTGAGCACATATCCTTCCGGAGGGCTATAAGCTCTGGGTTGAGGAATCAGAGGACTTTATTAGTCTGGAAACGCATAGAAATGTACACAGAATCTGTCGTATACATGCAGCTAGAGTTTTTACATCCATGCGTGGGAAGAATGACTGCTGTCAATGTGTCCGACATTTGAGACGTCTGTGGACGTCAGCCAGGGGCACATGATGAAATCATCCTAACAAATTTGAGAGGAAACTGAGTTTCATTTCATCACCTCCACAATCCTTCCTGAATCCCCCCATGGTTGTGTTGGCTGTCTTCGCATGAGAGCAATAGCGTGAATTTCTTAATTAAGCTCAAGAGGAAGTTATTACTTTTGGGACAAGTACAGCTCTGTACTTACTGCTATTACCTCAGTCTCTCAACGTGTGTGATAATGGAAGAGGGAACAATGAGAGAGAAAAATTGAGAAAATAAGAAATGTTTTCTGTTCACACTCTATTCATTTCGGTTTCTAACAGGTTATGTAAGCACAAGGACTGCCTTCTTTTCGAGGGTAAAGTGGGACAGGCATTCTGGGGCTCTTCTGATTAAGAATAGGAAGTGACACATGGAGAGGTACTTGCTGTGTTGTGTGCTAGATGATGATTTGTACAGGCAAACACAAGGACTGGGAGGAAAAAGCTCTGCTGCTGAAGGAAAACCGTTGTCTCCCAATGCGTAAAAACATTGGGAAACAACGTTCAGGCAATTTAAGTGCATTATGGGATGCATTCTCGGATGAGCAGTAGAGGGAGGGCTCAAGAGCTCAAAGGATTTGGTTTTTCTCAGAAAAGCACCAATCCAATAACGGGCCTGCAGTTCAATATTACGATTCTCTATCAGATGGAAATGAAGATTTTCATCCAAAAACATATTTTAATATCTCTCTGGTTTGAATGTGATATGCACCGATGGCCTTCCCTATACAAATTCAAGATAAATCTGGATTCACTGAAAAATCAAATGGAGTGCAATGAAATAAAGGTTATGGATCAAAAGGAAATCCTAAAACAAATGGGTTGTAGGCTGTGATTAAACATTCAGAAGGTGTTTGTGTAAAAACAAATACAAAGTAGGTCAGTCCTTCTATCCTGCACCAGCGAAACGTCACTGATGGTCTTATTCCGGAGGATTCCATTGGTTCACCCACTGCTAAACTACTTGTGTCAACATTGAAACGTATATGATTTTCTGACTTCCTGTGGATACCAAAATTAGTTATTTGTTTTCAAAATAATGTCCACACCATAAATGTATAGTAAAAGTAGTCCATTCTACTTTCTTGGAATATTTTCTGAATTCACATTTCACATTATAACTTTATGTGAGGAACAGAATGACTTTTAAGTCATTATACAGTGATGAATATTCATTCAAACATTCACAATATTCCAAGTCAAGATGCATTGTACCAGGGTTGATGCTATGTAAAATGCCATTGTGTGTATACTGACGAACTATAAAGCACAAGAATTTAATTTCATTGAATAAGATTTGAGAGCCATGGCAAAGTGAAAGATTTTCAGAATTTATTTAGCACTTATTCTGTTCCTGCACTCAAAATTATATACTGTACCGTTTAAAAGGTCCAGAATAAAAGCCATTACATAGATATTTTATGGCATGACAGTCCTACAATGGCATTACAACAGCATCAGAAGAAAGAACTCGATTCTATGGCAGTGTTTGTAAAATCTGCTTATCACAAGGTTAATCACAATACAGATGCTATCTAGACCCTTCATTATGTTCATTTTCTTAGTGAGTTCAGTGTCAGGGCAAAATGAGGTAACAAATTATATCAGAACTATTAAACAAGAGGCAAGTGCCAAATACCTCTGCCAAACGTCCTCTTCCCCTAAACGTGAAAAGCCATTTAACAACTACAAACAATCTCAAGCATGAGCTGCTTCATTCTTGATAACACTGAGATGAAATCATTTTTTTCCTCAATTAGATTTTCTTTCTACTCTCATTCTGTGTGAGAGACTGGATAGAGGCTGACATCTCTCAAGCTTTCTAAGTTTCATGAGGCCTGATTCTTGCGTGAGGGAAACCGAATCCTTTAAATGCAATGGCTTGATTACACAGAATTATGAATCTATCAGAAAATGTGATCAAAACAAACTTAATTAGTCTTAAATTAGTTCTTAAATTAGTCAGAAGTTCAAACTTAAATTATGAGCTGAAGCTAATCCCAAGAGCAGATAAAGAATTACACCTATCCTTCCCAACAGTATCGGAAAAAATGAAACACGCATCCTAAATAAAGATAAATGCTTCACGTAATGGTAAGCAGTGTGTCTGCATTGGTTCACTTAATTCATGCTGTCTACTAGTTATGACAAGGGAGCCTCTGTTTCTATGCGTCACACTGGCAAAGGACAGCAGTCACCAAAGAATAAAACAACAAAGGCGCCCAGGAAGCAGAGACCTGAAACAGGACATGGCTGGCGGGGAATTAGGAACGACAGCTGTGTACCATCACTTCCTGCCAACATGCCTTAAAAAAGATGTTCAGTGAGCCTGAAGTTCTTCTGGAAACAAGTCATTTGTTGTGTTCTTGTTTTGCAGTATTCTAGTCGATTTGGAGGAGGATTTGACAGGGTCTCCCATCACTCAATGATCACTGTCTTGTAACACTGAAGCATCACCCTAACTAACTTTTCCCAAGCACCCTCTGAATTCCAAGAATGAGGGTGCTGTCAAACTGCTGCACTCAGTGTCCGGTCTCATTCTCAACCACTGAACCTGTACTAAAACAGGTTCACACACACACACACAGAGAGAAAGAGAAACACAGACACACACACTCGTTGTGTTTCCATGTTTTATGGCAGTGGTATTCAAATGGCGGACCACAGTTCGGTTCCGGAACCCGGCTTGATTTCATCCGGCTGTGGTATTTTACCGTTTCTACAGATTAAAGTGATTTGTGCGTCAAAACACCAGAGCAGTGCACACCACAAGCGCTCAGGGTTGTTTACGGCAATGATCTTTCAGCGCTATGTCCTATAATATTTGTATCTAAAGCCAACGTTAATTCAAGCTCTCTCTCTCTCTCTCTCTCTCTCTCTCTCTCTCTATTATGATATGCAAGCACAGCAGTGCTCTAATAATACACTTTTAAAAAAATAGGCTTAACAACAATGTTTTTGTGGTTCAGTTCCATTCACTATCTTTCCAACATGCAGTGGGGCAGAAAAAAAAAAGTCACATTGACTGTTTGTCGGTGTTATTTACACAGCTGTTATTGATTTTGTCACATTTGTGATGTCAGGATGAGATTGTTTTGAAAATGATCAGTTAGCTCAGTTGATTTTAACCCATGCTGTGCTTCATGTACCAAGTGTTATTGTATACCGTTTCCCATTACACTGCAAAGTTTACTCTATTGACTTTCATTGTAAAAATTTTCAAATGAAGAAAAAACGTGACCAATCAATCAAAAGTCCACACATCCAAAGTGCTGCACATGATGACAGATCAAGACATTTAGGTAAAATAATTTTAATTATATCATTTTTTTTCTCCACAAATTTTTACAGTGTATTTTGTGTTTGGGAGATATGACGGTGGGTTGCGTCAGCTCTCCTCTTCTGCTTTTCTTTATGGTGGTGCTGGAATTATTTAAGTGCAGAAGATACAGAGAGTTTTTTTTCCTAAAGGAAGCCCATAGGGAACTCAAGAGCGCATGCATGTCTTTGTACCAGCTGGCAGTTCAGGGCTCAGAGAACAAAACAGGGCTAAAGAGAGCGGAGCTGCGCCTAGAATCATAACAAGCAGTCAATAACCATTATAAGCTGATAACAGTCCCTATGTCCTCTGTGACAGATGTCTTTTTTGAACAGGGAGCCATAGGGGGACACAACAGAAGCACAGAGCGCTGTAACAAATATAATGTGTCAAATGAGAGCGGGTCCAAATGGACACCAGTATTGTGGTGTGACTTTGTTGACTGTAGGTCAAATAGAAAGACCAGCTTAAAGTCCTTAAAATAAACTGTTCAACAAAGTTTAATTCTATATAAGTTCTGCACACTTCTGCAAGTATTTTTGAGTTTTTTTATTTATTTTAAGAAACTGATGTGATTAAATTTTAAATAGAGAGTAAAAACAGTTTATTATGCAACAGGTAAAGCATGACGTCAATGAATCTCTCCTTTTCTGTCTTACAGCAATTACACAGCAGTTTCATGAAAAAATATATTTTGTAGTACTGTTGAATACTCAGTTTTGGCCAAACTGTTCCTTTAATTATTTAAAGTGTTCATTTTATCACAATTATAATTGAAGTTATCACAAAAATTTTGAAATGTATAACACATCCAGTGATGATGTGACATTTTTTAAACCTAAAGAAAATTGGTATCTTTCTCATTACAATTCAAATTACCATGCTTTCCAACTACTAAAAATACATTTAAGTGTTTCAAAATGGTGTGTTGCCTTCATAACAATCTAACTTCCATAATTATCACAGCGGAGCCTTGATTAACACATGGAAAAAGAAAGAACACATTGACGCAAACAGCTCACATGCTAAAACACACATGAATGCAGACAGATTAAAATGGGTTAGCTAAATGAAGAGTGACACATAGAGACAGTGTATAATTATACTTAACTTATTTCCATAGACATTAAACTATGCAAAAACAGGAGCCAATTGAGACATAGAAAGCCAAATGAGGGGTGAAAGATGGTTAGAAAGGGGGAAAAATAAGAAAAAGCACACACACACACACATGAACACGCACACAAAGAGTCATCTCAAATGTGCACAAACACAGCATACCCTTTAAACCATCTTCTCCCCTGGGGATTTAAGCTATTTATTTTCCCAGCATTCCTATCATCAAATCTCTTTGTGAGCAAAGCCTGAGAAAAATTACCTCTAAATAATTCCAATGGTCTGCCGTAGAAAGGTTAATGAAGCAATTAAAAGTCTCTTTGGAGAATTAAGAGGAAAGAGAAATCAAAAGTGATCAAACAGAAGTCAGCAGACTCCACTTCCTGGTGCCGTATCAGGCCACAGGTACAAATTTATGCCTACTGTGTAGGGACATGAAATGTTTGCTGCATGGTGAGTTCTGTGACATCAGAGATGTTTGTCATGCATCTAATCTAATGTCATTAATCTGATGCAATTTCATAAACCTTACATGAACGTCCATGTTTAAGCCAAAAAAAGACCAAATATGACCCATAACTCAATTTTGCCTGAAAAAGAAGTGAAATCTGGAAGTGATATTGCATGTTTGGAAGTATTGTTGAACTGTCAGGCTGAAAATGCAGAAACTTTAGCAAGCATGAAGTGTGTAGAATAAAAGCCCTCAGAATGAGTAGGTGAAGGCGAATTCCAGATGGCACTTTTGTGCCAGGAAGCGGGCACCATTTGTTGGGACGTCCCAAATGAAAGTGAACACCCTTCTACAAGTCCGTTAGAGAAGGGTACATGAGATGGTCACTTCAAGAAAATAATTTTATCGTTTATGATCATGTGACCCAGGGTGACAACACGATTCATTCAGGAGTTGTAACAAACAGAATAATTTCAGTTCTTGTTATATTTTGATATATTACACACATTTTAGTAATGCATTTTATAGGAAGTTTAAATAAGTTTCATAGGTATGAATATGTTCAATTGTATACTGTATACAATGTGACTACCAGCAGTGTCCAAAGAAGAGACGGCAAGTTTTATACAGTTGAAAGCAGAAAGGGAACTATAGTAGTTTGTTTCCGCCACAGAATTAAACATTTTAAAATAAGTTTCTCAGAATTGTGAGTTTATATCTCACAATTCTGACTATATAACTCGCAATTGCGTGTTATAAAGTCATAATTGCGAGATATACAAATGCATAAATGAATGAACGAACGAACGAAAGAAAGATGGTACAGCTGTGATGCACAGAGATGCTGAGCTACAGGAAATCGTGTGCAAAAGCAATATGGATAGCCGGAATGTGCTGTCTTTTATGACTTAACCTCTGCCCTTCAAAAGTCATTGAAATTGATTGCAACTTGATCTCTAAATCTCTTTCTGCGTGCACAACATACACAAATACATATACAGTACTGTGTGATGTAATTGGAGGCTGTCACAGTTGGTGTTCCCCACTGAGTTATAATTAACCCCCTCGCATGGGGCAGCCAGGTCTCCAACTTCAGAGGAAAGAGGTGGAGAATATCCTAAAATATATATCATGCATGCGTGATATTGATGAAATTGATTAAATGTATTTGTGGGTTGAGGATGCATGTCATTTGTAGAGCTGAGAATCCTATGTGATGTGAAAAGCAAAAATACACAAACACACACTAAAAGTATTCTCCTTTCTACACACATTGTACAAAAAAGTCCTATTATATCTTGCCTCATTGAGCAGATCTGATTTCTATGGAAGCCCGTTTCTGCCACGGTTGAGTAAAAAAAAAAAAAAAGATTCTTTAAGTCATAATAATGATAAACTTTCTCATAATTATGACTTAGTATCTCATAATAATGAGAAAGTTTCTCATAATAATGACTTAACATCTCATAATGAGAAACTTTCTCGCAATAATGAGAAACTCTCGTAATAATGACTTCACACTTCTACGCATGCGCAAAGCAGTGGAGCAGAAGGGTGGCTAGCGACATCCGCTGGTCAAAGCCGTGTAAACAGCAAACATGGCACGCTCTGCAAAACAGTTGTTTTCATTAAAGTCAGTGTGATCTACGAAGTGCAATCTGTAGTATCATTAAATAACATCAATTAAAAATCATCAGTATATCTTCCATACTTTTCCATGCGCACGAAAAGGTGTGAAAGTGGAATGCAGAAGCAGGACGGTTACCATGGTAACGAAGGATGCCTTCTTGTGCACACGATGGAAATTGTTACATGCACTTACAAAACTATCAGATTAAAGTTGGAATATTACATTTATTCATTAAGCTTACGTGTAACATCTTCATAAAATATATGGAAGATGGATATGGAACTATCTGGAAGATGAATACAGGAATCACCTTTAAAATGTTTATGACTTTGGGGACATTTACACATAAGTGGGCAGTGGAAAGGGGGAAAACGCAAGGTCTTGATACGCGTTTCAACATCTGAAAAATGTTAAATTGAGCGCCGTGTTTTTAGAACGCCGTGTCATGCGCGAGACGCTGCAAAAGACGCGAGCGCAACGTCCGTCTAGTGCGTTTGTCTAGAAAAGAAATGAAAAAGCAGCGCAGTGGAATGAAAAAGCGCATTCTGTATAAACGGACCCTTATGCAAAAACAAAACTGCTTGAAAATGTGTTTGTACACAGATTTCCAGATGAAGCGTTCTCTAAGTGATGTTGGGTGACGTCACTTCTTGTTGACGTTTAAAGTATTGTCAAACAAAACGGAGGCTAGCTAGACCCTCCCTCCTCCTCATCCGCGCACTAACTCCCCAAACCCCACCCCCAAATCCTTCTTGTCGGTTATTGGCTGCAACAGTTTGTTATGTTTCGTGAGGCGGGTTAGCCCAGTTAGTTTTTGTTGCCGTTTGTGGAGCCTGTGGTGTCTGCAGAGACCGCGGTTTTTTACAGTTTGTTCAGGGGACAGGCAGCTAGCGGATAGTGAGGAGATGTTTGCTGTATGCGACAAAAAATGTTTTGGCCTAAAAAACGTGTGACATCGCTTAGAGCACCTTTAACAGATTTGGAAAGGTGTGCTGTCTTATCTTTCCTCCATCAATTTGAAATCCATGGATCACCCTTCTGTGTTGCTGCTTGTTCATAAACAAAAATACAAATGAATATTACAAAAGAATAAAAGACTATCTAGTATGGAAGCCCGTCTCATATACTGATAATTTATCATTAAAGGTGCCCTAGAATGTGAAATTGAATTTATCTTGAATTTATCTTGGCATAGTTAAATAACAAGAGTTCAGTACATGGACATGACATACAGTGAGTCTCAAACACCATAGTTTTTTCATTTTAATTTAAATCTCGTTTTTGAAAAACACCCCTGAAAAACAGACGAATCTCCACATAACACCGACTGTGACGCAACAGCTATCTGTCTGTCTATCTATCTATCTATCTATCTATCTATCTATCTATAATCGGATACCGCTACAGTTTAATTTGAAGTTGTTAGTTTGCTCTGCCCATTTCACCACGGACTGTTTCTCTAACCTGGAACAATATCAAGCAGCCAGGCTTCTCTCGGCGTCTCAAACGGACGAAGGGGGCGATTTCAACTAACGTTATATTCCCGCAAGCGGTAAGTAGTGATTTTATTAACGATAATTTACACTGTGTTATCTAGGATCCAGCGCGATATTGTTTTTTCCTCGAGAGACATCATGGCTTGCAAACGAGCGAACGAAGCATGGCAGTTGCTCAGTGTTTGGATGTACAAATGAACACAAAAGTATTTTTTTAGTTCCTTCATCCGAGCCTCTGGAGAACCAGTGGGTTATGTGAATTTCTGATGCGTAATTGTTCAAGTTCAGACAGATAATCTTTGCCTCAAAGTCGTTCAATACTGTTTATGCATCAGTAAATCAAGCCAGTGACTAAACGCTCAACTTCACGCCGTTTCTCGCAGAAACTGCGTTTCAGTGATAAGATCTTCATTCACGCTATCAACAGGCTGTCATCTGCTCAATGCTCATCACTGCAACTTTTTATGTGATGGGAATAGATCTAAATACTTAAAAAACTTCTCACGATTCGTTAATCTCGATAGCTGTAATAGTAAACACGTATAAAAGCTGTAATAGTAAAAGTTTTCCAGATAGCTCTACATGTAATGCCAGATATTTCATATGCAAGCATGTCAGCCAATCACAGCAGAGGGCGTTTACTCTGAAGTCTCTCAGCAGACACGCCCCTTCAAACAGAGTGTTCAAATCAGAGGATGAAATCAGGCTAGGAAATATGCCTTTTATTTCTAAATTATAACAACTTTAGATCTAAAAAACATACTAACATTATAAGGGCACCCCAGGAAACATTATAAAATAATAAAACAATCCATTCTAGGGCACCTTTAATGTTATTCACTGCAGAGCGTGTCATGTTTGCTGTGAAGCATTTACAAGGCTTTGACCAGCGGATGTCGCTAGCGTGGGACTCCCTTGTGCTCCGCTGCTTTGCACATGCGTAGATGTGCGAGAAAATAAGTCATTATTACGAAAAAGTTTCTCATTATTATGAGATGTTAAGTCATTATTATGAGAAAGTTTCTCATTATTACGAGATGTTAAGTCATTATTACAAGAAAGTTTCTCATTATTACTAGAAATAGATTAGAATAGCAGATGAACGCGAATGTAAACAAGTTCTGTGGAAAACAATGGTAAGGTCGGTCAAGTTTATTTTTTATATATTTCTGCCTGTAAGTGGATGCAAAAGACTGAATGACAAAGTGAACAAACACTGCAGACTCACCAGATAATGTTTATGTGAGCATATAATCATGTTAACAAGAACACGGAGAGAGTGAAATGAATTTTGATAACAGAAAATTTCAGAAAAACAGAAGAATTTTGATGACAGAAAAATAACATTTGCACATGGTTAAAAAAAGATAACCCTATTTTAATACTTTAATTCATTATTAGCCTATCATTAAATAATTCACCCAAACGTTTTGCTATCATTCCCCCACAATCATGTTGTGAGGGTCATGCCAGTTTTCAGGAAAAATGAAACAATTATTTTGTGTCCCATAGGTTTAAAACAAGTAAATTATGACAGAATTTTCATTTTTGGGTGAATTACCCCTTTAAATGGCCTAGGCTATGTACACACACACACACCTTCATATACCCACATATTCATAATCAAGTGTAAATAATCTATGTCTTTTCAAATAGGTGCTCTGATATCCTCTAAAAGGACTTGACTTACCTTCTAAATGACCTTTACACATCAAATGCAGATATTGGCATCTATCCAAAAGGTCATTTGAAATGCTTGCTCCATTAGCAGAATATGCAGAGATCTATAAAGCACAGACTTCTAAGATCCTTTAAAAAATAAAAAAGTCAAAACATTTCTGTAAAATATGTTTTTTTTCCCACAAGACTGCCTCTCTCTCTCTTTTAATCTATCTTTGCTACACCCCAATTTACATCGTCTATCCTTCACATTGGTAGTAGAACTGCATCCCACACTTCTTGAACTGTTGGTGATAATACATTAATTCTACGATGAAACATTTCATTCATTTGATAAGACATTTACCTTGAAAATGCTTGAGCAATACCTGCCTACTTTCCGTGAAAGTTAAAAGCTTCAGGGGTTAGGTTAAGCAGGCTTAGATTAAGGACACTGCTAGGGAAATGATATACTACAGTAACTATTTTAGACTTTAGTCAATGTGTGTTGAGGGTTGCTACATATATGTTGCTGTAGGAATATGAGTTTAAGCTGTTTATGTAATCACTTGTTTACAGAAAATAAAAAATAGGGCTGCTTAAAGTTTTCATTTCTGACATTAATCAAAAGTTTACAGTAGCTCCATTACTTTCACACATTAGTAAACCGACCTAATTCAACATATCTTCAATCAAGAAGTGTTTGTACGGTTGTGTCCTCGTTCAAAGGACCAGTTATAAATAAGAACAGCAACAATAAATGGTAGTTTTTAATGGCTAATCTAATTTATGTATATATGAATCTGGATTAGTCTTTTAATAGATATGTAGTAATTAGCAGTCTTTGTATGGTGGATTAATTAATTATTATTGAAGCTCAACAAGTCTGACATATAACCTTTGAGCACAACACAGTCGGAATTAAACACAAATAATTATGCATGTAGATTCCATGGCTTCATATATTTCGACGGATTTGAATGGAATATCTGCACTGGCCCTACAAGGCCATATACTAAGATTAGTGAAATTAGTGAAAGCTCAAAATAATTAATTAATTAAATAAATAAATGATGACCTGTCACAGAAACTAAGAAACTTTTACTTATACATTCATACACATTTGAAAACCCTTATTTTAATTAAAACGCCTACCAAAATTACCCAAACATAAACATATGGTACAGACTGTTAGGTTTTCTTTCTTTATAAGAACAACAAATCTGAGAAATACAAAAAATATGAACAAATATTATCAAATTTGAATTATGTAATTAATCACATCAACTGAAAATATCATTATATTTTAATCTCCTGTCACCCCTAAATACTGGAATGTAATACTCTAAGGGCCTCTTCTAGCCGATAACAAAAGGGCTGCATGATGGAGTTAACGTCCATGTTTTGTTGATGTGCTAATATGAGTCAACACATTAAACTACAGCGCCGTCATATTTGTAAACATCTTAGTACAAGCAAGGGCATTTGTACTTGTTGAATACCATAATCATAATTACCAACTCAAGCATGTCTAACAATTCAATCTTGTATACAATGCATAAAGAAACAAAATTAAGTATTCAAAAGTGATTTTTCATTCAAAACATATCATTGCAAACACGTACAAAAAATAGGATAAAAAGCGCTGACATGTTTGTCAAATGTAGTGTGGTCAAATATCAATGACTGGACGATGGACGTCTCCTTGCTCATTACAATCATTGTCTTTCAGTACTTAAGTCTATGATTAACGTGACGTATTTAAACGTGACTTTTAGAAAATTGGTGTGAATGCAGCTGAGTGGGAGAGTAAACAGCACTATATGTTTGGTTTGGGTTCGTGTCATACATTTTTGTATGAGCCAACTTGTACGATTTCTTGCAATTTCACCATCATGACTTCTCACATGAGACCCAATTGAAAAGACGGTACAGGTGCTGAATGAATATGAAAATATTGTTTGGGGTCTTTATTTTTGCATGGGCCTCTCTGTATACTGTGAATATATGCATTTGATTTGCTGCAGAATAGAGCATCAAAGACTGGCGCCCCTCACAGCTCTCTGACCCAGCCTTAGAAGTGACCAGGCACACTCTGTTTCTTTCTCTCACTCTCACTCCCCATCCATTGTCTAAAAACAATTCAATTTTTTTGTGTTTTTACCAGTAAAAATGCCTAAACATCCTTAAGGCAAGGCAATATATATTCTCTGAAAACATATCTTAACACAACACAACACAACAACATATAACATATTACACGGCTCTGTGGAATACTTGATTCTGATTGGTCAATCGCACCATCCAGAGGTATGCTATCAACCAGTAAAAACTGATAACACAGGCTCATCCGGGTAACTGAAGTCATTGCTTTACACTCACTATGAACGTTTTTTTCCTGATGGAAGTTGTGCGTTTGGTGAGCTAATAAAATGTTAAAACTCAATTCAATATTTTGTGTACAGTTATTTAATAGTCATCTGGTATCGCAGACTTGCTCTCTTGTTTCATACAAAAGCACCTGCTGCCATTTTGCAATGACTGTTTTGTACACTGTATAATGGATCATAAGATAACAAGCAAGTATACGATTTTAAAACAGTTTAATCTCAAATCAATATATCTTATCCCCATAATTATTTATGTGGTGAAATACAGTGTAATAAGTGGTATGACTGTACCGTATCCTTTAAATGTCTGTCTAGTTTAAACTTGTCGCTTGCTATCAACTGCTTTCTCAGCGGAATCTTTGAGTTTTAAGAGCTAATAGAGCATTTTTTATATAAATATATATTTATATATATTTATTTACTTATGTGGCAAGTAGTAGTGTAATAATCGAGATAATGTACACCCAGCCGGTTGTTATCGCAGAGTAAACCCTGACAGGGTGATCAGGACCCCAACACAAAGCTGGATGTACATTATCACACAACACAACACAACACAACACAACACAACACAACACAACACAACACAACACAACACAACACAATCAATTAAATGTACAGTCAGATTCAGATTGGAAAAATTTCAAACATTAAATTCTGGATATTTACCCATAGCTTCAGTCAGTCCGTTAGGAAGGAAGTATTAATAAGTTTTAGGGCTTTTCAAAAATTTTTTTTTACTGGAAATCAAGGCAAAAAGACCTAAAATATTTTCTTTTTGCAGCATGAACAGTGAGCAAGAGAGCAAAACAGATTCTTAGTTTCAGTGTCAGGAGCTGTTCTGTATGACAGTATCTCTCATCATGGGCGTCACTCTGAGAACAGTGACTCCCATCACCCTTGTCTTTAACTGCTCCCCCTCTGTCCTCTCTTTACCTCACACTCCCTCATCTGACTCACACGAGACTACTATTCTTTCAGCATGGAGAATAAAACGCACAGATGTCACACACTCGCGTCTATAATTGGAGTGCTGATTTTTCTCACATCATCTTTGCAATCACTAATTAATGCTGCAGCCATGCTCATCTTCCTCTCTCTCCCTCTCCCTCTCTGTTCCCCAGCAGAAGAGAGGGAGAGCTTGATACCAGGCATGACATATTGAGGTCAGAGAGTGAAGGAGACTGATGGAAGGGAATCTGAGTATACTGAGAGATCGGAGTTGATTGAGATGGTCTGGAAGGTTTTTGGTGCATTTTTAGAGAGTATGGAAGTCGCTTATAGCTGATTGGCAGGTTAAAGACATTTTCTTGCACACTAATCTCTGCCACACCTCCTGCCTCATCTTAATACCCGTGCGCGCACACACACACACACACACACACACACACACACACACACACACACACACACACACACACACACACACACACACACACACACACACCTGAAATGATCCCTCCCTTTCTGTTTATTCCACTGAAGAAAATCAATAGCTATACTATTAACTAGGGGCCTCAGGGTTGAAAATCTGCTGTGCTTATGTGGATCTGACAGTAGCAGATTTGCCTTGATTCAATTTGCCGTTCCCTCCTGTGGAGCCCGCAGAACAGAGAGGCTCATCTCACGCAGGAGCCATTCATCCATAACCAATGCACGGAGGAAGAATGGAAACATGCACCAAACGTTCAAAGCCCCTCACATGTCTGTCCGGCATCAAGACGGTTTGGAAGTGAGAGCTGCTTTAAGCTCATGAAAGAGAAGAATAGAATGTGTGAAAACAGAGTAAAGAAAGAGGGCCAAAAGCATAGTTTATCTGTGGATGTATTCACTTGACAAGCTACAGAAAATACTTTGAGAAACAGAGATAAATAATAAATTTGCCACATTCCATGAGTAGAGTAGTTTGGTGTCCCATTACTTGATGTCCCATTATACATATAATATAATATAATTAATATAATATAATATAATATAATATAATATAATATAATATAATATAATATAATATAATATAATATAATATATTGTGGCGGACTACCACCGTTCCGACATCAGTCGCCACTGGCAACACACACAGAGCAGCAGACCTGCAATCAACACACACACCTGACGGCCATCGACCAACTCATCACTGGGGCCATATAAACACCAGTGAAGAAAGACCAGTTGAGTTTTTGATCTCCTTGACATTCACTAATGTCTGTTTACTCTTTTCTCTCAGAGTGATTAATGAGAAGGAACCTGGAAGCCTTTAACTATATATTCAGCCAATATTTCATTCATTGTCTTTTTATTAACAAAGTTTAACTCTTTCACATGTAAGGCATGAAACGGAAGTTGTGATAGTGTTTTCTTCCCTTTTGTGCGAGTGAAATAGCTTCTCAAACTAAAAAACAAAAACAAAAACAAATGTAGGGTGGGACTTGATTTAGTCTACTGAGAATTAATTGGATTGTTGCTATTGCTGTGATATCATGTGAGTGGCAAGCGCGCCAGTAAACAAGTCATCAGAAAAGTCATTGCAAGAGGGAAAGTTATTTTGATTAAACATTATGAGGGCACATTATTTATTTATTTTTTTTTAAATATTGATGTGCTTGGATAAATCATTTATAATAAACACTGCAAAATTCAATGATTTTTTTTTTTAAGGCGACCTTTTTTTTTTCTTTTCTTTTTTTAAAATGTATCATCTTATTATTTCCATGGTGATGCATCACTTGTTAACTATATCGTGAAATATCTGATATTCTGATTCTCAAAAGCATGTAACAATGTATTTTGCTGTATAAACACCTTTGTAATAATAATGTTAGTTGATAATGGGTGATGTGTGCCGCCATGTTACATTGCGCAGCAATAACAAGTTGTTGAATTATGTTTAGAAGGATTATTATTGGCACTTTCAGCCACATCAGTGTGTATTTTATACTCTATATTTTTTTTCTAGCACTTGTGTATTGGAAATTTGTCAAACCTAAAATAAATATTATGTGGTTGAAAACACTGAACAGTTGTGATTTATGACAAGCACTGAGTGCTTTCGTGTCCAGCTCAGTGTGACACACTGAACGTTCTAATTACACCGGTGTGATCGCAAGCATCAAAGGGTAAATAACCAAAGACATAATTTAGCTGAGTGCCAAATTTTGCATACCCCCCCCCCCACCCCATTCCAAAAAA
This sequence comes from Squalius cephalus, assembly GCF_949319135.1. Taxonomy (NCBI): domain Eukaryota; kingdom Metazoa; phylum Chordata; class Actinopteri; order Cypriniformes; family Leuciscidae; genus Squalius; species Squalius cephalus. The sequence continues at coordinate 24,654,549 of NC_137142.1, forward strand.
TATAACATTCTTTAAAAGTATGATAACCAAGACGTAACACCCTTTGAACCAAAAGTATGATGAAAAGACAAATAAATAATGTCATTTAATTTAAGTGTTACAGTAACTGTATTCATCAAGCTCAGCATTGTTATTAAACTGTATGAAAATTTTAGTAACAGGGTTGCACAAACCTCATTTAAAATAGATGGACAACAAAAGAGCTCATATAAAATTTAGTTTGACCTCCTAAGCATAACAGTCAGCATTTTCTCAGGGTTAAACGGCATTTGTTGTACCCCATCCATTTAAAGTGCCAGATATATATGGAATATGGGACTTGTAAACCTAAGCTAACATAATACACCATCAACTTAATAGCTCTAGATCAAAGAATTTAATATCTGAGCCTTAACTCCATTAGTCAGTTTAAGTGAGGTTGTACTACATTATTACGCAATCTTTGTTCTTTTTCATGAGGATCTGGCAAGATCTGACGATTAGAATGGTCTGTTACTCTGGTGTTTCACACTAGGTGTGTTTGTTTGTTTTTGCACATGCAACGCTGCAGTTTATCCTGCTGTGTTTGCACTCTCAGGATTATCGGGTGGCCTCTGGCAGCCATTTTGCCTGCGAACGTAGCCAATAAAAGATCAGTGGGTTAGCAGAGATGAACAGTATATCCAGAACTGGGTCTTATGGACACTATGTTGTTACACATCCCCATCTTTCTCTTGCCATAAACGTGTAGACACCTCTCAATTCTCTGTATGCTAAAACAGAAGCCGGTAGGATTCATTCAATAGGATTTTGGTATGAGTACAAAAACTGCATAGCATCAGCAACTGCTTGAAAATCAGTAGTCTACAAGTCTCGCAGCACACATTTGCATATGGCAAACATATCTACATCATTCAGATGCATCTTTCAAGGACACAAACTTACTGAAGGACTGACAGCAGTTGTCATCATTCACCACAATCCTCACACGGTAAAAATGTCCAGGAATTACTGTAGTCAGAGAAATTTACTGTGAAATCAATGCAAGCTGGGTAATTTTCTCATAAATTACTGTAAATCAACAGCAGAATCATGCTGACATCACAGTAATATACTGCCCTTGTTTTACTGTGAATTCACATTATCAAGCTGTTTAATAATGCCACTGTAAGAAATGCAATTGTTTACCACTGTAATTGTTTTAAGTCACCATAATGGTGATTGGTGTTCCATTTACTTGGGATCTTGAACCTTGTATATTCATATTCAAATTTTCTGACCTGGACAAGTCAGAAATGTGACAAACGAAAATGTTTGTTAAAAAGACGACAAGCTAATAAGCTAACTGGCTGATTTTAAGTTAGAAAAACTATTCGCAAGACTATGAAGATTTTATTTTAGCAATACTTGAGCATGGAGATTTTCCAATAACTTATTTCAAATTCATAACTGTTACAAGTATAAAAACACACAAAAAAACCTACAGCATAATCTCTCCGTGCTGCATTGCATGCTGGGTGCCTTCATAGTACATAGCACCGCAGAAATACAGTACGATATTGTTTGCTTTACAGTATTCTATTAAAAAGTATGTATTACAGTAGATCACATAAAAAACCCTTTATTATTATTTTTTTTAACAGTACAATTGTAAATTGTAAAAAGACTAAAATTCCCAGTAAAGTACTGTAGATTATCTGAGAGTGCAGTTAGATACAAGAAAAGTCCAACTGTGACATTACTGTGAAAGTAATGTAATTATTAACCTGGGATATACTGTAATTTTACAATTTTAACAATGTAGACAGCCAACAATGTAAATAATCTTAGCTATCGTTTATTATACAATCTGACAACATCCAGTGATGTTGCATCTGCCATAGGCTTTGCTTAAAAGTTTGCAGTCATATTGAAAATAAAAAACATCACAATGTGCAGTCAGATTTAAGTCAACATAATTATATAATATTCATATTTTAAACATTGAATTCTTGACATTTATCCATCATTTAGACATTTATGCATTTATTTTGAACAGTACTACAGATAAAACTGCTGCTTTCAGAGGTCTAAGAAGTTCCTGTCAAAAGTTGTTTGATATAAATAGAAATAAATATGCAAGTGCTGCCTTTTGCTCAGTCAAGTAATCGGGGGAGATAAAATGCCAATATGAATCTTGCTGCATTTCAGGAAATTATGTTAATTGCCAGATATACAGAGCTCTTCTCTTATTGGGAACATGCACATACAAATCAAAACATCAATTAAACATTTTTCTCTCCTCATGGGCGGTCTGCCAATTTATCTGTTGCACAAGTGAAAACAACACCTCACAAGCAAGAAAAGTGTGTGTGTGACAGGGAGGGAAAGCATCTGGATGCATGTTGATAGTGTGGTTCTGAATCTAATCATATGCTATAATTAACAGCCATAATCACTGTACAATAACACTCCTCCCAAGAACTATGCCCTTAACATGGCTAAAAAACACCCAAAAATCAAAGGTATGTGCAATTTTTCATTGTTAAACCCCACAGATTAATATTCAAGTGTAAACAAGATATCTAAAGGTTGATTCTCCACCAAACCAAAAGCATCAGCTCAACCAATTGAGCGAATTTAGGGTGGAATTATCCATTTGGCCGACCAATGAGATGGTAATTGTTTTTGAGACGGGTCATTATTTTTGCTGTTTATGATGCTAGTGGCACAGAAATCACAGATCCCCTTTATACTACAGAATATTTCAGAGTGTATGGAAAAAATAAAACAATCCAACATGTGTAGGCTCTTGGGTGAAAGTCCTCTGAACAATGTGTTAGACATCATTAGTCATTTTAAGCAGATAACAGTTAATGAACCAAGACTTGTCATAGTGTAATAATTCATTTGGCGGAAGAGCTAGAGACAATTTGTTTACGAGCAAATTTATGCCAGCATTAGTTGTTCTAAAACAGAGTTGTCTTCTTCCGTCTCCCTCTTTCTCTCACCACTGTGATCTAGTTTTCAAAACTATTTGTAAGTAAAGTATTTTTTGCTTTAAGATATGATACATACAATATCAACACATGGACAACTTCACATACAAATGTGTTCATATACTTTTAGCCTCATATAATATTGAATTAATGGAATTAGTAGGTTTTTATTTTTTTTATATACATTGTGATTCATTAAATATGTTCAACACTATTGTTTAAAAGTTTGAGGTCTGTAAGATTTATGTTTTTGATGGCTCTAATTTCACTGAGGCTAAATTTCTTTGATCAAAAATGTGATAAAAACAATTACTGTAAAATATATTAACCTAAAATAAATTTTATATTTGAATACATTTAAAAAATATATAATATATTTTTAAAATGTATTCCTAAAATGGCAAATCTGAATTTTCAGCACCATTACTGCACTCTTCAGTGTCACATGATCCTTCAGAAATGATTCTAATATGCTGATCTTATTATCTTATTATCAATGTTGCTTCATATTTTTTGTGGAAACTCTGAATTTGTTTATATTTTTTTCATTCTGATTAATAGACAATTCAAAACATCATTATTTGAAAAATAAATATGATCTAATATTATACATGTCTTTTCTTGCACTTTTGATCAATTTAATGTGTCATTGCTGAATAAAACTATTAATTTCTTTAAAAAATAAATTAAAAAAATTACCACAAACTTTAGCGCGTCTCAGTAATGACGCCACCGGCCTCGCTCCGTTCTCCCGCGGCCGTCAGCCTCGTCCTGCTCGCCACAGTAAACATAATGAATGGCGACTGTAGAACGCAAAAGCCGAATCCCGGACATTTCGGACGATCTCGAAATCCCTGGCAAACTTATCACGTAGGCTAGCCTTGTTGTTTGTTTTCAACTGCGCTCCCTTACCGCGTGGCCTCCTTTAGGCAGCGAAGCAAGTGCATTCTGGGAGTTGTTGTCTTTCATCCACATAAGCCAAAAATACATTTTCTGGCTTTTCTCAGTCTAGAAAACTCCAAATTCAAAAAATTCTTCACATTTCTTCTACTTAAATGACCTATTTTAAATACACATTCATCTTCCCAGAGGTGAAGTATCCCTTTAATAATACACAGTAACACCAACAGAATTCCACTTACATTATACTTAATATTTGATCAAGCACGGCCGATAATATGATAATAATGAAATCCAGACATAATGCAAATTCCATTTTTTAATAGTCCCATCTGGATAATATTTTAAAATAAACGTGTCATTTAAAAGGTCTTTCCTGGGCAAAGTTTCTCCAACATTTACTGATAAATGACTGTTTGTGTATTGAACTCTGCGGTAGAACCTGACCAGTCTTCAGAAAATCTGCATACATGCTGGTGTGATGGACTTTTTAATTAATCATAACTAACATTTGTTTTTCTTGCAGGAACAACATTCATATGCTTTTAAATGTATGTTCCCCTTTAACGAAAACTTGTGAGTTTGGTTGAGTGAATAAAAATAACAAATATGGGAAATGAAACTAGACAGATGTCTAAACTTGAAACCTTATGGTTACCTAGTACCAGAGGACTTGTCTATGAAGAACCAATCAAATTGTAGGGAAATTATGTAATGTTTCATGTCATTTTTGCCATTCTCCTATTCTATAAAAACTGTTGTATTCGTGTTCGCTGGTGGGATTCTCAATGAAATTTGTCTGAGATCCTCCGGCCGTGCTTCTTCTTGGGAGATTCTCTGGAGAACTGCTCTGAGATCCCCCGGTCTTGATTAAAGCATTTAAAAGACATTTGCTGAAGTCTGTTTGTTGATTATTTGCTGCGCAGCAAGGAAGCTAGTTAGGGGAACAAGTTAGGGTAAGGAACTTGGCCAGTTGTCGACTGTAGACGCAAGAGCCAAGATTATTGGGTGTCGATTGTAGATGCCCCAGATTATTAAGTGTCGATTGTAGACGCTTGGGTGTCGACTGGAGACACCCCAGGTAAATTTATTTATGAAGTGTTGACTGTAGCCGCAGGTAATTAGGTTCCAGGTACGTAGTTATGTTTAGGGAAAAATCTACCGCAACGCTTATAACTGAACTTACTAAAAATTTTTATGTTTTAGATGGTGTCAATCAAATGCGTTTATCTGGAAAAAATGACGTGCACACTTTATGTATGAATACAAATGAGATTACACGGCACAAACACACACAAATATATGCTGCCTAATTATCTCTTATCATGCAAACCCAGACACAAGGAGTGAATTATTGAATTGTGGGTTTATTTACCTCTGTGATGACTTATGGGGGGATTAAAGAAATTCATGGCAGGCAGATATTTATTTGGATGTCTTTGTGTATGCTAATAACTGTTAGCATAGATCATATTTGGTGAGCTATTACATAAAACAAGAGTTATGTCAGGTTTCACTGAATAAATGTGACAATTATCACAGAATATAAACATGACTGCTCATAGAAGTGAAAGATACTTCCATCATGGAGACACACTTTTACTATTTCACAACTGTTTGGCTCTTCAGTTTCTTAAACATACATTTCTGACAAGAACATTTAACTTTTCCAAACTTTAATTTAACCCGTTATTGTACTGCGTACGGCAACAATTAATTTCTTCTCATTCCCTTGTTATTCAGAAGAAAAAAAAATACAATATATTGCACTATGGGAATCAAAAGGGCAGCCCTCAAGGTAGCCAATGATGTACTGTTTTTAAGTCACATGACATTTATTATGTGCCTCCAAAACTCTCTTTCCCACTGTCACCCTTACATGGAAGACACTATGCTATGAAAGTCAATGGGGCCCATCAACTGTTAGGTTACTGACATTCATGTGTTCAGCAGAAGACAGAAATTCACACAGTTTTGGAACAACTTGAGGGTGAGTAAATGAATCATTTTTGGTTGAACTATCCCTTTAAGGAGGATTAACAAACCACAAATAATGAATTGACCAAATGAGGAAGTGATAAAAGGCCTGCAGATGGAAGGAGAAAACAGGGAAGGGGAGAGCAGATGGCTACTGGCATTAACAGTTTGATCTAAGAGAGTGAAACATGTAGATCCACCTGGACAAACCACTGAATGGATGTGACCTCTCAAACACACAGAGCGCCTGTGCTAGCAGGGGAGTCCCTAACACCTTATATAATATTATATATTATTCTTTTTGTTATAATATATAACAAAAGGAAAAGACGCATTATATTACAACTCTAAAATTATATCCGCAACCCAGGACCTTTGGAAAAACCTGTGACTACATTTCTGCAAAAGTATTTCACACTGCCTCTTTCACGTTTCGCAAAACTTTCAAAGTGAGATGTCAGGTAAGTGCCACTAAAAGCGTGTTCAGTTTTATCCGAAAAAAATTAATGTGAATCTGGCAAAGTTTTTATTACGTTGGTTGTTTAACAGTACGTATCACAGCATTCAGAAATGAAATGTCTATTGAGTGGCACTAAAAGGTTAATGCGTTTGAAAATAACATATACATTAAAACCTAAACATACCTGGTAATGTTAACAAAAGCGAAATGTGAGATAAAAACACATTTGCTGAAGCAACCATGCCATTTTAACAAGTCTTTTTGAGCAAGTTTACTTCGTCAGAAAAGCCACACATACGGAGCAGGTTATGTGATGCAAATGTCAAAATGTATTACTTTACAAATGATGCACTATGGTAAAAGTGTTCTGATGTCATTACACCATGCAAAAATAAGTCTTTATTAATCGATAATCTGCCCCTTAATCATAATTTTGTGTGAAATAGATGTTGTTTTTCTGCCTCTAGGGTTCATTTCAGCTGGGAACTGCAGTGATTTGTACGAGTTTGGAGTTGTGCAAAAATGTAGTTAGAGGCACATTTTTCCAATGAGTTTATTCATGCAATAAGAGCAACTTGCTGTATTATTATTATTATTATTTAATATATGGTCACAGGTGTGCATTTATCTGCATTTTCAACACAATCTCACAGCAATTGTAACTATTTTAGGTTTTGCTGAATTGTTGGCTAATTCGTATGAATTCGTATGATTTCATTTGTATGTTTTCATATGATCTGTTTAAACCCCAGTGATGGGTAGGTTTAGGGGTGGGGTTAGAGGTGGTCCTTCATAATGTGTTCTTCCTAAAATTCATATGAGATCGCCACCTTGTAAAATAGTTTTATACAATTTTATTTTAGACAATGCTTTTGAGCACGGCTCATTGGAAGATAAAGGCCTTTGGCTTTTTTCTAAATACTAAAAATTACACTTTGTATTCAGTAATAATATACTTTGTTATTACTTAGCTATGCTATATTACATAATGTTCAAAGTATATTGTACAAAGTACTCACCAGCTGATCAGTGACAAAAAGGAAGTGAAATAAACGCATGAATAATAAGAAGGTCAGAGTTATGTCAAAATCTTGTTTGTTCAGTCTGGATTTATTGTAGCATCTCAACCTCTCTCCCACATACACTCTTGCTCACACATCCACAGATGGCATTAACAGCAGTTGGTCAGTGTGTGGTAGCTTGTTCCTCCATATAGGCACTATATATAGATGCCATTCGTTGCAAGCTGGATTTCCGTTGAGGGCATGGTTAGTCCTGCCCACTATAAATGGCATAATTATGATTCTTTTCATTTGTCCTAGTCACATGCTCTCTTCCTGTCAAAATCACAAACTAAATTAGATGTTGAAATGCACTGCACTGAGCAAAAATAAATGGAAATTATAATGAAGTACCTTAAATACAAATATAGTAAAAAAAAACTGCAACCGCAACCTTCAATGACAGCTGTGATGACGCTTAAGTTTCCTGCTAAGCTCAAACATAATGCATTATGACCTGGTGAGTCACTGCATTATGGCAAATTGCTATGATGTTTTGTAAAATTAATTTAGTGTAATTGCATTAATAGCAGAGAGGTCAAACTCATATGACAGAGGTATAAACGATTATACAATAACATGATGAAGCTGAGCATATACTAGCTCTAATACATCCACAAGTGACATGCACAGAAACACTCACAAGCATTAAGGAGAATACTATGTATTTAAAACAAATAAACACATCCAAATGGCACTCTAGGCAAACATCAATCTTCCAGGAGACATCTGATACATATCTTCCAGTCATGGCAGTGTTTTAACATGGTTCCACTCCCAGATTCAAATGTTTGGCAATCTTGTCATTTATTATACGCAGATTTGCAGTCTAATAGAGGTGATGTGAAATGTTGAATCTGGTGTTTCAATTGATACTGATGCAAGATTAGTGCTCTGGGTTAGCCTGGGAAAACCCAGACAACTTCCGGCAAATTCAGATTTGCTCGAGAAGTAGTCTGGCAAAGAGCTCATTCAAGCCCGTTTCCATGGCCTAGAAATCGCGGCACCAATCAGAAACGTTGAGGCGGGCTTTACACAATGACGATCGCTCTGATTGGTTTTAGGTCTATCCAATTGCGCCCAGAGGCATTTGAGCGACGTCCGTTCAACTTTTAAATGCATTATTATATTCAAATTGCAAACACATGAGGAGAGTCTCCATGAAAGACCCACTGGCAGATGAACGTGCTACTACATTTCTCTCCGAAACAGTAGGAAATTAAATTACATTTAATAGAGGATTTTAACTGTGACACGATGATTGACAGGGCAGTTTAAGTGACAGGATGCACGCGACAGATCCATCCGATAAAGATGACGAAGTAGTATGTCCCAAAGCTTGCCTACTTTTTTGCTACACATTCAAAAGTAAATACCTTTTCTTCACAAAAAGAGTACATACTTTTATGGCGTAGTGTAACTTAGGCGAATTGGGACGCAGCTTTACACGATGACGATCGCTCTTGACGAGGCATTTGAGCGACGTCCGTTGGTGATGCCCCTTTGGAAATTATTTGTCTATGGAGCTTTACCAGACCATAACTCAGTTACTACTGAGAATCGTCTGGTTTTAACCAGGCTAGCTCTGGGTGGTTGTGCATTTTTATTTCCTTGAAAAAGGCAGCAAATCCACACAGAAAACTTTGGGGTGTGCTGCACACAGTAGATGGTTTCAATGGACTTTCCTGCTGAATAAGCTCTCAAATGCCTCTCTAACTCAGCAGGTAATTTTCTGAACAGTATGGCTGCAGCTTATAGGCATTGGCTTCACCAATTGTTGTTGAATGCTTGAATAGCTCAGCTCCAAACAGTGAAACTACATTATATATATATATATTACTTTTGTGTTACTTTTTCTCAACTGGGCTGGAATTGTAATCTGATTACTGTATATAACTCGCATTACTTGTAATGCGCTACCTCAAACACTGGTCGTAAATACCATTGTATAATGAAGGGGGAAAACATCAACATTCAAACATTCAACATTTTTTTACAAGTAAAATGTAAACATTTCAATTATATTATACAGTAGTAGATGCTTTACCAGTTTATTTTTTTAGATTTTTGGATGGTGTTTTTTTTATTAAATTATTTATAGAGAATAAATAAGAGGGGAGACTGTGGTGCCTGACTCAGATAGGCCTACATTGTAGTTGGACAACATCAGTCTGGAACAAAGGAGACAATGTCAGGTTTGAGATGATCGCTGCCATCACTTCTGTGTCTGTAAAAAGCTGCAACCCATTTCCTCTGACTCAGTCTCAAAATACTCTTTACTTTAAAAATCGCAATATAAACCCCAAAGAACAGAGAGAGAGAGAGAGAGAGAGAGAGAGAGAGAGAGAGAGAGAGAGAGAGAGAGAGAGAGAGAGAGAGAGAGAGAGAGAGAGAGAGAGAGAGAGAAAGAAAACATTGGTCCTCTCGAAACATGTCAAAGCGTGGCAACAGATACAAGCTTGAGCAAACAATTTGACAAAGCCAGTGGTACAGTGAGAATACAAAATGCTCTTAATTTGGCCAAATGTCTACAAGTGCACAGCTCTTAAGACGTATCTAAATAGATCTTGCGTATGTATTATAAATGGGCGTGTCATTAGACTATGTTCAGAACAACGTGATGTGAAATCAAAATGGCTGAGCTGTCCTTGAGAAACAGGCAGGAGTCATGATATCATGCATTATTAAGAGGCTATAGCTGAAGGTTTAAGAAGGCTGAAAGCTGGGAATCTCCAAAGGCAACATTCACAAACACTCATAAATTGGTTTCTTTGGATCTCATATTCAACTTACTTCCTGAATTGTTCTGCTGTTTACTATCTTGTACCCTGCTGGGTCTGTACATAAAGACAGGGGTTTTCAAAAAAGAAAAATAAGAAACAAAGTAATAAGTAATAAATAAAATAAGTAATTTTTTTCACTAAATTGGAAAAATTGTGCCATATAAGTGAGAAAGCTCAAGGCGATTGTTCACAATATAAACACATTGTTAACAATATTGTTAACAAAATTATAGATTTACTTTCATCTAAAATATATTTTGCCGAATATTTTTTAGTTATAGTTATACATACTCCGAGAATGTACAGTATGTATGCATGAGAGATTTGAAAAATGCATATGTAGCCATCATTCAAAGCAACCGCAGATTTTTTTCTCTTATTTTCCTCCTGATATATGCCTGATCAAACACTTCCTCTCTTTCTTCACATCACTTGTATTAGGGCCCTATAATTTCCGCGATCACGGAATCGCGGAAGGAATCGCGGAATTGGCTAATTAACGTGGAATCTAGTGTTAATGTGGAATTTAATGGAATTTTACATATTTGTAATAAAATTCTGTTTTTGTGTGGGAGAAAAACGTATGTCTGAGGAAAATGTAGACCGGGGGAAGCAAATCTGGGCAACACAACCCCTCCCGTCATTTCAGAACAATGAAACAACTTCAAAACAATGAAAGCATGGCGAAGCGGCTCTCCACGGCTCTGCTTTCATCGGCGAAAAAGTTAAGAAACTCGACGCTAAGCCCTCAGTACCGAGCCGAGCAGTTCCCATGTGACTTTTATGTGTCAGGCGAACTCTTGTTTTGTAAGTTTTGTCAACATTCCGTTGACTGGAAGCGTAAAAATAAAAAGCCATGTGAAGAACAAGGAGAAGTACAATGATAACACTATTAAGGCCACCCAGTCCCTATATAGTGCATTACTGCTGCTGCATTCAACTTGGCTGTTACATGATGACAAAGTTAACTTTAATTTCATAACTCAGGGAGCAGGCCCTACTTGCTGTATTTTGCCTTGTTTTTGATGCACTTTAATGTACTGTATGGAAAAGATGATTCTTATAAGAATGATTCTTTTTTTACTTGAAAGAAAAAGCTAATGGAGCACTTTTATTTAAACTTATATAAACTAATATAATTTATTTTACTGGACAGTATAAAGCTCATTACCATTCATATTTTGTTGTTACTGAAAAGTACTGAGTAAATGTGATGTTTGTTACCTCAATAAATTTAAGGTCATTCCTATTTTCTTTGTGTACATTTTAAACATTAACATTAAAAGCACTCTTTTTACAAATAAAATAACAGTAAAGGGTAGAAAAAAAAAAAAAAAACTGAATTCCCAAAAATGAAAACGGAAAAAAAAGAATTTGCAAAAATGAAAACGGAAAAAACGGAATTTGGGAAAAAATAAAACGGAATTTGGGAAAAAATAAAACGGATTTTATAGGGCCCTATGCATGGATCTAATCTGATCTTATTTTGTCAGATGCCTGATATGGGTCTGGACTAAGAGTTTACACGCTAGACAGTAAAGGAAAAGTAATGGTAAACTAAGGGCTGTGTAAACATGTGTTGAAAAAAGCAGCTAAAAAAAACTCAACCTCTCCTTTGTCTTTCAACCACGCTCCTATTTCGCTTATTTTTATTTTTCCTTTAAAAAAAAAAAACACCAGATAGATTTGACACATCCCACTTGCACACAGGCACGAGCACACCTTTAACACTTATTCAGTACATCCCCACTGAGATCTTTAATGCATCACCTGACAGCTTCTCAACGCCCAATGTTTTAATCAGCAAAGAACCCCGCTCCATTACCGCTAGCAGATAGGCAGTCCAGGTAATTGCCTGAAAAAAGAACCCATTCAGGCATGCTGAAAAGAGAGAGAGGGCTGAAAATGGCTGAAAATGGCTTAAGTGTGGCTGTTTTTCCAGAACAAAGTCAGGCTGAGTGGCTTGTTAAATGCAAAGTCTGGCCTCTTCGGCAGGGCCCCTGTAGATCTGTGTTGGAGAAGTGGGACAAGGGTTGGAAAATATAACAGCAGCACAAGGACAATATGAAAGCTTTCCTCAATAGGCTGAGTGTCTTCTAATGGCTTGAGAACAGTATGTGGATCAATGCATTGTAGGGCAGAAGCCTGGCACTCCTTCTGTCCGGCTGTATTGTGTTGGCGAATGATACACTTCACGAGCACGAGTAGACTTGTCCATGTGCCATTACAGACGCTCTCACGCAAAGATCAAGGATACCTGGACTCAACTTTCCCCTAGATGCTTTACAAAACAGTTTTTATGATCTCTAACTGTGATTTCAGTGTCCTCTTCATGTCATTGTGTGACTTTTTTCTATTTCAGTAGTGAGAGTCAAGGTTTATGTGGTGTTTTGTTTACTGCTTGTTTCATATGCATGGAGTCAGTGGGATCATTTTAAAAGCCCCTTAAAAAAGCCAAATCCTTGTGTTGAGCATTATCTAACGAATTGAGAACCACCTTCCTGCTGTGAACTCACTTCAGCAGCTGTAATTTAAGCCTCCAAACACAACTATCAGCAATGTCTCTGAAGAACACACAAACACACAACAAAATTAAACCCCTGACACCCTCCCACATACACACAATCACAAGAGAGCAGAGTCAGAGGGGCTGTGCAAAGCCGACACTTGTGAAATATCTATAGGAATTGAATGGCATGTTGGGTCACTATATGCTCCATTAACTTATTAAGTCTGGTTCACACCACCTCAACAAACATTTAAAATATATTAGGCTATACAATTGGCTGTTGGATTAAGAATGAACAACAGAACTGCACAACAAAGCCACTGTCTATATATGAATATGTTGCGATGACAAAATTCTTTTTTGTGTGGGTTTGGCTGAGGGCCGGGCTTAAAACATAATTGTGTCAAACCAAAATAAACATCACAATTTTACTGAAACTCATAAAAGGGTACTAAAGTGTGTTCAGTAAGAGACCCACCCAAAACAGATGAATGTGAATATGGCAATGTTTTATTACGTTGGTTGTTGTACATGTTGCGGCAGTTTGGAAATGAAATGACCGGTGAGGCACTAAAAGGTTAATGCTTTATCACATTTGAAAGTAACATAGTTACTAACCTAACCAATAGTGTTAACAAAACCAAACTCTATTTGTTTACAAATCTAAGTGTGTTTTTGAGGTCTTAACAGAATAGTGCAAGGAACCGTGCAAAAATAAGTTTCTGTTAATCGATAATCTGCCCCTGTAATCATAATTTCTGTGAAAAGGAATAAAAATTGTTTGTGTTTTACTACCTGTAGTGTTTATTTGAGCTGGAGACTGCAGTTGATTGCATGTATAGGCATGTTTTGGGAGTTTTGCAGACATGTATGTAGAAGCACGTCTTTCCAATGAGGTTGGAAATATAAGTGTTCACATACTGAAACAAGAAACATCAATAGGATGACTATGTTGAGGCAACAAAGCCAGCATTATTAGCATGATGCTAACATGATTAGCATGTTTGCTAGCATGATTAGCATATTGCTATCATCATAATGCTAGCAACATGCACATGTTAGCATCATGCTAATAATGCTGGCATGATGGCTCTTTTTGTTCACCTTCACTGAACGAGACCCTCATGTTTCTGACACTTCTATCCAAATATATCCCTTTGATCTGGTAAAAAACATGTTAGCATAATGCTAAAACATGCTATTATCATGTTAGCATTATTAGCATGTTGTTAGCATGATGCTAACATGATTTGCATGTTGCTAGCATGTTGTTAATATGTTTTTACCAAGATGCTAGCATGATTAGCATGATGTTAGCATGATGCTAACACAATTTACCACGTTGCTAGCATGGTTTACCATGATTTACCAGTTTACCATGGTTTACTATAGTTACCATGATGTACTATAGTTTACTACGATTTACCATGTGCTAGCATGATTTACTATGATTCACCATAGTTTACTATGATTTACCATATTTTACCATGATTTAGTCAAAAAGTGCCAACCCCCATCTCTATATGATGTTCTGATGCAGAGATAGAGGTCTTGCAAAACAGTTGCTAGGGTACTCTTTTTGGTTGCTATGGAGTTGCTTGGGAGCTGCCAAAGATGAAACTCCAAAGGCTGCTTGTCAGTATGAATGATATAAACCAACACCCATGCCTCTGTGACATTCAGAATGGAAGATATCCCTCTTTGGATTTTGGTTGCTAAGGTGCTCGACAATGGTTGCTAGGGTGGGGCTAGGAGGTATTGAGGTGATTCATGATTGGCTGTTTGCTGCCCTGAGTCACTTCTGTGCAAAGATATCCCTTTGATCTCTTTTAATGGAAGTCTATGGAACTTGTTGCTATGGTGCTCTAAATGGTTGCTAGGGCATGGCTTGATAGCTTCATTTCAGGCTTCTTTCTTCTCTGAGAAAATCAATAATATCAGAAAGGTGATCAGCACATCCTTGAGTTGCCCTGGGGTCAGACAGATCAAACCGCCTGAGAAAGTAGTTACTATGTCTGATTTCAAAGAAATTGATGGCAAAATTTTGGAAGAAACCGTACAGCACCTTAAAACATCAACCTGCGCTCTTGACACACTTCCCACATCATTTTTCAAAAGTGTGTTTAACAGTTTAGAAGCAGATCTCCTAGAAGTGGTAAATGCCTCACTTATCTCTGGGAGTTTTCCAAACTCCCTGAAAACTGCTGTTGTCAAGCCCCTCCTGAAAAAGAGCAATCTGGATAAGACCATATTAAGCAACTATAGGCCGATCTCAAATCTTTCTTTCATAAGCAAGATCATTGAAAAAGTTGTCTTCAATCAGCTGAACAAATTCTTATGCTCGAATGGATACTTTGACAATTTTCAATCTGGTTTCCGACCGCACCACAGCACAGAGACAGCGCTCATAAAGATAATAAACGATATTCGCTTAAATACTGATTCAGGCAAAATATCAGTGCTGGTACTACTCGACCTCAGTGCTGCATTTGACACTGTCGATCATAACATACTTCTTGACAGGCTGGAAAACTGGGTGGGGCTTTCTGGGATAGTCCTAAAATGGTTCAGGTCATACTTAGATGGGAGAGGTTATTATGTGAGTATAGGAGATCATAAGTCTGAGTGGACATCCATGACATGCGGAGTCCCTCAAGGCTCAACTCTTGCGCCACTCCTGTTCAACCTGTATATGCTCCCAATGAGCCAAATAATGAGAAAGAACCAAATTGCTTACCACAGCTATGCAGACGACACACAGCTCTACTTAGCCCTATCGCCTAACGATTACAGCCCCATTGACTCCCTGTGCCAATGCATTGACGAAGTCAACAGTTGGATGTGTCAAAACTTTCTTCAGTTAAACAAAGACAAAACTGAAGTCATTGCGTTTGGAAACAAAGATGAAGTTCTCAAGGTGAACGCATACCTTCACTCTAGGGGTCAAACAACTAAAAATCAAGTCAGGAATCTTGGTGTGACACTAGAGTCAGACCTTAGTTTCAGTAGTCATGTCAAAGCAATAACTAAATCAGCATACTATCATCTGAAAAATATTGCAAGAATTAGATGCTTTGTTTCCAGACAAGACTTAGAGAAACTTGTGCATGCTTTCATCACCAGCAGGGTGGATTATTGTAATGGACTCCTCACTGGCCTTCCCAAAAAGACCATAAGACAGTTGCAGCTCATACAGAACGCTGCCGCCAGGATTCTGAGCAGAACCAGAAAATATGAACATATCACACCAGTCCTCAGGTCTTTACACTGGCTCCCAGTTAAATTTAGGATTGATTTTAAAGTATTATTACTGGTATATAAATCATTCAATGGCCTAGGACCTCAATACATTGCAGATATGCTCACTGAATATAAACCTAACAGATCACTCAGATCACTAGGATCATATCAGCTAGAAATACCAAGGGTTCACTCTAAGCATGGCGAGTCCGCTTTTAGCTATTATGCCAGCCGCAGCTGGAACCAGCTTCCAGAGGAGATCAGACGTGCTCCTACTGTAGTCACTTTCAAATCCAGACTCAAAACACATCTGTTTAGCTATGCATTTAGTGAATGAGCACTGTGCCAATGCTCGTCCGACTATCTGTACTGTACTGTATTTTTATTTTTTTTCTAAACTGTTTTAATTATTCTTATTTCTTTTTATTATTTTAATTTCTTCTATGTAAAGCACTTTGAATTGCCATTGTGTATGAAATGTGCTATATAAATAAACTTGCCTTGCCTTGCCTTGACAATGATCCTGAAAGACTGATTGGCCGTCTGACTAAAATGAGCCTGCCTCCTTGTCTCTATGACACTGTGATCCAGAGTTATGTTCAATACAAAATCCCTATGCAATTTACCATAGTAGGAAAAATATGTATGCGTTTCATGGATCGTCCTTCGCCATAGTATGTCTATGGGACAACTTTGGGCAGCTCTTGCCCCCCAGGGGTACAACTTTTACCCCATTGTGAGGTATGTTCTTACAGAGCTTGCCAGCCTCTTCAAATGTGGCAAACCGCATGTTTCTGCGAAATCCTTGCTCAGAGCTATGACCCGTCAAAGTTTTTCGCAATGTAAAGTGCATGGGATTTTTTCGCCCACTTTTTCACCCCTGGGGCGAACATCGTACCCCCGATCTCTTATAAAAGTCATAGCACACCATTCCTCAATAATCCGTACATTTTGATGCCTCATTCGTGGGTCTGTGACAAAAGCTGTGGGAGGAGTAGCGCGCCAAAATGTTGTCCAGAAGAATAATAAGTATGAGCCTTTAGCAAGCACCACTAATTCGTTTTCTGTTGGAACAGAGTGAACTACCTTTTATAGAAGTAAAATGAGTCAGTAAACATCAGGTAGGTGAAAGTGGAATGATGAAAGTGGGAACTGAAATGGGATGACTTGGTTGTGAGCCAGATTCAAACCCACAACATTCACATGAGCCACACCTCCAATGAAATGTTTTGTTTAAATATCTGTGCAGATAAGCATAGACCTACTTGATGTTTACTGTTCATTCTGATGCACTTAACACTAAAGACTGAGAGAGCACAATTACATACTGACTGTCAGACAGCTAAAGGCTTTAATGAACACCCAGCTTCATTTGATGAGCATTACATTAAGATCTGTGTTCAGTTTAAAATAAAAAAAGAAGACTTGCTCTCATTGACTCTGAACTGTTGTCACAGTTTAAACATTTAAATTCTAGGTTTTCACTCTATCATGCACACAGCACTAATTTGGACATTGTCAGTGTCACAGAACGTTAAGTCAATTACATGCTCTATTACCATCATCAAGGCCACCATCTTTATCACAAAATCACTTGATTTGATATAGTGCCACTTACGTTTAAGGTGGAAATGTGATAAGATTTGTTCTCCTTTGGGACTTTCTCACCGGAATTGTTCACCCAAAAAATGAGAACTTAAAAAATGAGAATGAGAATAATTAAAAAGCTGATAATGCCCACCTTCACTGAAGATCTCAAATGAAATCTAGCACAGGTTGGACATCCAAAACATCAAACGCTATGGTTTTCACATGTCTTGCACCCAAAAATCAAAATTTCAAAGTACCATATTTGATTTGAGAGGTGCAGAGAAGATGAAGACAGTTCTACAGAAGCTTATGAAACCTTGGAGTATATCAAATGAACTACTTTTATGGTGATTTTTTAGCTTTTTTTTAGCTTTACAGCTTGTCACTATAAACTACCATTGTGTGGAAACGATCCGTGATATCCACATTCCTGCAAAGTTCAGCACAAAGCCTAATCAGACATGAACCAGCTAAATAAGATCTTCAGGAACACTTGATAATTACAGACAGGTGTGTTGGAGCAGGTTTGGCACTGAATTCTGCAGGAAGGTAGCTCTCCAGAAACAAGACTGGGCACACCTGCTCTAGATGAATGTTCTTTAAAAATGTCTGTGTTGAATGGGGGAAAAAAACAAAACATCATAGATGTTTGGAACAACATAATTTTAATGTGGGGTGAGCTGTCCCTCTCTAGAGTAGTCCCTTCAAAATTCAGACCACTTTTATTTCTCATACTTCTCATGACTATTTAATTTTTTAACAAAGACAGAAATCAGAGATTGTAGTGGTGAAAAGCACAACAACAGTCTGTCTCATTATAGAAACAATATCACTAAATTAAACATCATCCGAGATGCCAAAATATTTCTAGCTCCATGTTTGAGTTTGAGTATAGCCACTTCTGAAATCTAATACGGCACCATTTTACGTCAGATGTATTTATCATCGCACTTTTGATAAAGACAGGAAACTAAGATTCACATCAAGGTTGTTCCCTTGAATACGCCAGATGAGATGACTAGCTGTTACATTAAGTCATTGTTTGAGATCAATTTTCCTCTTGTGCCACAAGCATGGATGACAAACTTGATGTCTTGATAGTATACTCGACCGTTCAGAAATTTGGAGACTAAGATATATATTTTTTAAGAAATTAATATTTTATTTAAGGATGCATTCAATTTATCATAAGTGTAAATGTACATTTTTATAAAAGATTACTCTGTTTAAAAAATGCTGTTCTTTTTAACTTTCCATTCATCAAATAATCTTTAAAAAAAAATGTATCACAAACACATTAAGCTGACCATGCAAGGAGTTAATAGTGCTACAGAAAGGCGGCAAGAGAAAAATCCCTGCATAGATATTCCAACCTTTAAGAAGTCTGTTGCAAATGGCCACAAAATATCATAGAGACCCTTTTTTTTTTTTTTTTTTTTTATCAGTAAGCATCCACCCAGAACACCCAAGCAACAACATGGCAATATGCTCAGAACACTTCAGCAACCACATAGCAACTCCCTGGCAACCGCTCGGAATACTACAGTGGCAGTGAGTTCTACACAGGTAAATTTATTTATTTAGAAAATGTAGTCTTGTTATTTTTGCAAAACTTTTGAATGGTAATGTATAAATGTAAGATGCATATAAATAAATACATAAAAATTGCAAACCTATTTGCTTTTTACTTTGGCCTTCCATTTTCAGAGACCCCTGCACAGCTGTCATAGTAGTTTATACAGTTGGTTATGTACCAAATTAGGGGTGTCATATTTTTATTGCTATTGCAATACATCAGGACAGAATCACCTTGAAATTTTGCGTGCTGTTTAGGTATTTTTAGCCATGCCATAAGAAGCTGCATGAACATCAGGATACAGCTGTGAAGTGCACAAGTTCTCATGATTACGTATTTAGATATGGGCACTGACTAGCATAAACGTGCCGCTGTAGATGTATAGCTATTGTAGCATGAAGGTAAAGCGTGAGCTCTTTATAACCCATGCTGAGAGCTTATCAGTTTCAATGACAGCCGACAAACAAATGCAGTCGTCCACTCAGCACACTAGCTCAGATGAAACAGATTGAGCGAAACAAGATGGAGACACGGTTCACCAGTTAGATGGCTTTTATGGCCGTCAAACATCAACGCAGTTTAATCGATTCAAATTGCCAGAGTGTGTTTGTCATTATTACAGCACTGTCCCGTGGCACTGCGGCAGGGAATTGTTTGTTTGAATGAAGGGGTCACTAGGCCCGACAAAGGCCAGAGAGGCCATAGTTAGCACTGTCTGCTTGTTACCAATGCAAGTCATTAAGAATGAGAATTGCCGAATTGCCACAAGCTCTGTATGCATGAAGGATCATTTGCAATAATGACGCCCACATTCTGCTTATTTAGCATGACCTGCCCCAACAAAGCAGCCATTGAAATAGCATAAGCTTGGCAAACTAATTAAGCAAACTATAACATTGCTCACATGTAGAGGGTGGTCATGGGATTACTGAACTGATCCAATGCAAAGCCAACAAAATAAGACCATGACATCCCATCCACCTGCTGGTCATGGGTTTGTCCTACTGTCAGTTTGAGTTCATGCAAATAAAACAACAATCTAACACAATTTCCAAAACAAACACTTTAGCCGTAGGATATTATATTCTCTCCTGGTTTGTTTTTAGAAAGTGATGTTTTATTAATGAATAATGAACCTTGCATTTTAAATGTAGGTGTAGTTAATCACATTAATGACATGTTTAGCCTACGGTACAGAGTATAACAGTGGTAACTACTGAAATGAGAAAGAACATGTGTGTCACATTTCCTCCCATTTAACTACACACCACACATCCCCAACAGATGTTCAACAAGTGAAGATTATGTATCAATAATAAATTATATCATTGTGAAACAAATTAAGACAGATATATAAGAGTGTGGGGGGCTTCTTTTGAGCAGGAAAGCAAAAGCATTGAAATACATTTTCCCTCCCATCTCATATTTTTTTCCCATCAGCATGTCCCTTTAGGGGCTCCATAAAACAAATATAACAAAATATCAAAAACTTTAATTCAGAAATGAAAAACATGCTAATCATACAGAAAGAAATAACACTTCAGTTTAGATCAATAGAAAGTTCAAAAGAACAGCATTTAATTGAAATCTTTCCTAAAATTATAAATGTCTTTATAAATGTATTCGGTTATACTTTATTTTAGGATCCAATTCTCACTATTAACTACGCTAGTTGCTTATTAGCATGCACATTACTGGGAAATAGTACTTATAAAGCTCATAAATGCCTTATTCTGCATGACAATATTCTACACCAATACCTAAACTTAACAACTACTGTACTTTACTAACTACAGTCATAATATGCAGTAATTAGGAGTTTATTGAGGAAAAAGTTGTAGTTAATAGTGAGAATTGGATCCTAAAATAAAGTATAACCGAATACATTTATAAAGACATTTATAATTTTAGGAAAGATTTCAATTAAATGCTGTTCTTTTGAACTTTCTATTGATCAAATAATCCTAAAAAAAAGATATAAAAAAGAATCCTATCACATTTTGCACAAAAATATTAAGCAGCACAACCATTTTGAATATTGATAATAATAATAATACTAAGAAAAGTTTATTGAGCAACAAAAAATGTTTCTTGAGTAATGAAAATTCAGCTTAGCAGTTATAGGAATAAATGACATTTTAAAATATATTAACGCAAATAAAAAAAATACATTTCTATCATTACAACCTTTGGAAGATTTTTAGCATGTTAATGGATATGACAATGTTAATGTATTTGGTCTTGGCAGAATAGATCTGCTACTCTGCTGCTGAATTGCTGCTGATGCAAACGCCAATACACTGCTGTGATGAGTAAGTAAGACATACTGCTGCTGCACAAATGGCATATATCAATTACCCATAGCAGATATATACAGGTGGAGCTGGGGAAGGTGGAGGGTTTTAGAAGAACTGCTATAGTGAATAGTAACCAGCCATTTAAATGTTGAGCAGCAAGCTCACTGGGTGCAGATGCGACATGAACCAATCAGATTGTGCCAAGTAGTTAACGCTGTAAAATATCATCAGCTTGCGTTAAGGACCCACCAGCCAGCGCCATCTAGCGTTTCATGACAGAACATGACATTTAACAGAGACTTCAATTTTATGTTTGCTTGTTAGATAAACCTGCTCACTCGTCCTAACCACAGCCTAGTTTCTTGTTCGGTCTTTCTGCCCTTTTTGCCCTGGAGATCTTTCAATAATTTTTCTGTTCAACAACTCAAATCTCTGTAAACACAGAGTCACGAGGAGGTGGACGGGCAGCTAACCTTCACTTTTAGTCTGTGACTATCTCTACTCTGCCAGGAAGTTCATAATGACAGCTTTCAAAGCACTCAAACAAAACAAACATACACACACTCAGCAGGAGAAGGGATATGACCTGAGCAATGTTTAGGAACAGCTGCTCTACCTGACATGATGGAGGAAGTAAATGTGAAAGAGACAACTGAAAGGACGTGGGAGTATGTATATTTTATATAAAAAACCAACACTTTCTTATATATTTCTATTTTCAGGTCATGTTGAAGCTTAGCTTTGCAAGGACACAAAGGAAAATTACAGGATTGAGTCGTGACCATAAGAAGTAATGAGATGACAGAACAGACTATGCGAGGACTATTGTTGTGCATCTGTCGTTTTCTAACAGCGCTTTTCTGGGCAACGATTCAGTGCTGACTAAATGGTTGAGAGCTTTTTGGTGTAAAATATGTTTACAGTGTTTTTGGTTCTTCATATTTATGTGGTGTTCACTGAAGTAAGAGATACAGAAAATGGCACGTTGAAATGCAAATCTCACTGTTGAAAATGTAAGAGTGTTGAATCAAGTACTGCAACTCCAACTAAAAACTCGCAATAGCACATTTAGCAAATAGTCTATTTCAGTACTAAGGCACATTTTAGCAAGTATTATATAATGAAAAATAATTATATGGTCTCCCTAAGGGATGAGCTTGTTGCCTGGAATATGATGTGCAGGGACATTTTATCAAAAAAGTAACATAATACACATTATGACAAAGTCACAAGAACTATATTTCACACACTCTTAAAAATAAAGGTTATGCAAGGCTACAGAAACCTTTTCCACTATAAAGAACCTTTTGTGGAATGGAAAGGATCCATGGATTATTAAAGGTTCTTCATGGAACCACATGCAAATAAAGAACCTTTATTTTTATGAGTATATGGTTAATGTAACTGCAACTGAGATGAATGTGAATGTTAAAATATATTTTCATTATAGACCTCCTTGTTTGTTACACAATATGACATGGAAGTCGTCTCATGTTTTGATAAATTGCGGTGCAAAGTTCTTTAGAGCTTAGCGCTGTTATACAGTGTCACTTTAAGTGAGCATCATGATGCAACAAAACTAGCGGTGTGTCAGGATAAATGCTCCTATTATAATCACTGTAGCTATTTACTTTGTAAGCGTGGACAGTCATCTTGTGAGTTGTCACACAAAACGAAATGGATACAAGAACGTGATTAGTGGTGCTCTTTCTGGTAACAATACATCTATGTTGGGAGTGGGCTTGGGTCAGTAAACAACCACCCAGAAACCACACTCAGAACATAATAAAAACATCATAGCAACCACATAGCATAACCCTAAAGGACTGCAGATATAGACAAATTCATTGCGGAAAAACTAAAACATAAAAAAAAACATTGTATTCACATACTCAAATGAATAAAAACCTTTTATTTATCCTGCATGTTCGTCATATATGTCCTAGAAATGTGGCTTCAACACTGTTAAAGCTCGAGCTATTTTTTCCAAGATACTGCTCCACTGAGAACAAGCAGACATCTTTCCATTAATACTGGTGGAGGAAACCAAACCAAACAGTGCATGCATGTGTGAAGATATGTTACAGTGAGAGAGGGGGAGACGGGGGGGGGGGGGGGGGTAAACAATCTGAAGTGAGATTGAACATTTCAGATTCAAAGTATAATGTTGTGTGTGTGTGTGTGTGTGTGTGTGTGTTTGCATATATGGTTTATGAGGACACAAAGGTGTATTACAATGTAAGCATAGTTTATGAGGACACTGCTAGAAAACGAGAGTTGCAAAACAATAGTCTTCACATAGAAGTTACCTTGCATTAGCAATGTTCTCTTTCACTCTGCTCATGCAGACTACTCACTTACCTATAATTGTAGACGAAAAGTCCAACTTTAGCCAGTCAGAATACAGTAGCTGGATATCAGCTTGGGATGTGTGCTAAATGTGATGACTGCGGTGCTGAGGCAGACAGGGTAAATGGTCAGTTTGAATGAGCTTCAGTGGAGAGACACATGTCAGAGCCTGTCACAGCAATGTAAGAAGCGCTTGATAAGTCACAAAGTATGTGTGTGTCTCTTTTCCACCTTCACAGAGACAGCGAAATGAGCATGACGCTCCATGTTCTGACTGCCTGACTGCACCATGTAGCCGGTATGTCAATCAATCCTGAAGCTCCCCAGGTTTTTTTGTTGTTGATAGTATCCTCACAGTATGACAATATGAGCTGTATCATTTGTGAGTCTGAAAGAAATGTACTTAACAAACTGTGACCATTAGCTTGTCATTCAAATCTCAGATTTAGCTTTTGCCTTTGGCTCAGATATTGTTCGTTCTACATAAATTAAATTTCTAGTGCAAGAACTCAATCATCAGTTAAATATGCCCAACAGGGTGTTGTGTTTTCCCCCCAACAAGCAGCGTATTTACACTGTGCCTTGTGAAGTGCAATTACAGACAAACTTGCTGCAGTCTACAACAAATACTGAATTTAGGAACTTTTACTAAATGTTAACATTTAGAAATGAGTTTAGCATGTACAGGATGACAATGCATTATCCATTATATTAAACAAAATAAATGGAAACATTTGCAAATTTAGCAGACACTAATGAGGTAAGACGACCCGCTACCTGAGGTCTAATTTTAACCAAATTTGGAAGGTTTTTTTTTTTTTTTTTTTTTTTTGGAATGGCACTGACATAAAAAAAAAAAAAAAAACGTTAGGTGTCTGTAAGAATTTGAATTTTTTTGAAGTCTCTTATGCTCACCAATGCTGCATTTATTTAGTAAAAAAAAACAAAATTAATAAAAAAAAAAAAAAAACATTATTAAATACTATTAGAATTTGAAAAAAAAAAAAAACTTTTTGCTTTAAAATGTAAAATATTTTTTTCCATGGGATAGCAAAGATGAATATTTAGCAGCTATTCTTCATTGTCACAAGATCCTTCAGAAATCATTCTAATTCTGATTTGATGGTCAAAAAACATTTCTTATTATTATTATCAATGTTGAAAAAAAGTTGTCCTGCTTAATATTGTTTTGGAAAATGTGTGAATTTTTTCAGGATTTTTTGATGAATAAATATAATCTTTTGTAACATTATAAGCAATTTTACTGTCACTTATGATCAATTTAGTAGTATTAATCTTTAGTCAATCTTCATTAATCTTTAAAAAAAAAAAAAAATTCTTACTGACCCCAAACATTTAAAAGGTAGCTTCTGTATTTTGGCAATTTAGTAAACATTTAGTTAATTTAATAACTTTTTGTTAAACATTGTACATTAAACACACTCTCCTTTTTGAACCTCAACATGCACATTTAAATAGTGCAATTTCCTTATGGACTCATTCAAACCTATTGTATTACTTTGCTCTGGCTCCTGTAATCTGATGGCTTCATACACATGCTGCTGCTGCGATACTGATGTGATAAAGGGTTTCCTCTGTAATAGCGCCAATACTTATGAGTTACAGCAATTGTCATGCAGAAATGGTCTGCTCCGCCCCCTTATCCATAAGATTGATCGGGCATGACCAATCACTGAGGGGTAAAGTCATCTCTTAAACATCACCCTAAAGCCTTATGCCCATCAAAATGTATCTGTTCCCTGTCTCGAGTCAAATGTACTAGTTGAATGAGTATGTAACATAAACATATCTGATGTCTGATCATGTCTGATCTATCTTGCTGCCAATTCACGTACAATACCTTCTCAGTTGCCTTGTTCAGTTGTCTGAGTGCCTTGTTTATATATTGAAAAAAAAAATAAAAGAAATAAATATATATATATATTTATATATATACTGTATATATATATATATATCTAGAAAAAAAAATATATAATTATATATATATATATATATATATTAGTGGTGGGCCGTTATCGGCGTTAACGTGCTGCGTTAACGCGAGACTCTTATCGCGCGATAAAAAAAATATCGCCATTAATCTATTCTCAAAGTTGGGTTGGAAACTACTCTACAAGCTATGATGACGCAATCTACCCGCGGCCGCGAGGTACACCCGGCTGCAACGCATCATATTCATCGTCATCTTAAGTAAACACGGCTGAAAGTGAAAGCTGGTGAAAAAGATCCGTGCAACATCCATTATTTGGACTTGGTTCGGATTTAAGCCGTCCGACGAGCAGCAGCAAACTATAGACAGAGTGTGTGGGGTCACAGTTCGGTAAGTTAACACACGACTAATCCGTTCTACCACCTCAAATTCAAAACGAAACATGATATCACTGAATACCAGTGCGCGCGTATTATTCCCAATATATCTTAGTGGTGTAACACATAATCTCTGTCTGCGCCCGATTTTAAGAATCGTTGTTGTGTTTCTTTTTAACTGAAAAGACATCAGTTAGACAATATTCTAATTTTAAATTTGGGGTTTCATAAGCTCCAAGCCATAATAAACATTAGACCTACTTAAGTCTCTGCAGCT
Organism: Squalius cephalus; assembly: GCF_949319135.1. Lineage (NCBI taxonomy): Eukaryota > Metazoa > Chordata > Actinopteri > Cypriniformes > Leuciscidae > Squalius > Squalius cephalus. The sequence goes on from NC_137142.1 coordinate 24,680,853, forward strand.
AGTGTACTTACATTTTATTTATCTGCAAAATTATGTTGTATACTTACAGTCTTGCACAATATATGTTCTCAAAACTACATACACCCTTTAAAAAAAACAAAAAACATTTAGCAGTTGTTTAGCAGGGTCTGTGTAACCTGTTCTGAAATGGTTTTATTATAATATATATCGTTATCGCAAGAGGCTGCAATGTATATCACAATATGGATTTTAGGCCATATCGCCCATCCCTAATTGATAGCCTATAGTAGTTGATAATAACATAGGCCTACCTAATGTTGCCTACGGACGGTAACAGTAAAGTAGTAACCTTTTAAAGTCTATGAGTAGAACAGCTTTCTCAAGCAGTTTGTGATGCATTTTGGAAACAGGAGATGAGCCCCTGGTCTAATGCACCACCTGGCTTGAGAAACCCGTTCTCAAAGACTTACTTTTATAGTCATTATTTGGGTAGCACACATATTCTGAATGCCTTCGTCAGAATTCAAATGAGCCATTTTAATCTAGATGAATCTAGATTAATTTCAAAATTAATCTAGATTAATCTAGATTAAAAAAATTAATCTATGCCCACCTCTAATATATATATATATATATATTAAATATAAGACAGAAAAAATTATGTAGCCAGAGCTGAGATTGCTGAACCATTAGAATAAGAACAATGGCCCTGTTTATACCTGGTATTAATGATGTTAAATACAGGTCTAAAATGTTTTGAGCTTGTCCACTTTCGACCACTTCCAGAGGAAGTCGAAAACGCATTAGATCAGATTGCTTTCATAGTTCGTTTGGTCGAATGCATTCAAACAGCCACAAAAGGCCACCTACTGACCTAATGTGTAAACATACAGGAAGTGCGCTAGACAGGATTTAAACTTTGTCGGCTGAAGACCCAAGTTTTGTTTGAAGATGAAAAACGCACCAAGCATAATGTTCTCTCATCATTCCTGATTTCTAACACATACTCGTTCGGCGTGTTCTTGCATCTATCAGAGCAGAAATGAAAGCTGATGCTGCTCTCCATATGTTTTTCTGTCGTCTCGGAGCGCATTCATATGTAAATTAAGCAAGCTTATTCTGTCCATTAGATCGAAAGATCTGAAAAAGCCATGCATTTACCAGCCCACAGGCCCTCCCCTCAAAGATCAGGACAGAAGTGGTTGAAAGTGGACAAAAGAGACAAATTAATACACCAGGTGTAAACGGGAATGTGATTTTTTATTGTTTTTTAAATCCCTCCTCTACTTGTGATTCGATCGACCTAAATGCATCTTAATACCAGGTATGACCCGGGCCAACAGAGCAGATGAAAAAATAAATAAAAAATAAAACATTACAGTCTATAAATCACTCATGATGACAGTGAGTATTGAGGGTGGATTGTATCATATTGGGTACTAGAGATAAAGAAAAAGGGGAAAAATATAAAGACGAAGCACAAAAACAGACACATCTAATGCTTAAATGGAAAAATCACTTAATGACTCTCATAAAGGTGCCAACACCTCAATCTATGACTGGAGGCTGTTCAAATTGATGGAGCTCAAATGAATGTTTGAGAGGTGCTATTAGTATAAATGTTATCTGCAAATGCTTTAATCTTGGTATTGCATCGTAAATTATGTGCTTACCGATAACAACATTAATCTACACACATATAGGAACAGGTCAGTAGCAAGTAACAAATAACTTGAAACAAATAAAAACATTTCATGTGCAATTTTAGGAGGCTTGTTCTGGATGCACTTAAGCCACAAGCAATGTCCTCGTAAGAGGGAAAATGCAGAGAGTGGAGAGGTAAAAGGCATGAAAGGAAGGTGAGATAAAGGTGAAATAAATAGAAAACCTGCCAGCTAGGTCAGACCAGTCAATCTTTAAATCCTTTTACAGAACATGCTTACAATTCATTGAAAACATTGCCGTAAACAAGCACTTTGAAATAAATATTAGAAAAGAAGAAGCTTCTTTAATAATCCTCATATCCACTTATCTGGGAAATCCAGTTAGTGTATTACTTTATTATTTATACATTCTAGCACAGATTAATTTAACATATCTTATTTGTAATCATTTACATGCAAAAACATAGCTGAAGTTAGATAGGCTGCTCACGTCTCTTCAAATAAACAAACTTAAACTCAGAGACACGGCGCTGCCAACTTTACTAAGCCTCTACACACATGAAAATGCACTTGTTCTGATTTCAGCTCAGATGTGTTTGCTATTAACACAGAGAGTAAAAGACATGTACTGAGAAAATTTTTCATCTCAAGTGACTAATATTGGTTAGCTAAGTATCTCCTGCATATATCTTTCTGTAAACAGCAGTTGCTGTTAGACACCGTTAGAAGGTCATAATGTTCAATATATGAACATTAACTACTATGTCATATAAGTGTAATTTCACCAGCCTACCAGCAGAGGACACAATCACTGGCTGACTGAGACCTCAACAAAGCAAAACAACAAAAAATATGGTGTTAAAACTTATATTACAATAGCTTTAATCACTTAATCACTATGAGTGAGTGAGTGTGTGTGTGTGTGTGTGTGTGTGTGTGTGTGTGTGTATATGTATATGTATATATATATATATATATATATATATATATATATACATTTTCTTTGTTTTATTCAAATGTGTTGTTCAATTTGTTTCAAATGATATGCAAACCATTAAAATGAACTTTGCAATTTAAGCATTCCATTCTTATTTTTTCCAGAACACAAACACCCACAGCTTTAAAGGCTTCATCAGTGCCAGAGTTCCACTAAACATTTTAAAGTTTCAGTTCAATGCACGGTTATTTTAAAGTTTAAAAGTTCACCAAACTCTTCAGCTGGATAGACTGAAAAACTTCTCGCTTATAGAATGAGAGCAGCAAGTGTGAACGTGGAAGTGCAGAAAAAGAGAGAGAATTTGCAGTAGCAATAGATGTGAGCAAAAGGTTGAAAGCCAAGAAAGAAAGAATAGAGAAGGGGTGTGATTTTATTTTGGAAGAGTAAAGATTAATTCTAACTTCAGACAGCAGGGATACTATTAGTGAAAATGTTTCAATCCATCTCTATGTGAGGAAAAGCCAAATGGAATGGCTCTAGTGAAAAGAAAAAAAAAAAAAAAAAAAAAAAATTGAAGGAGACAGCCCTCTAAAGCCATCTCTCAGGTCTACTAATAAAATCTAAAGTCCCCAGCCGCCTGGCCCGCAGTTTCCTTGAGGTCTCCATAGGCCCCTTGATGGCCTCTACCCAGATTACACCCTGCCACTCATTTTACTTGCTATTTCTATTCCTCTTTACTACCATCTATTTTCATATTCCCTGCACAAAGTCACGTATTTCATTTTAAGCTTTTCCAAAATATCATTTCTCTCCTTCAGCTTCTGATTATTTTCTGCTATTTTGTGCATCATCTTCACTTCATCTCCTCAAACCTCTCACGATTGCTAGCATAGTGAGATTCAGATTTTTTTCTCTCTGTTCAGTTTTTTTTTTCTCTCTTCCTCCCGCTATATAATCTTCCCGTTCCTCAGTTAAATATTCATGAGCATTAGTGTGTGGTCGCCCGGAAACAGACTCTCATTAACGTGTCATACGCATACTAATGAGCTATCTTAGCAGGACTACAGGGCCGACGGGCAGAGGAGACTGAGAGTCTCTCACATGCTCCATCCGACTGGTCGGCGAAAACCCAAGCGCAAACTGTGCAGCGCTGCAGGAAATTACTTTCTTTGAATAAAGTCTTGACGTAGGTGGAATTTTCAAACTCATTTTCCTTTAGGATTCCATCATTCGTTTATAATTTGACCTTGTAGTGGCTTCAAAACTTAAATTCTGAAACCTATAGAGTTACAGTTACACATATACAAAAACATGCTTTGCACTTTAAAATTGCACTTAACACCAGTTTGTATGTTGTAATACAGGTAGTTAAATAGAAGGCAAAATCATGATTTAAAGTTCATTAAAAAATGTTTCCATTAGTCACGGCTAACATAGTGTTTTCCATATAACATTTAATGATAGAAAACAATTATAATATTCTGAGTGAAATTGTTTTGTACAGTGTACTGTATAATGTAAAAATCTAATAAAATGGCAATTTAATGGTAAACATATCAAATCAACATGTCTTAATTGTACAATTGAAAAAAAAAAAAATCTTTTAAAATTACCAACCTCCAAGCAAACATTTGCATCAAAACAGCTCACGGTGTGGATGGCACATCAAAGTCCTTATCTATGATTATCAGCTATTATTGCCCATGAATAAACATAGGGCTTTACATTAATGAGCTATCAGCTTGTTAACCTTTGCTGGTCTCATTTATATTTCTGGACTAAGTGTGCATGGCTCACTAACCCAGCATTGTTTTGGATTAATTAGAGGGCGACTGATAATTACCCAATGTAAACCAAGAGAAGGCTTCAAATTAATAAAAAATAAAAAAAACTAAATAAAAAAAAACCTTCTCCCCAGTGACGAGTGGAGTTCATAAGTATGTGACCGTGCAGTTGAGAGAGAGCAATCTTTACGGGATAGAAACATATCTCTGAAGAAGCAATAAGAGCAACCTGGCTCGGAAACACTTGCGTGGTCAGAATCTCCACCGCACGGTTCATTTCCATCTTTATCTCCTTCATTTCATCACTCTTTCCCTTGCCCCCTCTTTTCCTCACTCTCTCTCTCCACACTCTCCAGTCTCGCAATATCCCCCTAGTAAAAGGGGCAGAGTTGCCATTTAAGACCAAATAGAGTCCATCAATAAGTTGTCACGGGGGAGAGCCTTTGTGATAAGCCATTAAGTTGGGTTTCTACCCCATTTCCATCCATACCATCAGCTGTCCACCCTTAACAGTTGCTCCAAAAGAGTAGCCTAGCACATACACATCGATCTCTATCACTCTTTCAGTCCCTTTCATATGTCGTTTAAAGAATAGTTCACCATACATGAAAATTCTGTCATAATTTACTGACAATTTGCTGCACAAAAAAAATATTTTGAAGAATGTTTTTGTTCATACAATAAGAGTCAATGGGGTCCAAAACAATACAGGTTAGGAACGACATGCAGGTAAATGACGACAGAATTTCTATTGTTTTTTGTTGTTGTTTTGTTTTTATGTGAAATGAAGGCTCTTTCTTCGAAAATAAGTTGATTCCTCCAATGGTTATAGAGAATAGAGAAAAGAAATAGAGAACAGCAGTGAATTGTTCCACCCACATAACCCATATATTGTCCTATACACAAACTCTGTATGTTTTCATAGAATACACTTGCATTAAATGGAGTTTGTAGGTTTTCCAACTCAGAAATCTTGATTCTTTCACAGAGAAACCAATGATGAAAATGACTGTGCAAGCAGGACAGCTGAATGAAGAGCAGATTAGCGGGAGTGCTAATGCTAAGAGCAAACACAAAATGATAGTTGTAATTTTGTGCAACAACTCATTACTTCACAGAACGCTGAACACTAATGCACACTTGTACAGCTCTGAAAATATATTGCGAAAAGAAATCAAGTAAATTTCATGTAATCCGACTAGTGCAATATGTTACTCGCTTTAGCGATTTTGTGGTAATGTGAGAATATATTGCCAGTGATTATCTTTCTCCTAATATTTGCAGAGGCTGAAAAACACACCAGACCAGAAATGCCCATCATGAGCTGTTGCTAAAAACAAAGACTTTGTTTATCTCATGCGAACGAGGAGACAAGGCAAGCCAATTTGAGTTTTGCAGGCAGAAAGGTCAACCCAATACATCAGGGTGATGTCTGGTTGAAAATTGAGGCGCGGAAATATCAGACTTGCCTCTGAAGTGTCAATCATGCTGTAAAACAGGACTGTTACTGCACCACCGCTATCTGTAAAACAGACGCAATGTATTAGTCAGCCACAGACACCAAATGCTTATGTGATCACAGCAAAGAAAAAAGGGCAAAAGATGCTACTGAGCCAAGTGTTACTATTTCAATATGATGTATGATACTCTCACTAAAAAATGTCATGCATATCTTTATTAGGATAATTGGAAACATCTCTCTCTCATGAGTGTATCATTCTAAGTTTAGTACACTGACCCCCCCCCCCCCCCCCCCCACCCCCACCACTACTAATGTTTTTTTCTAAGGCACATTTATAAAAGCTACTTAAATGTCCTAATTAAAGACCTACTCCTGGCTTAATCTTAGCTCTGTCTGTGAAACCAGTGTGAATGTTATACATTTAGTCTTAATGTAATAAAATTATGGATTGGTAATGACATCTGCAGGGCATAAATGTAAATATGAAGAGAAAATTGTACTTGCATCAAGTCGTCAGTAATTTTACAGGTTATTTTACAGGTTAATGAAACTTGGCATTTGTTATACAAAAAACAAAACAAAAACAAAAAACACCTTCAGCATGAATAAATTAATCTCAAAATATTCAATCAGATAGGATGGCATTAAATACTTGCAAAATCTGAAAGTCAAAATAAGCACAATGGCAACTCTGGCGATTTAACCAGTAAAATAAAATAACAGCTTTTCAGATGGTGACGCTGGAAAGCACAGCAATATTGTAGTACTCCATTTGAGCTCAACTTTCCAATTTTGTCTTTCTGTATTGGATAATTCACAGACCAACATGAATGAAACCACTTAAACCAATGCACATCCCATGTCCTAAATGCAATTCCCTTGAACACCTCATGGGAGTAAATGTGACAGCAAGGTCTCAAGATGATTGTCAATCCTATTCAAACACACTCTTTGTCCATCTAGTAATAAGGAACTGGAAGTTATCGAGCCATGCTCCACTCGCAGACTTCCACCATAGCACCATGCTGGGCATCTATCCAAGCACTGATCAATGACTAAGTATTGCCGGCCCGCTAGCTGCAGGACAACACAGCCTAATTGAGGACTTGGAGGGAAGCCAGGCAACGAAATTTGCACAGTGATGAGATATCCTCTGCCATAATTCATAAAGTGCTATTGGTGTGGGGGAAAAGAGATTGACTGCTTTTCAGCGGTAAACATGGATGTGCCGCAGTTTGATCTGGCAGCATGACTTGGAGATATTTCTCACCCATTTGCTTTTTTTAGTCATTAATCAGAACAAATGTTCTACTGATGGCCTCCCCATTATGTGTAATTTACTCTAATCTTTTCTCTCAATTCCAATAGAAAACGCTATTCAGAGAGAGAGAAAAAGAGACAGGGATGAAAAATTCAGTCATAGCCTAATCTCCACTCTGCAATATAAACGGCTGACGATATAAACAGACTGTATTGCTGAAGACAACAACAGGCAGATTTATATTCATCCACAATGAGGGACAGGATCTCCTGCTGTATGGGAAACTCACATGCCCTCTGTTTACTCACGCATATTTGAATTACAAGTACACCAGAAAAATCTGTTGAAGATAAAAAGATATAAAGAGAGGGAAAGAAATATGAATTGAAGGGAAAGAGGGAAAAAGAGAGAAAGAGAGAGACAAGGAAATAAGGGATCAAAGAGAGAGATAGCAGAATGAATGAGAGCAGAGTGATGGAGATAGTGAGGGAGAAAAGTGATAGAGACATGGAGAGAGATAAGCAGCAGAGCGAGAGAGATAAGAAGAGAGGGAGGAGTGGGTTGATGTGATTTTCTCCACTGAACTGTCTGTTCTGTTTTTCATTCGCCCTAATGTAATTACCCATAAATCATTAATATTATCCCACCGCCTAGCCAGGAGCCACACATCCCAGAGTATGTGAAGCTCTCCTGATCACAAGGCAATAGCCACACATATTTCTCCCTTACTCGCTCTCACACGTAAACCTGAAAGACTGTCCTGAGGCGCTCCACCAAACTCAGAGAAAGGACCATTAACTTATCTAATTTAGCAGTCATGCCCATTATTCAGATAATCAAGACTTATTTCTCTATGAAAACAACAAAATGATAAGTCTTAGAAGGGATATTTATCAAATATGAATTATCATACATTACCCTTGCTCCACTGTCAACATTTAAATAAAATGATAAAAATAAACAGCAGTGTGTGTGTGTGTGTGTGTGTTTTGTCAATAAATGTATATCATTAAAATTTAAAAACAATATTTAATAGATACTAGCTAATGCAGGGTGAGATGTAATACATGGTTTCTTTTCCTCTTTTTTCTTTATTTCCTTGTGGAGCCATATCAGCAAAGTTTGGCATTATTTCAAGGTAGCCTCTATCATTCTTGTTCTCAAAGCAACATGAAATATTTGAAGGCAAAATGAAAACCGAACGTTTTTCACCAGACTCTCAGCAGGATCCTGGGCTTGCAGTTCTGTACAGAGTAAGACGCCTCAGTGTGTGGTTCTGTGGGCAGAGTTTAATGCAGAAGTATCTACATACACACAGCAGGCAGTCCTGCCGTGGAAAGCTAATTAAACTTATTTGAATGCTTGGAGCAGGTAAAGATGCCCCAACAGGCTCTGTGCAACTTAATATAAGAACTTGCCTGACTACGTCAGACTTCGTACTTCCGCTCAATTTCATTTCGCTTCTGTACTCAGTCTGAGATAGCGACCGTTTTCCCCGTTTTCCTCCGGCCTGAAAACAGCCGGCCAATCAACGAACAGAGGGCGGGCTGAGAGCCGTGACGTAGACGCTGATTGTACCGTGGATGCGTAGATTTACTTCACATAATCTGCAAAAGTCGTTCACAGCCATGTTCACTCCGGTATTTCGCTCGATGGTTTTGTTTTCGCATCATACATGTGTTTACAGTGGAAGTTAGATGCGGCTGAGCATGCGCATAACACACGCCATAACCAAACGTTATGTGATTGGCTTACGGGTAACCAATGATCTTAAACTTCAGACAAGCGCCCCCCCGCGAGAAAGAAAACGCTTTTCAATTATGCCATGCCAGACTCTGTCTACGAAGCAAAGCGAAGTTTGGTATTACCAGGCTATATAAGAACTGCTGTTTGCCTATAAAACAACTCTAGATGGGTATGATGTACAGTACTTACATCAACAGATTTGCAGGTTATTGCAGGGCCAGGTTGGTCAGTGTTATATTGGCTGTGGCCCTTTTCCCTTTGTGTCCTCGGTACACGATTCCACTATATTTCATATGATTCATTGTGTCTTTTCTTTCATTCTGTAAAATCGTTGGAGACCTTAGAGACAAATCGGCAAATAAGTCAAAACCTGTTTGGAAAATAAACTGGTCCTTCGACTAACAACCACTCATCACAAAAATCCAAACCAAAAAAAGCCAACTTTAAAACAGGAGCTGTCAGTATTGTTCTGATTTGAATTATGTTTGTATCATATGCTGAATCATAACATAAGATTATAACAGGCAATGCCTTTATAGGCTGTGTTTGCACACAAAGTTACCTCACAAAACTGATTTTGGACAAACTTCTGATTGAGGCAGTGTCACGGTTTAATGATCTACAGCAAATTTTGGTGATAGCAAATATTTAATTTACTACAATAGTAAATTCTCTCTAGAAATGATATCAGAAGTGAAAAACATTTGTCAAAAACATACATTTACACACATATTGATCACCAACCACAACTTTCAGGCGGCATCTTTATTTTTTAGCTTAACTGTCAAAGAATGGAAAGCACAGGATTGTGGGGTATTAAAGGCAGTGAAGGATACATCTATGCTGCCTTAAAAAATCAATCAAATGAAGCATCTCAGGAGACAGGAACTGAAGCTAACATTGGATCCAGACGGGCCTTGATGCCTTCCAACTTTGGAATGCATCCTCCAAAGGCAGCATTTTTAAAGCATTTGGACGCAGCCAATGAAACTGGAAACAGGAACTAAACACAGGAAGACAGAATACATGAACAATGGGAACAAATCACTACAAAATAAAAGTCCATAAAACAAAACCAAGAACCACAAAAACAAGGCAACATGTAACAATTAGGTGTCTTTATCTAATATGTACTTACATAAAAAAATAAGTACAATGCACTTATTGTGTTGATGTTGTATTGCAAAACACTATTGAGGTGGGATACGGGTAAGTTTAGAGACAGGTTTAATGGTATGGGTAGGTTTAAGGGTTGGTGGGAAGGGAAGGGTCAACAGTGCAATTATAGCTGTAACATAGATTAATTACAGATATAATTACATGCAGGTAATTATAATAATATAAGTACAATCTAAAAACATGTACTGTATGTACATTATAAGTGCATTGCATCAAATGATTTCAATGATGAAGTTTCTTGTGCAGCAAATCAGCGTATTAAAATGAATTCTAAAGGATAATGTGACATTGAAGACTGGAGTAATGATGCTGAAAATTCAGTTGTCGTCACATGAATAAATTACATTTTAAATTATATTACAATAGCAAACAAGTTATTTTAAATTGTAATACTATTTCACAATATTTCTGTTTTTTACTGTATTTTTTTATTAAAATAAATGCAGCCTTGGTGAGCATAAAATACTCAAACATCAAAAAAATCGTATTGACCCCAAACCTTTGAATGGCAGTGTATATTATATTATATAAGGTGAAAACAATGGATAAAAATAAGGGCATGACAGAAAATGTACAACCCAACCCGTCAAAGTGACGGATGATGATTATCTGTAGAAAACCTCTGGGTTACACTATATACAATATCCATGGCACTGATTTGTCTATACAATTCAGCTCAAAAGGTAAACGTTTCTAGACAGAGCCGTTGCTCTGCGACACAGATCTAATAATGGGTAACATCTCAGATAGGACATGTTTTGACACCATGCAGCGAGAGAGAGAGGGAGAGAGAGAGAGAGAGAGAGAGAGAGAGAGAGAGAGAGAGAGAGAGAGAGAGAGAGAGAGAGAGAGAGAGAGAGAGAGAGAGAGAGAGAGGTTCATCCTCCCTGACCTCACACTAAAAACTTCCCACGGACCATATTGCAGAAAAATCTATAATATTATTAACTAATTTGAAATAAGCAAACTCAATTTTTATTTGAGCAGCCACCATCCCTTTCAGAACTATTTCTGCAATGACTGAACCAGTACCCAAGATCTTATTTGTCCATGTCCTCCAAATTTCCATCTTGGCTGATCCCAAAAGGTAATTTAGCAAAACCACTTTTCTTCGTTCACTGACTTTGTACTTTGGACAACTAATAAAAACTTGATAGGAAAATTCCTCACCAATGCTTTCGAAACAAAATAACCCTTAAAAAATAAAAAAAGACCTCTTAACCTCCCACACTGGATAAACAAATGTTCAACCGTTTCTTCCATCCCGCAAAAAGGACATTCCCTCCCTACTTCAGGATTCAGGTGTGCCACATGTCTGTTAGTAGCTAGCTATTATACCATAAATCAGTCTCCACTGTAAATCTGCTGTACGTTTCTCAATAGGGGGCTTGTACAGAGATCTCCAGCATCCTCTGAAGTCTGGCCCAAACACTTCTGCCCACCTCCATGTTTTAACTCTTCTCAAAACAGTTTGATGAGACACTTTAACAAACACAATGTATAGTGCCTTTTTACCAATGTCTTGAAATGATCCCAACTCTGGAGTTTTAAGGGGCAAAAAAGTATCTTCTTCACCCTGACTTTCCTGTGCAGCAGAGACACGTCTTGATGGAAAACTGTAGCTCCATCCCTGCGAAGGAATTTCTAATGCCTCTCTGCAGGCTCCAGGCAGCGCTGTGCGTACTTCCTCTGACGTAAAGAATGTATTCCTGTCTTGTGCTGAATTGAAACTGGCGTCTTACACCCATTGCCATCCATTAGATGTTCGATCTTTGTACATCCCGCTCTGACCAGACAATTCCTCACGCTGCTTGAAGACAACAGTATCAATATTTTTGTTTGTATCAAAGAATTATGAAACAATGGTTCTCCCATAATCCAGTCCGGTGGTCGCAAAATCTATCTGGTCACAGAAAAAGTCATATTCCACACTTTTAACATGGATTGGTAGAATGAAGTCAAATGATTCAAATCCAGTTCATTAACTTTCAGTAAAAACAGCTGGTTGTCATATCCCAGATTCGATGTTCTCCTTTTTTTTGTTCACTCCATGTCCTCCTCATACAACAGTCTCTGTGCTGCCTGTAATCGAAAGGTATGGATCCTGCTCCTTATGTCAATCAAACTTTGTCCCACCTCTTGAGTTGGAAGATACAGAGCTGACGCAGGATTCCGATGCTGTCCTGACCAAAAGAACTCTAATTTTCTCTGGATGCTTTTAACAATGCCATCTGGTGGCTCTAATACGTTGAGTCTGTGCCATAACATGGAGGCAGCCAGGTTATTTGTAACCAAAACTCTACCCCTGTAGGATAGCTCTGGCAATAGCCATTTCCTTTTAGACAACTTAGCAGCCACCTTCTCCAGGAAAACCCTCCCAGTTCCCTTTTCTATAGCTTTCGACTCCTAAAAACACTCCGAAATTTTTTATACCTTCTTTTAGGTGGCCCACCATTTTCCCACTGGCCCACAATAAAACCATTTCTTTTTTCCCAATTGACTTTAGCCGAAGACGCTTTCTCGTAAACATCCAAACTCTCACATAGTATTTGCATATCTTCTTGCCCAGTAACAAAAATAGTTACATCATCAGCATAAGCCAACACAAAACATCTCGACTCCCTTGGGTCACCTGGCTAAAACTTTTGCCAATATTTTATAGTCCGAGCACATCAAAGAAACAGGGCACCAATTTTTAAAAAAACCTAGATCTGCATCTCAAAGTTAATTAAAGTTCATCATAGTATCAAGCTTTTTCTTATCCCCAGGTTGCAACTTTGGTAGTCATTGTAATAATTGTGCCATATTCTCAGAGTCACAGCCAGTATGTCCACACAAATCAGCATAAAAATCCATTACCATTTTCCTCATTTCTGTTGGATTTGATGTTAGTGTTCCATTTTCCTTACGCAGGTAAAGTATACGCTTTTGTTGTGCAACTTTCCGCTCCAGATTAAAAAAAAAATATAAGTGGGAGAGTCAATATCCTTGATAGAAGAAATTCTTGCTCTAATTATTCGCTCTTTCCTCTATGGATGGATCTTAATTCAAGTTTCTTACTCATTAAAGCATTGGATACACCCAAAACATTTACATCCATCACACTTTCCATACCTATAATTTCCTTCTCCAGCTGCTCAATTTTCTTTTTAACACACACAGTAGTATTGTAGGAAAATTTCTGACAAAAATTTTTTTATCTGTGTTTTCCCCACCTCCCATTGTGTGATTTTTTTCAAAATTACCTTTATTCAATTTCCACATTTTCCAAAAATCACCAAATTTTTCACAAAAAGACCTATCCTGCAGCAATTTAGTATTAAAATGCCAATAAAACCTGGGACGTGCTAAAGTAGTAATGTTAAAATCTATGGTTGCAATATGATGATCAGAAAACCCATTAGGAAAAATGTTAGCATTGGATACTCTATTCATATTTGTTTTACTTATATATATTCTATCTAGTCTTGCTCCAGTTACATTAGAGCAGGGTTCACCAATCTCGGTCCTGGAGGGCCGCTGTCCTGCAGAGTTTAGCTCCAACCAGCTTCAACACACCTGTTTGAAAGTTTCTAGTATGCCTAGTGAGACCTTGATTAGCTGGTTCAGGTGTGTTTAATTGGGGTTGGAGCTAAACTCTGCAGGACAGTGGCCCTCCAGGAGCAGGATTGGTGAACCCTGCATTAGAGTCTAGTATTTTAACCCATGTATACGGTCTAATTATCTGATTCATATTTCTCCACACATCCATTAACTCAAACTCTTTAATAATATTAAGAAGAGCATTACTAGACGGTGAATGCGACTCCTCTCTGTTCCTATCTAAAATAACATTTGTGGTGCAATTCCAATCACCACCCATTATTATGCAAGAATCATTATCACATTTTCTTATTGCACTCTGCAACTTTCTAAACAATTCCACATGATCTGATCCATTGTTTGGAGCATAAACATTTATGAAAAGAAATTTTAACTCATTTATTTCTCCTGTGACCCTTACAACTCTACCCTTTTCTATTTCTTCAGTTGACAAAATGTTCAAGTTCAAATTCTAGAATAGCTAAAAGAAAAAAAGAATAGCTACTCCAGCACTCATATTTGACCCATGACTAAAGACACCACTCTACATCATTTTTACAATCTGTATGTGTTTCTTGCAAAAACAGAAACATTTACATTCTTAATATTAATTAATTCTGCCACCATTGCTCTCTTGCTCCTGTCTCTCCCCTGTTAATATTTAAAGAGGCTACCCTCCTTACCATCTCCATAGAATATATAAAGAGATAGAAAATAGAGACAGAGAGAAATAAAGAGTATAGTAAAGTCACCCTGAGTGATAGGTAAAACATTGATTCAATTATTTGAATTTACGTTTTATAGGGGTTTTATCCCTTCACAGTTTTGCAAGAAACATTTTTAAACTAGGCCTAAATCTCTTTCTCTGAGTTCATCATCTCCAACCTTCCTCTGCCAATAATGAACAGAAGTCTCAAACCTCTTCAGATCAGAAAAATAATTCTGCACATCAACAGACTTTCCAAAGGTTTCGTTCAAGAATTTATTTCATCTAGTGAATAAACCTGCTCACAGCTTATTTGCGAAACATCTGACACGTCTGAGAAATCAGACAATCCACCACCATTATCATCATCGTCGTCATAATCATCCATTTCCTCATCAACCATTTCTGATTGCACCTTCTTAATCGAATATACTATCCTTCTTCTTTCCAAAACTTCACCTTTCAAACTGTTTGCATCATCATTCGTCTGGCCTATATTCTCTGAACTCTCATTGAATGAATTCTGAATTCAGCGTTGGTTCATTTAGAAACATGTACACCTGTCACCTAATTGACAATGCATGTTTTAAAACGACATGTTTACAACCAAGTGAAATCGTTCTAATTCCACTGGCAAGTTTTCCAAAACGAGAAAGCTCTCGTTCAATGTCAGCATCAGGAATAAAAGTTGGAACGTTAGAAAAAGTCACCTTCGTCGTAATTGAAACTAATGGTTGAACAGGAACAAATGTGCCACTTACCGAAATCCCGCTCTCGATCAAACTATGAACCATATTTTCTTCTTTCAAAAATACCACTACGGCCTTGTTCATCCGAGACGGTGAGATGATATTCTCATGCCCAACACGCTCTACCACATCCAGTAACACGTCTTCTACAGGCACACCTAGTTGGGTCACACACCTAATCCCATGTCGGAGCGACAGGGTTAATGCCTGCATACTCGTTACTTTGTTACTGTTGCTATGTCCGAAAAGCCACGCCGCTCTCACGCCACACCATGTTCTCAAGCAGTGAAAAATACATCGCAGAGCAGAGAGGACACTGACAACACGCTGACAGACAGGACAGACCAGGTTACTTTTGATATGAAACAAAGTCTCAACTTTCAAATTTGGTCATTTTTTAAAATGAAATTTTAACAATAAATACCGTTTTGAGGCTCTTTAATGTGTCTTGACAGATCGCTGTAGAGCCCCAGTTAAAGCTGCTCGTGAACCGATCATCTCTTCCTTCTAGTTAATTTATAGCATCAAATAAACAAATTAACATAAAAAGGAATGTTGTTTTAACCGCAGAAAGACATCAGTACACTCCGTTTTTCAAGTTCAAATCCTCCAACGTTAATCTATTAACTCTCCTGACTGCTTTGTCAGACAAAAATGGCGGATTTGGTGCATGGCGGATATTGATTAGTCAGATCGCCTGTCAATCAAACTCCCTGCGAAGGGTCAATTCCCAGCATGCAGAGAGAGAGAGAGAGAGAGAGAGAGAGAGAGAGAGAGAGAAAGCTCTTGTACTCCTTTTGCCATTCTCGACAAGACTAAAAACATCCTCTTCATAAGTATAGAAGCACACAGATCAATATAAAGTCTCACAGAAGAAACATTGAACCACTACTGTACACACTGCAGATGCCTCCTACACATCCCTCTCAAACATACACACACACACAATCCCACATTAAGGTTATGTGCTCCCACAGTTTGTCCAACTGCCCCCTCTCTCATGTGTCATCCTTGCGTGAAGGTTCACAAGCTCTTCCTGCACAGTATTCCTCTGTGCATGCTCCTTTTCACCCCTGAGATACTGCTAAACCAACATGAGTAATGGCTCTTTCAACTCTCTGCTGCTTAAAGAGCATATAGTGGGTATGGAGTGAACGTGTGGGAACAGTAGAAGACACTATCACACAGGCCACTCACTTTTCGTTCATATGTTCTCACACAGTACATTTGGCTGTTGCTTGAGCTGAGAAGTCTGAATGATGGCTGATACTTTGGAGGATGCAGGCCAGCTGCCTACGTATTCCCATCAAGCTCTTGTGCCTCTGGTTCTAACCTACAATCCAGCATTATAATTGGAACACCTCTACAAGGTTAAGTGAGCGTAACGAGAGCTCATCTCTATAATGCTTCTATTTTACAATGTTTCTTACAATAATAATTAAAGTCAGCAAGGGATATAATGGCCCTATTATATCCCTAATAAGAAAATATTTTTCTGACCCGCTTGCTCTTTTAGTTGTTCAATTTCAGTTAACAAATATTTTGTTATAGTCAAATCAGATAGTCATACAACATTTATAGAACAGTTTAATAGTATTTTACAAATGGCTAAATTATTAACCAGCATGAAATCAAAATGGACAATTCATGTTTTTATTTTATTTTATGGAATAACACTCACATTCTCATTCTCACAGCAAAAGCAAACCATGTTGCCTGTAGGCAACATTTATGCATGCAAAGTTTGGTGAGTGTTCACAAAAGGGATAGAAAGTAAATGATTTTGTATAATAATAATAATAATAATAATAATAGTAATAATAATAATTTAAAGCATTAGGAAACCAGATATACAGGTTCCTTTATTATTAATAATAATAATTAATGATAATAATACTTTTAATTAAATGGCAGATTTAATTAACCAGAGTAAAGCCGATTTAATTAAATCTTAATCTTAATTAAAAATAGAGATGTTGAATTTAAAAGTGAAGAGAGATAAACCAGCTCACTGTCTCATATACAATTGTAAAGACATGGTGTGTTTTTTTTCTCTGTCCTTTTCTTTGTTACATGTCATTCAGAAAAAGCTCACTCCTGATTAGAGTGGAAACAGGTGAGTGACTGTTCTCTCAGAATTGTCTTGAGTGGCAGAGAGATACCGTAGAGACACCGTAGAGTAATTTACTCTGTCTGTGAGATGTGGGGGGTGTGGGGTGTAGGTCTGGTGAGTGGTCACAGACAAATGAGATGAGATCTATCTAGAGGAATAGATGGATCAGGGTCAACAGAAAGGTGATGGGTAGATTGTCAAATCTACTCAAAGGAGGCAGGGTTTGGTGAGAAGCAGGTAGACAATACATTATTTAAGTGAATGTCCATGTGGATAATTTATGAGGAGCATTTAGGTTACTATTTAGACAATTTGACTAGAAATATGTATATATGATGTGTTGTTGACATTTTTGCTTAACTACAGTTTCTGAAAGTTAGGATGTCACAAAGGTATCTGAAGAGGTAACTGTGCAGATCATTAAGACCCTTAAGTACAATCACAAAAAGTTTTCAGGGTAAATCCATTAAAAGGTTGCGCCATTTCAGTGCAAACACCAGGATCTTATGCACGAACCACTTGCAATACAGTTTAACCACATAATCAGTGCTGATTTAGTGTACATTCTTTTCATTTAAATTAGGCTTATTATTAGGGCTGTCAATCGATATAAATATTTTCTAAACCCCAAAATTAAGACAATTCAAAGACATTACATTTATTGTGGTGGAGGAAAGCACTAAACAGACATTACAAAAATTGGATTTACAAGTCAATAGCTCTGCTGTTTTACTCCCATCTGATTGAACATAAATCTATCCCTGGTCTATAGTCCACAACAATCCATTTTACAAATGAGTCTGTCAATCTCTAAGGAGATTTATGGGTCATTACAGGACATACAGTGCATGATCATGAGGTACAGCTAAGCTGTATTTTTAATAGTTGGTCTATATCAAGATACATACTATAGTTGTGTCAAGTCTCAGATTTGATCAACATTTCACAATATGCTAAGTCAATTTAAAAATAGTTCAGCTTTAATAAATGCATTCTGTTGTTCTATTCTGTTCATTCTGAGCTCTTGGTACAGTAAGTGTGGTTTGGGAGGTGTGTGCCCTGTTGCAGCTTATACGGGTCAGCAGGAGTGATTATGTGTGTTAACTATTTAACACTTTTTTGAAATATACAATTAATGGCACTAAATTAATGTGTTAAATTGACTGGCTTACATGCTATAGGTTGAGCCCCATTCACAGAGGTCAGCGTTTTTTTGCCTGGCATAAATAAACACACTATTACTGCTCATGCAAGCGTTCAGTGCAAATATTTTGGTCATTTTACATCATTACCTTTGGATGCCTGGATGGGTGAGTAAAAGATTAAATAATTTTATTTCTGGGGGGTGAACTATCCCTTTAACACTTTATATGAATGTTGATACTATTATGGAAATCAGATTTGAACACTTTAGATAAAAAAAAAAAACACTCATTCATTGATTCACTAGATGTCTCATCTAAATGTACTGAGTACGGCTCTATTGAGCTCTCGATTCTGACTGAGGGATCAAAGAGCTCATGTCAATGACAAAAACAAGTGCTATGGATAACTTTGAGGGAAGCACTGACCCATTACTGCAGGAACACTATCACCGCCATGACCCACTGACTAATGAGATCATTCTGTACTTAACTGTGCTGTCATGATTTATTCAGGCCGCTGTTCAGGTGCCCTAAGAAGCCCAATATGTGTAGAACAAGAAAAGTTAAAACAATGAATAACAGAGAGAAAGAGAGAGGTTACGGATCTTTCGTTCATTTAAATGCTCAATTTCATGGTTACTGTTGCTGGAGCCATTGTGACTCAATGGAGACATAAATGCTGGTTTTAATAGCACCCAAATTCTACTCCTAGTCTCTTAATGAGAATATTAATGAACGTATCAAAGTTTAAAGGGATAGTTCACCCCAAAATGAAAATGATGTCATCATTTACTCACCTTCATGTCATTTTAAACCTTCTGAAAGGCTGCTCTGCAGGATGGGCAGTGGTTTTTGTGTCTCTGCCCATTTCTCCGCCTATTCTAGCTTTCGGTGGACACCTATCTCCTCTGAAGGTGTGCTCCTCCTTCCTGCGTGAGCCCTCTCTCATCCCAGATTGCCTCATGTCCCTCAAATGTCACCCAGTGCAATTTCTCATCAGGCACTAACAAAACCTCAGTGGAATGAAAGTGTCGTTGTCTCGGCTTGCCCTCTCGTCTGCCTCTGACTCGCTCTCACAGCGTCCCTGACAGGACTGTCTCTGCAGCAGATGCTGGGATGGGGGCTCCACCAGGGAGCCAGCAAGTTCATTCCATTATTCACAGTTCGAAACCATCATGACTTGTTTTAGACAACAGGGAGTTTTATCAGTGATGAAGATGGTGAAATTTGGTTGCAGGAATTCTTTCATACAGCACTTCTCCCTCTTTTGTTGTTCTGAAAAGTGGGTTTTAAGGGGACAGTTCAAACAAAAAAGTGTATTCTGTCATAATTTACTCACCCTCATATTGAGTAGATCCATGGGAAGATTCTTAAATTTCTTTTCCATACAACAATATTCAGAATTTTTTATTTTTTTTTCATGATTGGACTGATCAAGTACAGACTCAGAGATCTGGTCACAGTGGTTCCAGCTAACAGTGAGGGACAATATTGTTGAATTTTTAGTATTATTATTTATTTATTTATTTTTGCTTTGGAAGCCAATACAAAAGTTTTATAGAGTAAACTTATAATGGTTTGGACAGCCATCTTAACTTCTTTCGTATGGAAAAGAAGTGCCATCTTCATTCTCAGCAGCAACCGTAAACGCCAAACCCTGCACTTGTTTTAAATTAAAACATTGACTCCTCTAGAAGCTTTACGACACGTTTTACGGCAGTGACAAAAAGTGTTCATTGGCTCTCACCTGCATTCATCACAGATGACGGCATACCGTGCGGTTGATGTGCGTTTGAATGAGAAGTGCGGGCCTTCACGGAGTGGATCGGGATACCATTTTCAGCTATTAATAACTTAAATTATGCTCTGCACCCCATACAAAACTACTAGAGAGGACTGTCTGTGACCTCAACACATCATCATTTGGGCTACTACTGCTTTTGAAATTTTTGCAATAAATAAATTATTGAAAAGAGAGAAATGTCCAGGGTGCTCAAGGAGTTCAAAAAAGTTTTTTGAAGGTGCTCTTTGGGGTCAGGAATTCAGTGAAATATGGTAGAAGAAAATCCAAGGCACTCTTCTTTAGAAATTTATAAAAAGCCTTTATTTGTCTGGCTATTTCATAATAGAAAATTAAAAGACATGGGGGGAAAAACAACCCACGCGTAGCGGCACAAACAGCCTTCTTCAGGGTATGTTTTCCAATCAAACATTTATAGGTGCTAATTAGAAACACCTGAATGACAAATTTCATGCACATACAGAGAAGATCCACTAGGAGGTTACATTGCAAATTACATCAAAGAGAGAAAAACGAAAGAAGAAGAAGAGGGAAAAAAAATAAAAAAATACATCCATACACATACTCACACATACACACACACAAAAAAAACACTGTCTATACAACAAAAAACATATCACAAAAAAGGAATAAAATCTATTTCTTCATTCAACCCAGGGTATACTGTGGCCTGTAACTCATTTATATATAGAATGTTTCTCTCTGTAAAAGTAATTTTAATCAGTCACCACCCCGAATACTCTTTTCGATCGTTTCTAAACCCTCAACCATTAGGCCTTCTGGATTACTATTGTGCACATTTTGGAAATGTTTTGCCATAGGGTAATCTAAATTGGCTTTTCTAATAGCATTTTTATGCTCCGATACTCTGTCTTTAAGGCGTCTCTTGATCCGGCCTACATAAAAGCATCCACATTTGCATGATAACCTGTATACCACAAATGTGGTGTTGCAATTAATGAATGCCTTTATGTTGTACCTCTTGTCAGTCTTGAAATTACAGAAGTCTTTGCATTCTTTAATACTAGAACAATGGTTACAAAACCCACATTTGTAAGTACCTTTTAACTGTCTGTTAAGCCAAGTGGTCTGTTTTTTGGCAGGAAGATGACTAGATACTAGCCTATCTCGTAGAGTTGGAGCCCTCTTGAAGCTAATTTTTGGAGATGCAGAAAACACTTCTCTAAGAACAGGATCACTCTTAATGAGATTCCAATTTGATTGTATAATCCTTTTTATAGGATTAGCCAAAGAGCTATATTCTGTCACAAAATAGGCCTGATTTTGTAAGCAGGATCGTTTTGTCTTCTTCTGGAATAGCTCTGGTCTAGGAATAAACTGGGCTTTCTTATAAGCATTTTGTACAATTTCTGTGTGATAGCCCCTTTCTAAAAATCGGTTGGACAGGACTTGAGCTTGCACTTCATATTCATTATCGGTATCACAAATCCGTCTAAGACGTTGGAACTGGCCAAAAGGTATATTGTTTTTTAGCCAATTTGGATGGAAACTATCTGCTTTTAACATCGTGTTCCTATCTGTTGTTTTACGATATACAGTAGTATGGAGTTTCCCATCTTTACCAATAGAAATGGTTAGATCTAAAAAGTTAATACTAGTTTTGGAATGTTCCATACACAATTTTATATTCCTATCATTATTGTTCAAGTGATCATAAAATTGTAACAATTCATCGTAAGAACCACCCCAAATCAGAAGTATATCATCAATGTACCTCCCCCACCATTTTATCTTGTCACTGTATCCGTTTAAATCGACAAAATCCCGCTCCCACAAACCTAAAAAAAAGGTTAGCATAGTTGGGGGCAAAACATGCACCCATCGCAGTGCCCCGAACCTGAATATGTAGTAGGTCTTGGAAAAGGAAAACATTATTTTTAAGTGTCCATTCAGTGAGCTGAACGATGAATTCGGAGGGAGGCAAAGAGTCTGTAGGTCTATTCATCAGGAAATGTTGTAAAGCTTTTAGTCCATCATTGTGAGCAATATTTGTGTAAAGAGATTCCACATCAAATGTGACTAGAAAACAGTTGTCTGGAACTCTCATATCGCTTAAGACCTTCAACACATGAGTAGTATCCTGTATGTAGGAAAGAAGTTGTTGAGCCAATGCCTTAATGTGAAAGTCTATAAATTGCGAAGCTGGCTCTGTGAGAGAACCATAAGACGATATGATGGGCCTGATATGGTGGGCCACAATAAATAAATTATTGTGATTACACTTGTCTATTATGTTTTCTTTATTAGAGTACATCATTTTAAGAAATTATTATGGGTAGGTTTCGAGGTAGGAGTGGGATTAGCGGCTCAAAATATCTTTTTAATGATATATTGCTACTAAAATGGTCATTTTCCTACACATTTCTGTCCATTAGGTTTTATATATATTTTTTATATCCACTATAAAATGGGTACGTTTGGGTTTGGGGGTAAGATTAAGGGATCTAAAATGTATCTATAAAATGGTTTAAGGGCAATAATTCAAATATATTTATGATATAAAAGATCTGATTTAAAAGTAAATACAGAATACATGTTTACGTTTAAATGTTGTCAATACGTCCATATTGTACATTTCAGCATTTACGTTTTGTACCTGTAAATGTTAGCACGTATTACTACCGACGTATTAACAAAGAGACCAGTCTGGGAAAAGAGAAGTGTGAAGAGTCTTCAAACTAACTAATTTCCTGTTACAAATAAGAAATGAAAGAGTGAGTAAATGAATGGCATGAATTGTCAATGAATTGTCAATTGTATGTTTATTCTCCCTTTAATGGAGTCATGCACATAACAACACAGACAAATTCCAACCACGTCTCCTCTGTTATTAATTCCCGTAATCTCCTCACCTTTACTGTTTTCAAATTTCCTGCCAGACTTGACCTTCCATCTGTCTCAGAGCCTGGCATTTACCAGCTCTTTGCTTTTATGCTTTATAAACACCAACAAGGAGTGAGATAAAGAGTGACTACAGTTCTGTGCAGCAAAAGTAAGATGTCACTTTTACAGCAAGTTATTAAAACACACAAAATCTGCCAGCACAATGCATTTGTTCTGCAAAATCAGGACAACTAAGCCGCAGGCACACTGCCCCTTGCAGATATATGTGTGCGTGTGTGTGGACATGGGGCAGCAGTGTGGTAACAGCTTTTGATAAGGACAGAGAACTTCCTGTCAAAAAGACACCAGGGAGCCATTTATCTTACACTATCCCAGGTTCTGGAAACAAGAAAGTCAGTGCCACCGCCTCTCAAGACACTCCTGTTCGCTGTGGTGTCTGCAATTCATGATGACTCATTGTGCAATTGAGGTAGCTGGACTTTTGCAGTAGAGTATCGTGGCTGTTTTTATGTCTCTGTTTATGCTAGTGTTTATAATGATGATTAGTTATATAAAAGCTAGACCAGAAGGACCGGCTACTGGGCAATGGAGCAGCGAGCCAAATGGAGCATGTACTGTTTCTGCAGCATGCACTGAAGACATTATCATGCGACTCACATGTACGCACACATACTTAGACATGCACGGCTGGATCTACATGTGCAATCCACAGATTACATGGCCAAGCACACAGCTTTTCCTGATGGATGAGTGTCGGCTAGAAGAAAAAAACACGCTGTAAACATTCAGACCTTTGTCTCATTAGAGTTGTACATTTCAGAGGCTTCTAACGCTTCCGGGTTGCAAACATGCCTCCCCTACCACTATTCAGCTTTTCATCTGTTATGGGAGTGTTTTCCGAGAGATAATTTCTGCAGGTATCACTCTGTCATTTGTCATACAGCACAGAAGTGGCAGAGAAAAAGCAAAGTGTGAGAGAGAGAGAGAGAGAGAGAGAGAGAGAGAGAGAGAGTCCTGATGATTTGGATTAAAGAAAAACACTGCAGAGTGACACTGACAATGCACTAATTACAAGATAATTAATTGATGTTAACTTCTACTGACTCAAAGGCTAAATGATTAACGTCATTTGGTTGGAGAAGAGTTTACTGAAAATAAATTGCTGATGAAACACCTTGCGAAAGTTTTTAAATACCTCATAAATAAGCTTTATAGAGGGATCTGGCGATTAGGTAATTGATGTTAACTTCTACTGACTCAAAGGCTAAATGATTAACATCATTTGGTTGGAGAAGAGTTCATTGAAAATAAATTGCTGAAGAAACACCTTGCGAAAGTTTTTAAATACATCATAAATAAGCTAGAGGGATCTGGCAACACTGGGTGCAGGATTCATTTCCTTGCCACAGATACTATTATTATTATTATAACTAGAGATTCATGATTACATGCACATCAAAATTACAAAGGCAAATGTATAATGCATAAGCATTAAAAAGCAGCAGGAGTTTCTAGAAACTATGCAAATTTGTGAACCAAGATACTAGGGGAATCAAGTAGGCAAGTGAGTGAACAGCTAAATAGCATAAAATAAAAGGAAAGCAAGATGTGGACGGACTCTAAATTCTCCTCAGTGCCAAACTCCCATAGAAGGATGTGATGAGCACCATTACCTGCACGGTTAATGAGGCGTGAGATGTGCCTGTGTCTTTGTTTCTTTGGATAAAGATATTACCGTTGCCAAATACTCCCCCATCTGTAATGCATGGAAAACCCTGTCAGTCTCCATTGGTGTTTATGAACCTCTAATGCTTACACACAGCAGAGACTCCATTTTAACTTCTGAGCGGCATCAAAACACAGAGATTAATGACAGGATACATTTGCTGGAGCAAAGTCATCATCACATACAGAAGGCTGCGAGTATAAAGCCGGCTAAAAATATGCTTGCAGGCGCTGTTGTGTTTTATCAGCTTGTGCAGGCTGCTGGGGAAAGTGCTAGTTATTGCTAAGCTGAGGCCTATAGATATGTGTGTGCGTGTGTGTGTTTGCATGCACTCAATGCATTTTTTCTCATTGATATCTAGGCGCCACTGTCAATTTTCAATCCATTTCATGCATCTGCGTTCCAGAATGTTGCAGGTGGAGCTCATATTAGAATTGCTCATTAGAAACGAACCAGACAGATACAGTACAACAGATCAGCTTCATGCACGCAGGTACACAAATATAGTCTTCAACCAGACTGAACTCAAGCAGAATCATCCCAGAATCACCCACTGTTTCTGTCTAACTCCTTCTTGACCATCTGTCCACCCAATGTTCTGTATCCATGTATAAACTGTGTGTATCTGTCTATCTACATGTACATGGGCCTGCGTGCACATCCATCTGCTCATCCATCCATACGTTCATCTATCCATCCATGCATCCATTCTCCTTATTAAGGGAATGCTTCATATATCATTCATTTGCTTCCTTTACTCCTCCGCTTTCATCCACTCATCTCTCATGACTGTGTGTGTGTGAGAGAGAGATAGAGGGATAGAGGGTTAGTTACAGCAGTTATTGGGACAGGTGTGAGGGATGAAAGAGGCACTCTCGACTCCATCCCTAAGACTATTCTAATTTTAGCTCACCCTGCAATGCAGGTGATGCACAGTTTAACTACCCAGCTGAACCACATACACACAGTGACATCGCTCCTTTCAACACTGTCAGAAAGAGAAAGGGCAATGTAGTTTGCAATGATGCACTGATACCATATTTTACAGACCCAATACAAGTACAGATACTTGCATTTTGCCACATGCCTGCATATTTGGTGCTGCAATACAGCAGAACTGATGATTTGAGGCATAGAGTATTTACTATTCAAACAGGACACATATATAATTTAAGGAAAATGCCTTTAAGACAAGACAAATAGCTTTCCGCTTTATAAAATAAGGTGGTTAAAGCCAGGAAATTATGGTATATGATTATTTTTAATGATTACATTTCTGTTTAAAGCCCTATTTATGTTTGTATGTATTGTATGTATTTATTTATGAATTTATTCATTCATTCTCTTGCTTTATATTTTGTTTCTCTGTCATAGCATTATTCATTATTGTAATTTAGACTGCAAGGATTTTCACGTTTGTCTGTAAAGCTCTGTTAAAGTTCGAATGAAATGAAAGTTATTTTCCTATTATTATTATTTCAAAAATCTTTTTTTTTTTTTTATGTAACAGCCATTTTGACAACATGCCAGTCAGCAAATTTCTATGTAATCAACAGATCCCATCTACAGTTTTGTACAAAACAGATTGCATACATTTTCACGTTCACAAACTATCAGTGCATCAAAGTGTGTGGACAGATGGGGTAAACCATGATTCACAAATGGCATGATCAAATACAGAATCGACAGTGGACACCTCTATATGGAACAGGCTTTGTTGACAGTGCTGCATAACAATACCTTTGTGGCATGTAGAAGCCTCATGTGAATCATGGCCTCCTCATCTCATTGGCAGAACTCTAAAAACTGGTGACAGCAGCACAGTGCCCATAAGAGGGGCAAAAAATGAAACAAGCTGAGGTTAATTTTCCCTGTGGTGTTTAATACTGCTTTTTCATTAGAAACTGATCTCTCTGGATCTTAAAAATAATAGGCCGCTGTCAGTCCTTTTGATTACAGTGAGTGAAATTCACAGTTTTTTGTGCTCATAAAGAGATTTGATTTCTGCCCTATTCTTTATATATTCATGACCACTCTCTGACTTCCATTAGAAATGAATGATTTATTCTTGAGGCTGCAAGTCAAATTTGGCCCAATCATCCGATTTTCTCATTTGAAAACCCCTCTAGTTCAGAAGGACTCTGCACAAATGACTTCAAACCATCACACAGCTTTGTCTCAATATATATATGTTTTTTTTTTTTTTTTTTTTAGTTTTTTCTGAAAAGTGAGGTGGAGCCCTCATTCTCCATCAATAATATCTGGGGAAGATAAAAAGGTCTTATCTGCTGCTTTTGAAGCATCACGTGGCCTGCCTGCAGGGCTTGTTTTCAGCTCCATTTTGCTTGGGTTGCTGTGATATTTTGGCACTTGGGATGTGGATGACTCTCAATGACCCATGTCTACCCAAGTCACTAATGCTATCAACTAAAATCTAAATACTGAATAATACACGCGGTCTAGAGAAGGACAAGAAGAATCAGAACTAGAGATAAAGAACAGGGTGATAAAACATGGGAAAAAAAGAAAGCAGGGGTCTGATTCACTAACCTTTGTGCATGCAATTTGTGTTTAAACCAGAGTGCAAATATTCTGGCAGAAATTATGATTCATCAATAAGTTTGCACTTAAATGTTCTCTAAATTTAGAGCCAACTCAATAATAAAAAAAAAATAATAAAAAAATATATATCATATAAAATGTATTATATATATATATATATATATATATATATATATATATATATATATATATATATATATATTATTTATATTATATGTATAATACAATTATAAATGAAGTATTTAAACATATCAAGCTATTTTTTAAAATAATTTATACATTTAATTTATATTGATATATAATACAATACATTTTAGAAGTATTATTATTATTTAAAATGATCAAAGAACCTCTGAGAAAATCATTATGCAATTATTAGTGAATGAGATCAAGTATGTAGAGAGAAATGGGAGATTAGAGAAAGGGCGCAGTGACAGGCAGCAAGGAATGGGTCAGTTTACGGTCAATAACGAAATTACAGCATTGTGTACTGTTGAAACATAATCCTGGCCCTGGGCTGCCAAATAAACAGACATCATCAGCCCTCCAAGCAATGAAAAGGGGAGCTGCAGGAAACCGAAACATGAGCGACTCAGTTCAAAGCAAGGACAGTACTCTCCAAATGACCAGCACCTGGGAATAAACAATTGCCAGGACAAGAAACATCAATATTCAGAGAATACATGCTTGCCACTTCATATTACTCAACCTGTAGTCCGTGCAACTCTAAGGGGAGTCTAACCGAAACGTGCTGAGAAGAGAGAGGGGATAAGCAGCACCCGTGATATCTGTTTATGGTGCGGGCAGATGGCTTTCTAATGCATGGATGGGCTCGGAGCCCTGGAGTTGTGAGTCTTGAGCCCGCTGGTTTGTTTTACCAGCAGACCTGTGGCACCAGTATTCAGCTTTCATTTAGCTCCAGTGTTGTATCTATCTGCAGCAAAATCCAAATGGACAAGTGGACACAAACCAAACTTGCAATTAGCCTAGCATGCGAGCAGCGGACGGACATTTGTTTCAGAGCCACTGACTAAAGTTGGATGTTGACTGTGATGGGTTTGTTGCTGGTCAGATCATCTGATTTGATCCCAATGAAATCTTGGGAAAAAGCCATAGCAGACTGTGTACATCAACATTCTTTCATGCCAGACTGTGCATTACACATCCTAACTAAGACTTTGGTCACAGCTGACAGTGATGGCTGAGCAGAGTGCTTATATATATATATATTTTCATTTGCATTTTGCATATATGCATAATAAATGCATACACATCCAAAAGAGGTCATGGAACTGATTTTTTATTTATTTTTATATTTAGTATTTTTACCTTCTTATCGTTCTGAGTCATTTATATTTCATATCATACATTATAACACTGTGTAATCTGCACTCCTATTGGTTCTTCATTAGATGTCAGGGCAGCAGTCATGCTGCAGGACTGCGGCCCAAAATTTCTGGCAGATTTATTGTAAAATCAATTAATCTGAAGTAGCTCAGCATGTTACATCAAGCAATCCAAGACTAGCAATTTCGCCCCATGACAAAATGAATCTTACAATTTCCAAAATTTGTCTCAGACGGCAATATAAAGACAAGTGCGCAGTGGTGGTGTTTTGAAGTGTTTAGTCAGCACACAATTGTGGAGCTGAAGAGATTCTCTCTGGAACACTCACACTAGTGCTTCAAATGCCATTTTGGCCTCTTTTCCTAGATTCAATTAGTCTCTGCTAACTACTCAGAACAGGAAGTAATACTTTCAAAATCAATATTACTGTTCTGCAACCTCTTGCAATTTTGAGAGCTCTTGTATTTCCGGCCTAATCCCAAAGCAAACCTTTTCTCCAGAAGGAATAAATGGTGCCTATAATGACTTCAAAGAGGATGGTGTGTCTGAGGGGCAGAGAGGAAAAGAAAAAGGGTTTGCAAATGTAACATGAATGTAATTTAACATATGCCAAAACACGCTCTAACACATGCAGATGCCAATGAGAATCTCAGAGAGGCAGGTCCAGTTGTGCTTACATAAATCCAATTTGCTGTATTCCAACTTGATTTTAAATCACACATTTCTTGGAGCTTATGCATTCCATCAAATGCCCTGTCAGATCTCTGTAAGAATTACAATGATGTCTTTATTCATTTATATAACTCACCAAGACATTTTGTACCATTTCAAATTGGTTTGCAGTGATGGAAAAGCGTCATTCAAGCACATAATCTTGCAATCAGTGTGTTTCCCCCTTTATCAGGCTGTCTAACAATGAGTGCAATCTAGCTTTATTGCTCCCGCCATTAATACCCTATAAAATAAGGGTGGGAGCTTCAATGCACATGTTAAATAAGGACAAGGACGAAAGCAAATCAGTCTCTGATATGGATGTCATTATATCAACGCCTTCAGTGATGACTCGCTTCCTATCTATTGTCTGCTGAGCATGTCTGGGCATGACACAGGGTCAAATGATGTGATGCTTCGTATGAGGGATGATGGGATTAGAAAAGACTAAAATTGAAAAAGGCACTGGTTCTCAGAAAAGGGTGCAGAGATGATGTTAGTGCTGGATGCTAAGAAGATTAGGAAGTGACATTATTTGTATATTGTGTCAAAACAGTTGTTGTTGAAATGGCAGGAGATTACTTAGTATGTTTTGACAGGGGGTGGTCAAACAAGGATAGCTATCGCTCGCACCTAAATGTAGACCACACTATACAATGACATATATGTCTGTCTCTATGCTGAGGCCCAAATCAGAGAAAGTTAAAAAAAAAAAAAAAAAAAAAAAAAAAGATTAGTAGTTTTTTCCCTCTTATCGTCCTAATGCCATGCCAAAAAAAAATAATAATAATAATAATTATATACAGTGCTATGCATAAGTTTAGACACCCATGCTAAAGTTGACTAAAAAGAGGAATAAAAAATCATCTTTTGGAAATTGAACTTAATGCCTTAATTAAAAATATTAGAAAAAATCTAACCTTTAAGGACACCAATTTTCTTTGTGAATAAATAATGTATCGTAAATAAATAAATGTTCTTCCTTAAAATACAGGGTGCATACGTTTGGACACCCCTATGTTAAATTCCCATAGAGGCAGGCAGATTTTTATTTTTAAAGGCCAGTTATTATTCATTATTCATTCACAAAGAAAATTGGTGTCCTTAAAGGTTGGATTTTTCCTAATTTTTTTAATTAAGGCATTAAGTTCAATTTCCAAAAGATGATTTTTTATTCCTCTTTTTAGTCAACTTTAGCATGGGTGTCTAAACTTATGCATAGCAATATATATATATATATATATATATATATATATATATATATTTTTTTTTTTTTTTTTTTTTTTTTAAGATACAAAAATAAATAAATACAGAAATGTATTTATTATGGAGATGGTCTCAGTGAGTGAGAAAGCCACAATTACAGTACACTACAGCCACATGTACACAAGAAGTTCTGTATGAACTCCACCCAGGTCAGCGTGCCCTAGCCCTCATGCTAACAGAGACAGCTAGACTCTGTCATTGTGGACCTCAGAGGGCTCGAAGCCCAGCATGAGTCCCTCCCTCAACGGCTGCTTTCTGGTAACACTAGGTGAGAAAAGGGGAGAGGGAATCCGACAGACCACCCCACAGGTGCTCCCCTCCTGCCCTTCTGCCAGCTGGGGCTCCAGGGAAAGGCATTGCCAGAGACCAGAGACTTTCATATGCAAATGAGATGCAGCAAGAGACCTTTCTGTCTCCAAACACACAGCTTTTTCTCTTTCATTTCCCCCCCCCAATCCTTCTCATGCTGGAGCAGAGCTCACAAAATCCAGCGCAGGCGGCCACATGGGGTGCAAAAATTTATCGCATTACAGGAAAGCGTACAACATCAGTGTCACCATTCTGAATTCATTTGCTTCCTGTTACTGGGTGAATCACAAAACAGTTCTACAATAAATGCCCTTTATCTCATGGTTGTTCCAGCATGACTGTGTCATCCTATGAGTTATTTTGGAGATGTTTAATGTCGCATTTCTAAGCATAAAAGTAGCGGAGAACTAACCTACACAAACTCAGATTGCATTCAGTTTCATCTCAGACTCATAGCTGTGCCTCTTTTTTATTATTATTTGTAAAGCATTGACAATAGGATGAACCTTGAGAGATCAGCTATTTGTACATGACTTGTATGGTTCATTCTATCTCCTTTCTTTCTCTCCTCTTCCTCAAACTCACAGAAATACGTGTAAACACACAAGTGTAAATACACACCTGTGAGGGGATGTGCCTCAATCTCTGACCATAAAAGGCAATGCTAAAACTCCCCCCCAAAAAACACACGCACGCATACAAACTCTCCTGCTCATAAGCACGCCATCACAGGACTCTTCAGGGGATGCGCTATCCTCAGAGCAATATTCTCTCTTTGCTGAGATCTCAAACTGTGAAACAGCTCAGCCGTGTTCAATCAAAGCAAGCCCTGATATAAGATGGAAAAAGACACAGCTGTCAGTTAGTGTATGGCAGACTAATGCATTTGGTGCTGGTCTATCAATTGTTGAATTAAGGGAAAATTGTCATTTTCTTGTTGTCTTCATGTGAAACGGCTCATATTATGCGTTAAGACTTTGATGCCGACTAATTTGTCTGCTAAGAAGTGCTTCCTCTGTCACTGAGGTATTGCCATTCAATATACTGTAGCTCAACTGTGCCTTTGGCAAAAAGATATGTAACACTCTAAATTCACAACAAACACATTTTCATTAGAGTCCTAATGTGCTTATGTGCACCTGCTGTACAAAATAATTCTCCCCCTGTGATAAACATCTCATAGACAGTAGGCTATTTTCTGATCTCACTGGAAAATGTTACTATATTATGATGTGGCGGTTTAATATGAACTTGTACAATGTGAATGGCACAAAAACAAACACTTATTAGAAAAAAGCAAGCATGACGGTCCACCCCCAAACCTCACATACCCATAAACACACCCATCACTGGGGAGTAAGAAGACTGTTCAAATTCATTTGAATTAGCCACCAATTCACTAAAACGCAAAATAGTTACGAATTGCCATGATATTGTGTTGGTATTTCTAGCTAGGTTTCCAGAAAAGTTCTAAATAGCCTTACAATAAAAGATAAGTAGTTGAAAAGCAAAATACTGAAAATACACACACACAACCATTCAAATACAGTAAAAACAGTAATATTCTAAAATATTTCTGTATAAAATATTCTATATAAAAAACATAATATATGTTTTCTATTGTGATATATTTAAATTTTATTTTATGCTGATTTGGTGCTCAAGACATTTCTCATCAACTATTTTGTGTATTTTCAGGAGTTTACAGAGCCAACCAATATGTCATTAACCGTTCACCACCATTCAACACATTTGTGCTCAAAATGTAGTTGTTCAAGCTGTATGAATTCATAAATCTTGCCGCAACTTGCCATCTCATAAATATTACTCCTGCAAGTACTCAGATACTCAGAATGCATTCACAGACATGACGATTTGCTCAGATAAATGACTTTGATTGTGATTCAATAGCTCAACTGATTATGAATTTCACTGGAGGTTTAATGGCTGATTATTATGTTTAAGGCAATTAGAGGTTGCATAAGGTGAGACAATTGAAAACTTAAAAAAATGCATTAGTGTAAAAAGGGCCTGTGGGTGAGAAGTCACATTTAAAAGAAGCATATATGAGACATGAGCCTTAACTTTATTTTTACATATGGTTTTCTAACCTTTGCAAATGGACATTTCTCACTTATAAAGAAGAATTGTCAAGTTATGTACCATGTATTCAGTAAATGCTACAATGGTTTGAAGTTCACAAATGAATGTTTTAACCAATCCATGCGATAAAAATCCTTTTCCATATCAGTTTTTGTCCAAATCAGTTTTTGTCCTCCATTTTAGAAATGGGTTCTATTTCTGTAATGTCACATCTGGAACAAGAACAAACAAACAGGATAATATCAGGTACTAATTCCTGTATGTGCTTTATTTATTGTTAAAAAGGTTTATTGTGAGTTTGAATATCAGTTTGCAAGACCTTTATTGCCATAGTAAAAACAAAAAACGGATATTTTACCTCAGACCTTGAAAATAAAGGAAACCAGAACACGAAATGTATTCTATTAAAAAGATTGTATCAGTGACTCAGTATGTTTTTTTTTGTTGTTGTTGTTGTTTTTTTTTTTTTTTTAAATAGTTTTTTTTAGTTACTCTTCATCAAACATTACCTGATACAATAACACCTAATTTTAGCATTTACTAATGCAATCTCATGCAAAGCATGCTGGGAGCTAAAAATCCATTTTCCAGATAGTTATGTCAACAAAGATTACTCATGCAGTCACAACATAAAATCATGAAATTAACTTCCATATAACAAATTTAAATGGATAGAATGTTGTGACAGAATATTTTTTTAAAAGTTAAAAACTTTAGCTTATTGTAATTAAGTAAATAGAAACTGCAACATTTCTCGCATACAGTACCTAGCATCGAATTACTGCTAATTATTTTTAATACATTTTTCATTTCATATTTCTAAAAAAGCAGCATAAATGCATCCAGATATGTTTGACATGCAGCTTGTAGTCTAACTAGCTTCCATCTTATTTTTTTCAGAAGAGTTGTTGGCTTGGCTGCCTAAATTCAATCTGAGTAGCTTGCCCAACACTGCCGGTTTGTTGATTTTACACCCAGGAATGGAGGATTTGGCAACTCAGGAAAGTTAAATGTCCCAAGAATCAATTAAGCACCGTAATCCACACAATCCTGTTGGCGGGGAGTAACTCTACATCACCCATATTATGAAGCTTGAACATTCCCACAGTAGTGGAGTCAGTATCTGGCCACTCTGCGGTACAAGGAACCATCCCAGTTAGCCAGTGAGTTGGCCCATTATAACCAAGGAGGTCATAACTGCAGGGAAGAGACTTCAAGCTCGGGGGCTCGGCCGGGGCCTTCATGCACACAAGCCACCTCCAAACAACTTTCACGCTCTGGAACCAGTGAGCCGAGTGAAATTGGTTCCGTCAGGAACGGCAGCGAGACGAATGAGAGGTTGGCGGTGTGGCGTTGAAGTCCAATAGACCAGGAACTCACAACAGCCCAGAGACGTTTAGAAAGTTGCATCCAGTCACAGAGGGAATCATAGAGGCGTGCACATACTGTATACCTACTCACTCCATGGCTTCCTTTACCACATTTCCTTTTCCTAGCCTGCAGGCTGATGTCCTCGCTGCATTGGAGAATAAACAACTTTTTATAGCCTTTTAAGCTGCTTAATTCTCTGATATCTATAACCTCTGATACAGGAGTGGGAGGATGGCCACGCTCAGACGACGGCTGTTTCGTGACAGAACAAGATCAATAGGACGACAGGATTTCTCTCTCGTCTGATACTCATCTCCTTCCCTCAAACTGAAAAAAAGCTTCACTAGATTTCTCTGGTTTTGACAGGTGGAGGAGAGCCTTCTGGAAAGTATCTGTAAACTGACACACTCTCGTCTTGTATACCCTTCTATACCTTTTTCCCTTCCCAGGAATCTAAAAGGTTACAGTCACATGGGGTGGAGAAGGAGTGAATGGCAGAGCAAAAGTTTCTTGAAAGCATGTCACTTTATCTTGCCAATGCCGGCTTTTTTTAGATCCTCTTCTTTTCTCCATCTGCCACTGATGACAAATCTTAAAAGGCATGTGACGTGATATGAGGAAAAAAGATGGAAAGATAAAGAGAAGTCACTGCAAAGGCAGAAAAGAGGAGAGTGGGATGAGAAAACCCTCTATTTATACTGCAATCTTGCCATTCAGTCAATCCACGGTGGCAGTTCACCGACGTTATTGCATTTTAACACAGCCGAAGATGATCTTCCCCCTTCCTCTGATGCCCTCAAACACAGAACGTTCAGTGCTAACAAGTTCACGAGTGGATTCCAGTCACGATGTGGCGCCTTGACAAACACCTCTTTCATCACTTCTTATTTTAAATCCAAACACACTCTCGCTTCCCCTTCAACAGATAACTTCATGCATAGAGTCTTGCGGCTCATCAGCACCAATCAGTCACCACACAAAATGCCTCCTTACCCTCCTTTTCACCTCTTACCATAACACAGCAATCACCCCCTACCATGACAAGTTAAGCCCTGATATCCTCTGAGCAGCCATTTAGCCCTGGCACCTAGGAGAGAGATTACCCTAGCCGCAGATCAACATTTATAATGCAGACGCCAGACGGAATGAGGAGTTTTGACCCAGTTGTGGATTACGGCCTTTGTAATACATTTTCATCAAAGCACTCTGCAAACCTTCCTGCAACCTCTGCCCATCGTACGCACTCGGGATCGGGCTGCATGAAAGATCATGCTGCTGATTCAGTTCACACTTAAAGGGCTTTATTTTCTCTGTCCTAATGCACTTCAAAAGACTGGGAAACATCAGTAGCCCTGCATTAATCTGACTCGTACTATGGGCGGATCATTATATTTTACTAAGGATTGTCAGGTTAAACATATGCAGATAAAAAAAATATTCATATCTTTCAGGGCTTAAAGGAGAACTCCGGTCAATTTTAACATTGAGCTCATTTTTTTGTACATTTGGAGTGCTGTCAATACAGAGAACAACGACAAAAATCGGTGTTGCCTACACCGAGTTATTCTATTTTAAAAATTTGCACCCTGTTGACTTCAATGGGGCAAGTACTAAACCTGCTTTTAGCCTCTTAACATCCTTGATGTGTCATTACAAGTGCACAGAAAATGTGAGTGATTCCTTCTGAGTGAACACGAGTGAGTCTGACTGCAGTAGATGTGAAAGATATGTATAAAAATGATGTTATTTAAGCCAGCGCAAATACCTTTGTTTACATCCTGTTTTTCGGTTGAAGTCCAAAGTAGTCGATTGCCGAGTTCACGCGCGTGATCATAGGTATTAAACCTATGCGTGTGAACTCTGCAATCGACTACTTTGGACTTCAACCGAAAAACAGGATGTAAACAAAGGTATTTGCGCTGGCTTAAATAACATCATTTTTATACATATCTTTCACATCTACTGCAGTCAGACTCACTCGTGTTCACTCAGAAGGAATCACTCACATTTTCTGTGCACTTGTAATGACACATCAAGGATGTTAAGAGGCTAAAAGCAGGTTTAGTACTTGCCCCATTGAAGTCAACAGGGTGCAAATTTTAAAAATAGAATAACTCGGTGTAGGCAACACCGATTTTTGTCGTTGTTCTCTGTATTGACAGCACTCCAAATGTACAAAAAAATGAGCTCAATGTTAAAATTGACCGGAGTTCTCCTTTAACCGTAAGAATGACCCTGGGAGCCTTATCAAACCTGTACTGCACTGTCAGAAAACCTTAGGTATGTTCATTCATTATGAATATGTTTAAAAGTCAGAAGCAGTGAGAGATCTTTTCTTCCATATTGTGACGTACATCCGAGTGTAGCGAATTTTCGAAAAATAAAAAAAACAGGGCTTGGTTAGCTTGTTAAGAATGAAAGGTGGCAAGGCTGCAATTATTTTGATCAAACCATTTTATTTTAAGACCTATTTTATAATGTAATTTATTCCTGTGATGGCAAAGCTGAATTTTCAGTGGCCATTGCTTCAGTCTTCAGTGTCCCATGACCCTTCAGTAATCAATTTAATATGCTGATTTGGTGCTCAATTATAATAAATTATTATAGTCAATAAATTATTAAAGGTATAATGGAGGATTTTTTACTTCCGGGTGGATCACCTATACTATTGGTCCTCCTAATTGTCAATCATTCTGGTGAATCAATCAAACTTATTCAAAAAGTGGAGAGGGCGGGTCTTATCTAAAATTCGGAAAGATCCTCCACTATACCTTTAATAATGGTTATTATTATTATACATGCTAAAAACAGTTGTTGCTACTTTATATTTTTGGGGAAACCTTGATGCATACTTTTGTAACATTGGGCCTCATTCACCAACCGTTCTTACGAAGAAATGTGTTCTTAAACCCCACTTACGCACTTTTTACTGACATTCACTGAAGTTCTTTTTTCGTCTGGTGATTGGCGGACCACCACCGTCTGTGCGTCTTTTGGACTTTCTCCAACTTTTCTTGCACACGGCCCTGAAGAAAACGGAATTTGCGTAGCGTTTTCTTATGCTAATTAGGAACAACTGGCAAGCGCTTTCAATTACAAAGACGTGGGATTCATCAATCCTAAGAACACAGGTACGAACAATTCTGTTGCTTAAGAACATGTCAGGAATCCGACGTAGACTTTTCTTAGGAAGTTTATTAAGTACAAAGTTAAGAAAATTCTTAGGAAGATATTGGTGAATGAGGCCCATTACGCCTTTACTGTCACTTTTGATAATTGTAATGCATGTTAAAATAAAGTATTATTGTTTTATTTTATTTTATCTTACTCGCCCCAAACGTCTGAATGGAAGTGTACCACAGTTTCCACAAAAATATTAAGCAGCAAAAACAGTTTTCAACATTGATAATAATAATAAATGTTTCTTGAGCACCAAATCAGGATATTAAAATTATTCCTGCAGGATCATGTGACACTGAAGACTGAAGTAATGACTGCTTTGCAATCACAGGAATAAATTACATTTTAAAATATATTAAAATAGAAAACAGTTGAAATAGCAATAATATTTTACAGTATTACTGTTTTTCCTTTAGTGTATACTCTACAATGTTTTGGGTCAGTAAATATGCATTAAATAGAATAAAAGTGACAGTAATGTTTAAATAAATGCTAAAAAAAAAAAGAAGAAGATTCTATTCATCAAAGAATCCTGAAAATATCACCAAAAGTATTAAGGTGAGACACAACAGGGAAAAAAACAGTTTTTTCATGCATCTGTCAATTTTGAGATTTTGGTCTTTCCATTAGGCTAAGTGTTATTCTCAGACAAGTGGAAAGAAAACATCGAAAATACACTTTTGAGTATCTTTTATAGCACTTTATCTACTTGCGTCTTAAGATTTCAATTACAGTATATATCTTTAAAGGCTGTTTTCTCAAAATGAGTTTTTTCTACTACACTGAGCCAGAAATCTTCACTTCAGCAGCGCTTACATAACCCGTCTTTACAGTTTTATTCCTATCTATATTCTGACGAATACATTTTCTGGCTGTTTTTGACAGTATTTCTTATTTTTGAGTGATAAAAAGAGATATCCAAAATATCCTTAAAACCTTTGACTCTAATATTTTTTAACCTGACTTCATTCAATGTTCAGATTTTTGCTTTAAACATGTATGCAAATTAGTTTATTTTTAATTAAATAATGTCTCATTTAACCATTTAAACATAATTCAGAAAACTTGTAATATATATATATATATATAAATATATATATATATATATATATATTTTTTTTTTTTTTGCAATTCTTAATGTAATCAATCAACTGGGGAAGTATGGTGAATTGGTGATATCTATTATTTTTTTACCCTAATCACCCGGTGTGTCTTGCCTTAAGCGGCACAATCGTTTCCAACTGCGATAAGAAGAAATGTTTCTTCATCAAATAAATGCATCTTATGTATATCATAATACAGCTACCAGTCATTGAAATGTTTTGAGATTTCTTGCTTGAACTAGTTTACAAGCCGTGTCTCAGAGTAGTTTTTCATTTACATTTATTCATTTAGCAGACGCTTTTATCCAAAGCGACTTACAAATGAGAACAATAGACTTTGCTGACACAGCCTGAACCTTTGTGGATTCATGATCATTGTCTTGCTGTATATGTCTTACATTCTGTTCATCTCATGCTCTGGATATCCCCTGTGACTATGTTCTTTCAATGCAAACCCCAAAAGAAAAGATTACTTAGAACACACCGTTCTGGTTTCTTCAAAATACAAGAGATCCCTGCAGTTCCACCAACACTCTTTGTGACTTATAAATCTTGTTCCTGAACATGTAGGTTCAGATGACAATATATACAAATACATCTTACTCTTTGGTGTTTAAAAAGTTTTTTTTTAGCCTTTTGTGTGTTCTAGTCTTTGTTTAACTAGAACGGGTTCATTGCTTTTAAACATCTGATTCAAACTATCACACACGGAACTACTTATATGTTCAAAGTCAGTGCAGTCAATGCAGATGAAGATAAGCTCACATTCAAGGAAAAGTTAAAGGTAAGTCTAAACTCCTCACAAAGTTTCTGACTGCTGTGCTTCTCTGCTGCTTTGACACTACAGCCTACACTACAACTACAGAGAGAGAGAGAGAGAGAGAGAGAGAGAGAGAGAGAGAGAGAGAGAGAGAGAGAGAGAGAGAGAGAGAGAGAGAGAGAGAGATACGACAGAAGTAAAATCCTTTGAATGGCAGCTCTTACAATACTTATTATCCTTTTGAGAGTGTGTGCACATGTGTTAGAGAGAGAGAGACAGAGAGAGAGAGAGAGAGAGAGAGAGAGAGAGAGAGAGAGAGAGAGAGAGAGAGAGAGAGAGAGAGAGAGAGAGAGAGAGAGAGAGAGAGAGAGAGAGAGAGAGAAAGAGGGTTTCCAGAAATCTGCACCAAAATTGGCATTGTTAAAACGTTCTCTCACAAGTTATCCATCACCACAGGTATATGCCAAATATTGTGCCATGCTTGCCACATCCTTGTGTGACTGTGTATATGTGTCTGTCCTAATCTGTAATTATTCTGAAAGCGGTAAAATACTGTCCGAAAACCCCTAGAATCTGCCACTATAGTCCACTATACCGAGATGGATGACACAGCTCCAAAAGATGGACTCCAGCGTTAGACTAGCTGCAAAGACCTTGTTAAACCATCAATTTCTGCTTTGATATTACCTTACAAACGCAGCAGAAATTTCACAAAGATATATGATGGTGATATACATATACTTTTCCATTGGGTTCTGAGATCCTTGAAGAACTAAGTTGATTAATGTACAGTACAGAGAAATGCTGACTTGATTAATAACTGTGTTTTTAATGGACACTGACAGAAAATTCAACAATGTCTTTAAAGTACAAACTCTCTCTCTCTCTCTCTCTCTCTCTCTCTCTCTCTCTCTCTCTCTCTCTCTCTCTCTCTCTCTCTGTCTCTCTCTCTCTCTCTCTCTCTCTCTCTCTATCTATCTCTCTCAAAACAAACAGAGAGCAAGTAAGTCAAACAATATTTGTTCTTATTGCAGCTCCCATCTCTTGACACATCAGCTCATACTTGCCACTATTGTAAAATAATGAGAAACTTCACCTCAGAATCATTACATCACAAGTATATTGCCATTAGTGTAACATATTATAAATGTGTTGTTTATCATCCTCCCTTCTGGTGTCTTTGGATAAACACTAACTGGCCTTTGATTATGTCGTGCATCTTGACATTTACACAAGCTGGTAATAAGCTGTAAATA
This sequence comes from Squalius cephalus, assembly GCF_949319135.1. Classification (NCBI taxonomy): domain Eukaryota; kingdom Metazoa; phylum Chordata; class Actinopteri; order Cypriniformes; family Leuciscidae; genus Squalius; species Squalius cephalus. The sequence goes on from NC_137142.1 coordinate 24,721,502, forward strand.
ATAGAAATATATGTAACCTTTTACTCAGCAATGGTGAATTAAATTGATCAAATATAACAGTAATTACATACAATGTTACAAATATTTTTTATTCTTAAATGTTGTTCTTTTGAACTTTCAATTAATCAAAGAGTCCTAAGAATCCTGTTGTGGTTTCATGTGTTATGGGGACTTTCCATAGACATGATGATTTTATACTGTACAAACTGTATATTCTATTCCCTAAACCTACCCATCAGAGAAAACCTTCTGCATTTTTAATTTTTACATTTTCAAAAAACATCACTTAGTATTTCCTCATGGGGAACAAAAAATTTTCGGATTTTGGATATTGGCATCATTGTGGGGATATTTTGTCCCTATAATGTAGGGTATAACTGAACCACACACACTAACTGCCATTAATTCAAATGTAACCCACACAGACTTATACAATCATATGTAGCTAAGTGTGCACACTTGTCCAAGTGCCTGCTCCACAGCCAAACTGTCAGTAACAGAAAATAAGCACTATGACACTAGCCAGAATAATAAAGGTCATTGAAAATGACATATATCAATTCCCTCTCTATATCTCTCTCTGCGGAGCTGGCGTATGGCAGAGCCTCAGGCCAAAGTTAGCAAAGTGATACAGTGCAGAGATGATCAAACTGGAAAAAAAGCCAATCTGAGCAGAGAACAGACAGTATTCCCAAACAAATGGATGGGGCTATAACTCTGGAGTTTTGGGCACACATGCAACTTGACGCATATGTAAAATTTTAAAAGCTTGTAATGTAAAAGCTTTACCAAGCTACAGTATTAGTATTATGCCAACAAAATATGTCCTGTATTTTCTTGCAACAGCACTGAATTTACGAGGACCCTATAGCTACCATTTTGTTAGGTGATAAAACTAATTATAGCTGAAAAAAAAAAAAAAAAATGTCAGCCAACATCTCAGCTGTGCAGTCCCGAACACATTAAAAGGGCAGCTGAGGAAAAATGCAGAAAGGGGAAAGAACATATTTTACATGTCAACGTTCTATGCTGGCAGAAAACAAGTTTCTTTCAAACAAGTTACTATGAAAACCACATTTCCCACAAAAACAACCTGAAGCAACTAATCTCAAGGCAAAGACTGTATCTCTACCAGCAGCTCCGTGCTCAGACTGCACACAAGGCCCAAAACAAATCTTAAGTCAAATCTTTTTGCTCAAGATATACATTATTAAATAGGTGGCACTGTGCTTTACAGTAAATTAAATCAGGGAGACTTACCTGCATTTATGAAGAGCAGCAGTAGTCCAGTGGTGGTCAATGAGGAAAGTGCAAAAAAAAAAAAAGAAAAAGAAAAGAAATCATTAGAATTATTACATTTATCACATTAAAATGTGCAAAACATGCATTTATAGTGTTTAAGAAATAATTAAAAGTTAGTTTATACAGTATGACATTGTGTGGTTCAATTTATTTTTAGATCAGGTGGACATATTAGAAAAAGTTTTTCCACATAGAGGAAGGAAAATTAAATATAAATGTTATATTAATGGGGTCAAATGGTTCTTTGATTAAGCTGTGATTCACAGCCATTATTATTGATTATAATTAATGTTAATATTATTCAAACTTTAAGCTCCTCTGAAAACCAAATTTGGCATCAAACCCAAAATTTAGGCAGTAAATTAAATCATCCATTGAAGCGGCTAAGCTGTCTCTCATTTACAGATACACACACTAATCAAAGGTTTACTGAACCACTGGGTTAAACTAAAATGTTAAAGTGTTGCCTGCTGGTATCAACGGTAGGCTTAAAATGGTTTGATTTGAGTTCATGTAAAACAAACATTGCTTTTGAACATGGGTTCAGTATGGAAATGTTGCAGGAAAGAGGTTCAGCTTGAAAAGATCTAAGAAAAAATCACAAATGAGATCTCTTTATTATCGGAACTGTTCCTCCCAAACAGCAACGTGATTAAACGAATAACCCATGGTAACTTTTGCTTGAGTTTTCTGAAAAAAAAAAGCCCTAAGTAATCTCACGTCTCTTCAAGTTTCAGAAAAGACTCAGACTGTTCTCAGATTTATCACTGTCCAAACGTCTGCAATGATTAAGTTGTCATTTCCAAAATTGTGTCATCATCTTACAACAATTGTCTCATTTGTGTCTTTTCAACTAAGGAATTTTAGGAGAAACATCTGAAATATCTTTCATGTCTTCCGAGCTCTGAAAGCATAATCTCTGAGAACTAAAGACATTCTCCGGCAAATATAAAGATACCACGGAATAAGCCCTGAGTGAGGGAATCGAAAAAGACAACAAATGCAAAGTGTGCTCACTGCTCACGCATAAACACTCACACACACAAGCACTGTGGCTGAAGAGGCAGGACAGAAGTGATTTTGTGAGGACAGCCAGACAAAAGATGAAAATGAGATTGAATATGATGAAGATGTGTGTCAGAAGAAAAAAGGCAGAGAGGAACAGACTGACAGATATGGACAGAGAATGCAAGGAAAAAGAGAGGCAGGGAGAGCGAGAGAGGACTATACCTTTTCGTAGTTCCTAGAACTATTGGCGGAAGTACGCGGATTTTGGCGTGTTCGCACCACAGGAACTAGGAACGAATTTAGTTCTAGGAACTCTTTTTGGAGGAACGAATTTCGCTCCTACTCAGAGTAGGGTCTAAACCAGCACTATAGGAACTACCAGTGACAGTGTACGCTGTTTGGCCAAACGCACGCGAAACACCAGCACCCGCCATTAAAAAAAGGATTATAGCCTAGCCTATACATTCACTCCAGAAACTTAACTCTACTAACATGGAAAACCGTGATAGATGGGCCTCTTATCCTTTACGCTCAGGAGAAAATCCATAGCAACTTTGAGGGGACCAAGCGAAACATGATTATGTATTTCTGCTCAGCTAGCAACACTGGACATCAACCCCACGGCATACGCTAATAACTTTTCATTACGGTCTACTTTCTATGTATAACAATTCTATCTAATAACGTATTAGACAGGACTGTTAGACTGATCGTAAAATAATGAACACGGAGAATGCAAGCGCTGTGTGGTTCCATTATTTCTATGGAAAACCACCCTGGCGACTACCTGGTGCGAAAGCCCCTTATGACTATTCTTGCTATACAGCTCTTTTTTTATATGTTCAATGCACAGGCCACTAATTAGTGATCCACGCTTCCATTGGTCTACAAATCATTCCCATAATTTAAAGGTACACTTTTTTTTATTTTTTTATTTTGAAAATTAGCTACATCTAAATCATCTAATAATCTAAATCTATTTAGATGCCTTAGACGTACAATTCACTCGTCTGTGGACCATTCTCCATTCAAATGAATTAACTAAATAAAATGTCATCAAACATGCCCCTGTTGCTCACATACATGCATTGACATTCAGCTGCAAATAACAGACTTAAAAAGCATTCAAGCCAGATTTGAACCTGTGACATCACACAAAACCAAGAACATTTCTTTAGATTCCCTACGGCTGAAATCACTCCTGCAATGAATGGGAATCAAGGAATGCTATATGTTCCTGCAATTAATATTCCTCAAATGCACGTCTTATTTTATTTCATATCAATACAACATGCTGTATCCTGAAACAAGTTATCATTGTTCAGACATCATTTAGGGGCCAGACCTCTTAGAATTATAATAGCTTAACCCCTGGATTAAAGATTTTCTGAAAATTATAATCAGATTTGTCTTTACACAAGAGAAGCAATCTACTCTCCACTCTCTCAATAAAAAGAGAGAAGAGAAAATAGTACAGAAAGACAAAAAGATGGGCTTCTGAATGTTTCTAAAATATCAGTAAAATATACAGTGTATTCAACAGCTGCATGATGCACAAATCGCATAAATCGTTCAACCTGGCTGGGCAAAAGAACAATCCAAATGTTCTAAAGCTCACACTCAAATCTCATCAGTCTCACATCGAAAACATGATACAGTTTTAAATGCCTATTTTCACAGAGACACTCATGGGATAAAAAAATATTTGGAAAGAAACTACAAAAATAACTTTTTTTTTCTGTTGCTCACATCTTTGGCTCAGCTCAACTGCGCCAGCTGTGATGTGGTCAAAGACACAGATGACACCCCCAAAATACCGTAAAATAGACTTAAACAGTTAACTGTAAGCTAAAAGTACTAAAAATAGTACTGGTAGTCAAAATCAAAATATCAAATAAACAGAGCAAGAGCCAAGGGGATGTGTAGAATCTGTTTTTAACATATTTTAAATTAAAGTAATGCATTACTTTACTAGTTACTTGAAAAAAAGGTAATGCATAACTTGCGGTACTTGTAATGCGTTACCCATTAATATAATTATAGAAATGAATTACAGCTGTAATTGCATGCAGGTATTTTTTAACATTTAAATACAATGTACAAATCAATATGTACATAATAAGTGCATTGTATCAAATGATTTAATAAAATGTTAAAGACACTTAATATAAAGTGGGACCTAGTAATCTTTAAAATTGCTCCCCTCATTTCCAATGGTTGCTACGCCCCTGCAGTCTGGTCATGTAGACAAGACAGGGCACACAGGCTGCTAATGAAAATGTGTCTCATTTGTGTGAAACAAGATTCTCACGTTACAATTTTAGAGGGAGATGAACCATCACACTTCGTGGGTGTAATGCATTGTCTGCTACTTCTTTATCTCACCCTTATATCTTCTCTCTTGCCCTCCAGATGTGAGCAAGGCGTCGGTGAGCATGGCAGTTAGAGGGTTTAACCTGGTTAGTGCATTGAATGCTAATTACAGCGTTAATCTCAGCGAAGCTATAAACACGCATTCATTCACCAGCAGGAGATGGGGTGGGTGAAGCTTCCATGATGAACTGGTTACAGCCCTCATCTGCTTTCTGATGACTTTTTAATCTGTCCCTAATCACTGTGACATAAATGTGATGGCATGAGCGAGAAGCGGGCAAGGGGCAGAGGATCAGAAAGGAAGAGAGAACTGATAACTATCGTCTGCAACAGTAATGTTTAAATGATGATTAAGGCATAGCTCATTTTGGTTCACTATGAGAGATACACCCCACAACCCACAAGTGTCTTGAGCAGATGCTGCAATCATGTGAAACTACCCACAGGGTTGAGGAGGAGAGGTGAGAGAGATGCAAGGAGCAGTCAGGCCTTCGGGAATGGAATATGAATGGGAATTCAGTTTAGTGGTCAATTTAATGATCGCTTTAAAGGAGTCACAAAAGCTCTGATGTTTATATCGCAGCTTTTTATTATTTTTTATTTATTTATATATATGTCAAACATTTATTTTACAGGTGAAACTCGAAACATTTGAATATCGTGCAAAAGTCGTGTATTTCAGTAATTCAAAAATAGTTTAAAAGGTGAAACTAATATATTTAGTATATATAACTATATACATATGCATGATTATACCTTTCAGAGGGCCGACGTTTCTGTATTTAAAATCCTTTTTTTTATTGATTTCATGTAATATTCCAATTTTCTGAGATTTTGAATTTGGGGTTTTCATAAGCTGTAAGTCATAATCATCAAAATTATAACTTTTGCACGATATTCAAATTTTTCGAGTTTCACCTGTAGTTAGTAATTTTAGTCAAACTAAACATATTTCTGTTAATTGCTAAGGCAACATTTCAGAATTTTCAGTTAAAGTTTTTCATCTAATATTTGTGTTTTATTTTATTGCAATTAAAAAACAAAACAAAACGTGGTTTCAGTTTGTTAACGATAACAACACTGGCTCCAGCACAGCAACCAGCACCATTTTGTTGGAAAAAGGGTGTTACGTTCCACGTGTGTATGTGTATTTTTCTCTTTTTCTTTTGTGTTTTTGTTTCTATTCGTTATTCTTAGGATGTGATCATTGGCTGCCCATCAGATATGTGACGTCACAACTTTACATATCAGAACTGACGTTCCACCACTCCACTGACGTTCCGCCGGTTTAAAATGCCCATTGACAAGGAGCGAGGCAGTTCAGCGCCAGATCTCAGCCAACACCCATGCCTTGAGCTGTCTGTCAAAACCCAGATCACGTTAATATTAATGTTAATGTCAATGTCAATGTCAATGCCAATGCTAATGCTAATGCTAATGCTAATGCTTATGCTTATGCTTATGCTTATGCGATGGTTCGGAGATTAACACTCCTTCGGGTTTTGTTATTATTGCTGTTGATGGAATGCATTGTTTCAGAGTTAGATCACTAGAAACTCATATTAAATGCATTGTGTGCTGTGACCGATGGCTGGATTAAATGCAGTTAATTTAATTCGAACGCTGTGTGTTGTATGCATTAGCCCAACCATAGAGCATTTAGGTTTAATTTTCGTTTGTGTTTCCTGAGTTTGTCTTCTACTGATTGTTGGGCTCTATAAAGAGGATTCCACCTTTAACGACCACGGTAGATAGTATTGTTTTCTGTTAGTTTCTGTTCTGATTTGTAAAACGCCTCCGCACATATACCTTTCCAAAAAATTAAATATCATGGAAAAGTTTATTTATTTCCATAATTCCATTCAAAACGTTAAACTTCCATAGATTATAGATTCAGGGCCCACAACTTAAACGATTTCAAGTATTTAGTTGTTAATTTGTACATAATTTGGGCTTCCAGCTTAGCCTGGCTAACGTCAGACCAAGTCTCATTTGAGACTTGGTCTGGGAACCACGTGTACATTTTCTCGTATTTGAGGCGTGGTTTACGAATGCCCAGAGCCGTTTATTGGGCGCTATGAATGTCTATCAAATGCGCCTGTATGTAGCTCATAGCCAATCGCTTCAATTATACCGAATATTACCGTTTGTGCAAGATAAACATGAGGGTAGAAGGTAACGTCGAGTCTGATATAAACAAACTGCTTCGGTGTCATCATCGTCTTGCTGCTCCCTCCCCGTTCTGTGATTGGTTCCCTTTTTCAGGGGAAAATTTGGTCCATGGTGTCCAGACTGCCTAGCAGCGTGAATAAAATCGCGCTGCGAGCAAGGCAATATGGGGAAACCCAGGCTACTTCCAGCTCATAAAACCCACGAAAACAGGATTTCAAAAATTTAGAATATTACATGAAATCACACAGTAATCACACAGTGATACCATAGTCATTGAACCAGGTTTTGGTTCTTTTGGCAGTGTGGGCAGGTGCAAATCCTGCTGGAAAATGAAGTCAGCATCTCCATAAAGCTTGTCTGCTGAAGGAAGCATGAAGTGCTCTGGAAATGTCCTGGTAGACGGCTGCGTTGAGTGGACAGCACAGTGGACCAACACCAGCCGATGACATGGCTCCCCAAACCAACACAGACTGTGGAAACTTCACACTGGAATTCAAGCATCTTGGATTGTGTGCCTCTCCATTCTTCCTCCAGACTCTGGGACCTTGGTTTCCAAATGAGATGCAAAATTTGCTCTCATCAGAAAAGAGGACTTTGGTCCACTGTGCTTTATTAAATCCAGAGTCAATGCAGCCGTCTACCAGGACATTTTCAGAGCACTTCATGCTTCCTTCATTTTCCAGCAGGATTTGCACCTGCCCACACTGCCAAAATAACCAAAACCTGGTTCAATGACCATGGTATCACTGTGTAATTACTGTGTGATTTCATGTAATATTCTAATTTTTTGAAATCCTGTTTTCGTGGGTTTTATGAGCTGGAAGCCCAAATTATGTACAAATAAACAACTAAATACTTGAAATAGTTTAAGTTGTGGGCCCTGAATCTATAATCTATGGAAGTTGAATGTTTTGAATGGAATTATGGAAATAAATAAACTTTTCCATGATACTCAATTTTTTTGGAAAGGGTCTGTATATTCAAACGCACATACCTTTGGACTGAACACGTAATGCGCATGTGTGTGACATCTGTGTTTTCACGGGTTTGCGGTTTTTTTAGGTTTGCGCAGAGATAACGGATAATCGTTTGCACCTTCGAACCTATTTCAGGGAGTGCGTTCTCGAGAGACCAGGCACTGTTTTGTGCGGATGGGCGGCCAGAGCATGTTAGGGTTTTCCTGTTAGAACGGGGTTGTGTTAATGGCCCCTAAATTAATAACTAATGATCTTCGTAACAGAAGTGAATCAATCAATCAAAACTAACTTTAGCTGGACAATAACTTTATCCTAGAGCTGTTGTAAAGCCTAAACAATCTGTTACAGTAATTTCCTATTATCACTGGAAAGCTGCTTCGAAACAATCCATATTGTTAAAAGCGCTATATAAGTGAAGGTTACTTGACTTGACTTGACTTGATTGACTTGACTAGTTAGTTGGAGAGTGATCACCACCCATTGTATTTCTATTTATTTAGTCAGCGTAGTTTATTTAAGGCGGTGCATACGCTGAAGATTCCGATTTTGTTTCTGCATTTTTCTTTTGCTAGGTAGTTTTAGAGGTTTTGGGTTAAATAGTTATGGGAATTATGTTTTGATTATTTTATTGATTTGGCAACACTCTTGTTTTCTTGGTTCTCGAATTATCTAGATTTCTTTTCATTTATAATGTGTTTTGTAACAACATTTATAACCTCTTCAATTAAAATGTTTTCAACGTTAATTCTGGTCTTCCTGGTTGTTTCTGCTACTCGCACACATGGCAACAGTATCTCGCGTAAAAGTTGCGCAATGATCCTGTTTACATCTTTAAGCATGTAACAAAGGGCAACAAGATGAGTTTGAGACTACATCAGACCCCCATCAGCATGCCTCAGCAGAGCTAATCTACATGTGAGTCACTATCAAATACAAGCAGAGTCCAGGACGCTCCAAGCTCCTGCGCAGCTCAGCAGAGAGGATGTGTCCACAGCAGCTGTGCAGCGATCTCTCACTTGCTCAGAAGGGGTTCCATATCGCTCTCTTTTCCCACAGGAGCAGATAGAGCATGGGCAGTCCAGTCTCCTTTGATGTGAGGCTGCAATGATGGCAGATACTTGGAGAGATAGTGTCAGCCTAGTCATCCAAATCCATGCCAGGAACTGGCAAGGGAGTTAAACATGGTCATGTAGAGGCTGGGAGCTAAGATGACTGCTGATTCTACTCCAATTTCCGAGCTCTGGGGAAACTTAAAAAGTGAAATGAGCCTAACCAAATTTTATAATTTTAAATTGATAGAAAATTAGTGACAGAATGAGTTTTGGATGGTGCCCAGTACAGGGCACCGGTGTGAGAGTTTCACAAACAATTCAGTTCTGCATAGGGCCCTAAAGCAATTTTATTGACTGAAAGAAAGTGTATTGGTATGGGTACTCTATTCAGTGCCTGATTAGAAATTATGTAATCTAAATGTCTGTATGTTAATGTCTTTTAATTTTATATATGCATGTATATAACTACAGAATGTAAAATTAAATATTTCCTATTCTGTTTATGTTTCTTATTCTTTTTTTTTCTTTTTCTTTTTTTAAGTTAGCATACATTTTACAATAAGGTCTCCTTTGTTAACATTAATGCATTAACTAACAAAAACAAAATGAGCAATATATTTTCATAGAAAAAAATGTTCATTGTGTTAGTTCAGTATTTTTTTTAGTAAATGATGAAAATGGCATTAACTAAGATGAATAGATGAAGTAGAATTGTACTTTGTGGTACAATGTGTTTAGCTCATGTTAAATAACTAATTTAAACAAATGAAACCTTATAGTTACTCTATGGTACATTGTTGGTTTATCTGGAATTACAAAAGGGATCCTAAAATTGTTCATCCACCAATGTCTCCAGCAGGCTTTTTTAAACTTTCACAGTGCAGCAATATGCAAATATCTCAAAAACACCTTGAACAGTGTTTACTTTTAAATAAAGATGTTAAAGATTGCCCTTTTTTCAGTATTTTTCTCAGAAATCAGGTCCACTGACTCTGGTCCACTGATAATAATTGAAGGGTTAACCAGCTTAATCAACTTCACCAGAAAGATGAAAACCTTGAAGCTTTGTCAGTCAAAAGCATGTATATGCTGGTCCATCATCTAACAAGCCATAGAACCATAGAAGTTCATGCTGGTCTTTTCAGCAGGGACAAAACCGCAAAAACAACGCAGTCAGATTAGGAAAACTACATTTGACAACAACTTTAAATAGCATGCAATTGCAGTTGGAAATCATTCCTGGGGGTGCAGAGTCTTAGTAATCTGTTAAAGTGCTTTGTTTCTAGGTCCAGGCCTGGGTTGTGTATCTTGGGAGTAAGAGGGTGAATGTGAATCTGTTTGGTGAACAGGATCAGAGCGGTTGCAGCTGCCTGTGAGGCCTCGTCTCTGGATCCTGCGGTAATTGGGAAAGGAGTTTGTTTGAGAATTAGTACTGCTCACCAGGGAGCAAACAGAAACAACCTCCAGTGATAAACAAACCTCAAAACCATTACACTGAAAACAAGCAGAGAACACAAAGCAGAAAGTCTATACCGAACACAAAACTACAGTCTGTGTGTGTGTTTGTGAGCAGCAGAGCGAAGAAGGGCATTAGTAAATAAGAGCAGAGCTTTACTTAGATGGTATGTGTTACGTATGTGTGTGAACAGGCACAGGGTGAGTGTGTTTCCGTTTATCCGAGCCTGTTTATGCTGAGCAGTGGCTGTGCTCAGGTGTCCCAAGGTACTTAATCTTTTCATGGATCAGCAGCTGTGTGAGAACCCTACCAGCATACACTAGTGTCCCCAATGTATGGCTGACACACGCACACTCACCGAGTCACACTCTGATGCACTTCACACAGGTAAATAAACCTATAAACTCCACATCATGAGCGTTTTGTGTGCAGCTTCTCAGCTAACAGCTGAATTTTTTTCTTTTTACAGAAAATACATCCAATTACTTTACAATGGAAAAAAAAGTCCCTTCAAAGCAAGTTATTCCACTCAGCGGACATCTTGGTAACAACCTGGAGCAGGAAGGCCTTTTATACTCAACATTAATGTATTTGATATCATGAACTAACAATGAACAACAAATGTTTTACAGCATTTATTAATCTAGATGAATGTTAATCTACCATTTGGGCACATTAAGATTTTTTATGTTTTTGAAATAAATCTCTTATGCTAACCAAGGCTGCAGTTATTTTGATCAAAAATACAGTAAAGACGGTAATATTGTGAAATATTATAATTTCAAATAACTGTTCTAAATTGTAATATATTTAAAAATGGTATTTATTTCTCTGATGGCAAAGCTGAATTTTCAGCCTTACATTACTCCAGTCTTCAGTGTCACATGACCCTTCAGAAATCACTCTGATATCATGATTTTGTGCTCAAGAAACATTTATTAACAATGGGACATTTTTTTCAGGATTCATTGATGAAAAGAAAGTTCAAAATTCAGATTTTGATATTCAGATCCATTCTTACAGATGCCGTTAAATTTTAAACAAGTGGTCAATTTGCTCCCCCTTTAATGTTTATGCCTCAAGGAATAAAAAAAACAGCATAGTTTGCCACAGCATGTTTTGTATGCTGGTGTGCCCACCAGGCTTCTTAACTAGCATTGCGTGCCAAAACTTCTTCAACCAGCTTAACCAGAAAAGACCATTCTATTGTCTACTAGGTTCATCACATATGTTTTGAACAGCATGGCCATTTTCATTAACCTTCTAGACTAACCATCTGGCCTAGAAATTCTTGCTGGTCTAAGCATTCAGCGGGAAAAGGCCTGCTCATTTATTGTGATATGGTGCAGTACACAGACAGGATAATGGCTATCAGTGTGTGTGGTAAATGTCATTTCAGACAGTGCAGTACTTATAATTTGATTTTATGGGTTGAGTGAAATGAGGGTGAGTGTGGGATTGACATTGGCGCCAATGTAGACTGACCAGTCTAATTACACTAACCGTTACAGAAGCTGTGTCTTTATCCTCCCTCCCCAACTTGTTCATTTCTTTTTTTACTGTGACTACGCAAATGTGTGCTTTTTTTGTTTTGTTTTAAGTTTTGGTCATTGTTTTCCTTGATCCATCAACTCCTTCTCTCTCTGTTCTAGTCTGTTAGGCAGGTGGGCCTTGTACTCCTGGGGCTCCTATTCAGTCAGAGGAGAGAAGAGCAGGAAAAGGCTTTGATCAGACATCAGAGGCTGAGACTAGCCAGAGAAAAAGCCTGTAGAACTACAGGCCCAGGCGGACACATGCACGGCTGGGTGCCTCCTATGACCTGCACAATGAATAGAAAATTAAGAAGTCTGGCAAACACAAAGCTTTTTTTGTCAGAGCACTAAAACTATCAGTACCAATTGATAACTGATAAGCAACTTTACATTAAAGTTAATTAGAAGACAGAAATCGGCCCTTTATTTACCAGCTATAGGGAAATTCTTGTTTTTTGTAAAATAAAGCCACATGGACTATTGCTCCAGACATTTCTCTGTGCACATTGCACACTTCGGCACAACTCGACAGATGGAGAAAACCAGAACCAAAAAAAAAAAAAAAAAAAAAAAAGCAAAGATAGGGATGTGACTATAGCACAGGAGATTCAAACTAGACTAGACAAACCAGACTCTCTGATCTTTCTCCCTCCTTTCTTCATCCTTCAGATCTCCTAATGTTTGAAAGCAGACTCACATTTGAGTTTGAGGAAAGCAGGGCGTCTCAACCCCTCAGTCTGTTAATCTTCATTAAATTTACAAACCCCCAAAAAAGCTAAATGAATGAAGCCAAATCTCTTTCCTTCGTATTAAAATATTTAAATCACAAGCAAAAAAAACAAAAAAATGTAGGAAAACTGTTGTCTGAGGATGAAAATAGTCTCAGACGGCACGCCCACGGTCTGTTCGATGACCTTCTGATGCATGCTGCTCACAAAACTGGCAAGAAAAAAATAAAAAATAAATTGCAGTTCTAATGAGATTGGAAGTCGGGATGCAGCAGTAAGAGGTAAAGTCGTGTTTACAAGGACACAGTTCAAGCTTTTGTAAGAATTTTTCACTGGATTTTCCAATGTTTGCCACATAAGTGAAATAACGTGTAAACAAATAAACTCTTTTCCCATGGCGGTCTATAATTGTGTTATCAATAAACCACATGTAAGAACAAAAACTGTGGTTGAGGTAGCTTTAGGTGTCAATCAAATTGCCCCTTCCTGTCTAGCAAGGTGGTTTGCAGCCAGATTAAATTAAATTAAGATTAAGTTTGACATATAGAAATGTCAGTGACAATTTGTACACAATAAAAATGTATGCATGTATGTTTGCTTTGTATGTTAAATAATAGTATGTGTAGTATGTGCAGAGTATTTTCTAAAGGGCAAATGCTCTTTGTAAACAGTAGAAAATGATCATGAAGTATTTGTAATTGATACCTAAGGTTTGTGTGCAAAGTATGCAGTGTAAAAACCTGGAGCAAATAGTATAAAAATTGCAGTCATAGTACATGAACAGACAGTGCAACAAGGAAGGAGTAAAATCTGCATTAAAGTGTGTTAATAGTTCTGATGGCCTGCAGGTAGAAGCTGTTCTTCAATCTGCTTCTTCTGGATTGAATGCTCTTGTACCGCCTGATGGCAGTTTGTTAAACAGGCTGTGATTAAAGTGTCCTGTGACAAAACTTTAATTCTGACATCATTTTCTCACCTTCATGTTGTTTTTTCCACACAATGCAAGTCAATGGTAACCAAAATGGTTTGTCTGCGCACATTATTCAAAATATCTTCTTTTGTGTTTCACAGAAGGAAGAATATTATACAAGTTTGGAATGACATGAGGGTGAGTAAATTATGACAGAATTTTAAAAATTTGGGAGAACTAACACTATGCAATACGGACCAGACCTTATACCGCAAGTCCAGGCTATGCAAGAACATGATGTACAATATGTGAATCGTTAACAGATGATAAATCAACCTGAAGGAAAAGAAATATGTAAGTGAAAACACTCTTATCAAAAAGGGCAACTGGCATTCAGCATGTGCATACTAACATCCCTGTGCATAATTTACAGTTTATATGAGAGACAGGGAGAGAGAGCGTGTCTGAATGTGTGCCTTTAAACATGCACACCAGCATGCTCACCATTTCCAATTATGCTTTCTTGGCAGAACTGTGCATATATATAAAGACTTATCAGCATGTGAGGAGATAGCTGGGATGGTTCACACTCAGCTACTTAAGACAACTCCTACACCCCCACCAAAGCACACTGCATGTGATTTACCTTCTTGACATCCCAATATACCTCAAGCCACCCTCAGCACCAAACGTGCCAGACAGGGGCAACAAAATGGCGCCCTGCCTCTTTTACAACATGACATATCACCCAAAATCCTTTCTTAAACTCGACAGTCTTACAGTCAGCGATACCATAAATCAAACCACATCGCTTTAATGAGGAAGCAGAGACATGACAGAGAAAAGCACCCACTAAAAACCGAGAACACCATCTGCTTCCTGTAGTTTGGACAGTTTGAGAGGATTTGTGTGAGAAAGAAGGGAGATGGAGCAAGCTGTTTGCTGAGGGAGGTGAGAGCACAAACTGAAGTATGGTTTGGTCTTAGCAGAGGGTTTGAGCAGGTTGACTCACTGCAGGATTCTGGGATGGCATGTTCAAGTATTGTCTTCATGCTCAATCTTAAAATGCAGTGCATTTTCATGTCCTCGTCATTTAGAGGATAATACAGTAAGGCAATCAGCATCACAAAATAAACCCAGTCTTAATTTCTTGAATAAAATATTAAAGACAATCACACAAGGTGAACATATTTTAAGTAATTCATTATTAACTAACTGCATTACTTTGTTTGAACAGATGTTTTTTTTTTTTTTGCCATGTCCCCTGGTGCTATGCTAACTTTGAACTTAAAAACTTGAGGTATTTAGAAATCCATTATGTAACATTCCAGATGTTTTTTTGATGTTTTTTTTTATTTCAATTTTATCTTCTATAATGAAAAAATATATTTCCTAATAATATTTTAAATTGATAACCATTTTATATATTTTTTAAGTCTCTGCTAGTGGTGTGCGATATATATCATCAGCTATAATATCATAATTGTTGTTTTAACGATGTGCGATTTGAAATGATCGAGTATAGTCTATCCCTCACACACACCCAGAGAGTGCATGCATACTCTACGTGATGTAGTCTTGTAGATTAGACTAGTGTGGGTGCGCATTTAGAGGGCACGATTTCACTGCATGATTTAGTCTTTATTTATATCATTTAGTAATAATTCAGTAATGATAACAAAAGTGATATTGATTTTATACAAGTTTAATAAACAAGAAGTTAATACAGTATAAGTGACTTACATTTTAGATACCATATTGCCTGTTTTTGCTCTATTTCGCCAACGAAAATAGTTCAAAACAAAGCCACACACGGCGGTGTTTCCTTACTGAGTGAATCAGCTTTTTGAACGAATCAGTTGACTAGGATAGATTAAGATAGTCAAATGCTTCTTTCCTTGAATGAATCAGCCGTTTGAATGAATCGGTTGAATGATTCACTTATTAATATTACTGGCGGTTTTCATTTTACATAAAGTATCTTTTCTTGTTTTAAATCATTTTAAATATCAATATTCAATATTGTAAAGATGAATATTGTTGATACTGATTTCATTTGATTGGTAACAGCCCTATTGTGTCTTATTTTCTTTAATTGAATTTGATTAAATTTATGAAATTGACACAAAAGATTGACAACACACATTTAAAAAAATGGCTTTATAAAGGTAAAAATGCCCATATTAGGTAAAAATCTATTGAAACATATTGGAAAAAAATATTTCTGTCACAGCTGTGAACTGACTACCACACAGAGTAAGAATATCAAAAACTTTAGGAGTCGATGTTAAAGGTACAATATGCAAGAATTTTGCATTAAAATATCCCATAATCTCAAGGCCAGTGTTATATATTTGATTAAGTTGATTACTTACAATATCCCAAATGTTTCCAACTATTTTTAAATCGTGAGAAAATTACGAAATTAACCAAGGAAACTGGTTCTGTCGACAAAGCATGCTTAATTTAATATTTTCCAAATGTAGCATTCGGTAATAGTTATGTTTATGTAAGGGAAGTATTATTGCTTTAGATTTGTGTTTAGTTTATTGACATTGTTTATCACGTCTGGTGTTTATGGCCATGTAAATAAATATAGCATGTGTTATACATAAAGATTAATCAGTATTTTGGCAAATGATGTGGGTATGTTCGAATGTAGGCTACTTTTACAACAATTAGAACACGTAAAACTGCGCCACGTTATCACAACAATGAATTCGACATACAGTAACATCCATGATAACCAATATAGTATTAAACCTTACTTTTCTTGCGGTTAATTCATTTTAAATAAATAAAAGTGTGATGAGGTTCAAGAGTCAGGAAGGAAGAAGACAGGGGACTCATACTTTATTAAAGCAAAACAAACAAAATCGTGCACAACGCGCATTCACCGTGGCAACCGCGACGGCACAAAACAGTTCAAAAATGAGAGCTCGGATCCACCGGTTTTCTTTCTCTGCGTCCAATTTTCTCTTCAGTCTCTCTCTCGTTCAAGCGTGCAGCTTATAAGCGGTCTCTCCACGCGGATCACAGCAATAAGACACAGGTGTTCGTCATTTGCACTTGACCTACTTGCTCGTCTATTCTCTCTCCCATTACAGACCGCGCTGAACCACGCCCCCCTCGCCACAAAAAGCATGTCATTATAAAAATAGAACTTAGCCTCATCCATGAACATGATTTTTCGATTCCCGTCTGACTGATTTACATCATAGACTGTAAAAAATAGATTTACATCCACGGTGGAGTTTAAAACGACAGTTCCCATCATTCCACGCTCCTTCACATCGTCATCAAGCTACGCCGTTGTTGTTGTTTGGAATGTAACGCCCTCTAGCGGCAAAAAATTCTTGCATATTGTAGCTTTAAGTCTCCTAAACAGTCTAGTCTGACAATGCTAGATCTAACTCTCATTTAACATTCATCTAACATGCTTTATTTAAAATTTTCTGTAAATAAAGTTCTAATAAATAAAGTTGAAGTGTCTTAAATCACAGCGTATTCACAAAAACCCGGCATAAACTTCTGGGAGCATCTAAATGCATACACTGCCGCTTGCAGTTTTCCTCAGTATTTATCCTGGTTTCCAAGACAAAGTTGTAAAGTTTGAATTACTGAAAAGGGAATATGGGAAGAGTGCCTTATAGGGAAACTAGGCTTCATGTTTATGCAAGCAAACGCTTAGCTAAAGCGATTTCATTTTCAGCTCCTCATATCTAAATAATGCAAACGTTTTCATCAAAAAGCAATGCAATAATCCCACAAAGTAGCCATTCTGATGCAAACACGGTCTCTAAATAGCAAATGAAACTGCAGTCACCAACAAGCCTTTTCCCCAATATACAAGAATGACTATTTTTGAATCCAGCATGCATTAGCATTTGAATAGAGACGCTACTGTATAAAGTACTGTTTGAACAAGCTGATGTCCATGTTCAGGGATATTTCTTTATTTATTAAGTTCCTCAAGCATAGAAAACTGAAAATGTCCTTATCTGTTTGACAGACACAATAATGGAAGCAGGATTTGTTGGAGTTGGCAAGCACAGCATCTAAGCAAGAGCATTGCTCTCTCTCTCTCTTTCGTTTATTTTCCTTTAAATTCCTCTTCTGTGGGCAATTTCATTTTTTTACACTATCTTTGAAGTTGAAATCAAGGTCTTCTGCATACGCCTTTGCCTTAACTGGATGAATTGATTTCATGTTGATGAAAGATTGTTCCTTTTAAATATCTATGTGTGTATCTGCGTATATCTCTAAGTGCATTTATCCTTTTGTTTATTTATGTGCGTCATTGTGGAGGTTTAATCCGAAAAGCCGTGCGTGTTCTCTCGTGGTCAAAGAATATTAAGAGATAAGCGAATTAACATTTCTCTTTACGTTTTTTTCCTCCCGTACCACTGAGGATGATGTCACTTACACTTTTAATCAGTTGTTTGTGAGTTGAGTGCAGGCCTTCAGGAGATTACTGAAAATCTGCACTTAATTACTTAAATAATACTGAAGATTAAAAGGAGATGAAAACTTTGTAATCAGAATCCGCTACCTTTTAGACTAGACAGTAAATGGCTATTTAAAATAAAAGTTACAATGAAAAGTGGCATTTAACACACGCTCGCACACAAATTCCACTGTTATAACCACTACCTTCAATAGAGACTGTGGATTGGCCCATGTGAATGCTTAAGAAACATCTAATGGTGGTGGAGATACATTTCAAGATTATCTGCCACTCTGCAAGCTTCTCGTCCATCTTTGTGGTTTTAGAATCAAATTCCAGAACACTAAATGTAGAAATATTTACTTCTTTAATTTTCTTTTAAAATTTCCAGGAGATGGAGAGGACTGCAATGTCAGAAGAGCAGAGCATTTACATTCCTCTAACAAGGGTCACTATGTGTGGTATAACCTGTTCATTAAAACGTTGTCATGAACCCCTTGAATTTAAATAATTGATACACCAGCATATTCTGCTAGTGGGCATTTCTCTATATTGCCAGTAAAATAAGACTTTTTTGGGACACTAGAGAAGATCCCCATTTCTGATCACCATAGTGTTGATAACATTAGTATACTGCATCTTTCTTATGCTAATACTAGTCACTTAAATGTAATTAACATGTGAATTGCTTGAAAAAATAAAGTGTTGTCTAGTTAATGTGATAATGGGTGGTTCGGGCACACATTTGCACCCCCTCCAGCTGGTTCCTAGAAACGATAATGACTACCAATGATGGCATTTAAAGGTATAGTTCACCCAAAATCACTTACTTTTATGTCCTTTCAAATCTTTTCTTCAGTGCAACACAAAACCCTTTAAAATAATGTTGTGGATCCCATTGACTTCATTCATATACATTTTTGTGTTATACCAAAATAAGTAATACGAGTTTGGACATGAAGGTTAGTAATCATTTTTGTAATTTTCCTTTTTGGATGAACTATCACTAAGTTAGTGCAAGAACACACATGCAAGTAAAACATACATGCAAGTATGACCTGCAGTGAGATCATTTTAATAGCATCTACTGTCCCTCTGTGAATCTAAATAGTGTTATACATCAGTCATTGCACTGGAGAGATAATGACACAAAACTATGACACTACAACAAACATCAATATGTTTTTAAAATGTATAAAACATGTAGACATTTTGTTTTCACCGCATAAACTGTAATAAAATCCAGTGTGCTGTGCTAACACTGACTATATCAGCCCTGAATATGAGCCACACTGGCACATATGCAGTTTCATTCCAACGCTAGTGATAAGCCACTGATGAAATCGGGCCTTTGCCCTTTGAAAGCAAAATACTAGTGTATCGCCACTGGCCAAAGAGGATTTTGGACTTCTCAAAGCTGCCAAATCTGCATACACGCAAACCTCTTGAACTTGTAACAGAGGCTTGTTACAGTTGTTAATCAGCTATTGACAAGAGTTTGATAACCGGCAGGACTGGCAATTACCCAGATGGCCTTATCAGGGAACAAATGCACAATTAGGGCTTGTGATCTCAGTTAAACCGCTAAACCAGATGTGTTTTTTACCTTTTGTTCTGCTTTCTAACACACAGGCTGTGACTGATGTAAACCGGCCCACTAACGTTCCTATTGAAAATTTTAAAAAGTCATTGCACAACCACTCTTTTCTCGCAGTCTACAAGGGCTTTTTTTTCACTGTGCACTCTCTCTTTCATTCCGGCTTTTCATTACTCCTGCATTCTCTTATAACAGTGGCCTTATTGCAGCTGCACTGTGGAGGAGCACAATGGCAGGTTTTTGCTGAGTCAGTTAACTTGGGTGTTTGTGTGCACCCTATGCGTGCAAGTTTATGCGTGTGAAGTCAGGCAGGCCCAGGCACCACACAATGACTCACTATAGATGAGGAAACTATTACCGTGCTATTTTTAGCCTCTACATAGATGCTTTATCATCCCCTCCCCCTCCCCCACTCCTATTCATTTGGCCAAATATTGGTGCAAGCTTCCAGTGTTTTGCAAGCACTGCAGTGTGGCTGCCGGGATGTTAATCAATCGCAAAAGGCAGTGCTGCGCGGAGTGAGATTCAATCTGGAACATGTCAAATGGGGTGTCAAGCAGACCAGGTAGACTTGTCACAGTCACATCTGAGCAATCTCTTTTCTGAACAACAAGCAACGAACACAGGAAATGAATACGAATTTCTCCATCCATCTCAATACTTAGCAGCCCAATACATTAGGGGTGAGCAGCAAAGCCATTATCTGTAAATGTATCTGTTGCAATGAAAAATGTATCGTTTCTGTAACTATATTTGGATAGAAACAAGTGGGTGGGTCTTGAACCAGAAGCATGCCAACAAAGGAAAACACAATTTTTAGATGTAACTATTCAATTTATAATTTCTATTGTAAAAATGCCTTGTATAATTTATAAAACCATTTTCTATTTTCAAGTAAAATAAATAAAAATGCCTCGTAATCCATGATAATATTGTTATTATAACCTATATATAAAATAAATGCAAAACAAAAAACTGTGAATATAAAAGGAAAATAAAAATGACCCTTGTGTTGTTCAGACATTTTGTATTACAACCTTGATGTAATTAAAATAAAGATAAAATGTTTAATTCACACATTTTTATTTTAGCCATATTGGCATCACAGACTCACATGGCACTGTAATTTTAGATTTGTTCATTAAAAGTGGTGATTTATCCTTGTGCTTGTTGGAATAATCACTAAACCATTATTATTATTGGTAGCACTTTACTTTACAGTCCTGTTCCCCATGTGCATGTGCCCCATGCACTTATTATAGTTATTACAATAACTGGGTAATAACTAGGTACTAACCCTGAACCTATCCCTAAACCTAACCTAATTTCTTAAGTATGTACACTGTAATTAGTACATACAACTAGTTAGTACATGCAACCTTTTTTCCTATATATATATATATATATATATATATATATATATATATACACACGTTTTTCTGTCACAGATGGACTCGATGATGGTGAGATCACATCACTGTGTGGAGCATACTGGCTGTTGTCAGGCTCCTTTGTGCATACAAAAATCTCACTGGATTATTACAAATAATGGCAAAAGGAATGTTTGGAAATGTAAACTCATATTCCCTACTGACACACTACAGACATAAATAACTGGCTTAAAACCCTTTTTTTTTTTTTTTTGTGAAAATACTAAAGTGCCTAAGTGCACAGTACTGTATACGAAGATAGATACATAGATAGATAGATAGATAGATAGATCGATAGATATGACCTTGTGGCTTTGAGCTCATCCCTTCTATGTCAATACAGGTACTTCAGATCTGGACCTGGAATGACCAGTAAAAAGTCGCATTAAAGGGTGCTTCCAAGATAGCTTGTTATTGCTAGTCTACATTAGCGGCAAATGACTCGTGAAGAAATGGCCTTTTAGACATTAATAGTGAGGCTATCACTAGATAAACAAGATCCTCTGTCACTACATGAGGCAAAAGCTGAAAAGCTAAACCCATATGCTAAATGAGCCGCCAAGGAATGTATTGCAAGAAAAGCAATGCAGGGTAAGTCAAAGATTTAATAAAGGGGGGAGGGGGGATCTTTGATACATGTGGATGTTTCTGCATTTTCCCCTCTCTTTGAGCATATGAAGAATGATTATACTAGTTTTGTGGTGGTGAGGATTAAAAAAAAATTTATGCAAAGTCTTGCATGCACATGCCCCCCCCCCCGTCTGATAGTGATTACATGAAAGAAGAAGAAAAAATCCCACAAACCGGCTTGGATTGACCTGGTATATAAAGAATATGGATTAAAAAACATCCCATCACAAAAGGTTACAAAATACCTCCAAGATATGACCATCAAAAGCAAACTTGAAAGAGATTCTATGCAATATCCATTACTTGGAATCCTTCCATTCAATAAGTGCTGAATATTTCTTGGAAGACACCTGCACCTCAGGAAAGAAAGAGAACACGATATATCCAAAGTGCTCTTGTTGCTTTTTAACTGAGGCTGATAAAGCTGGGTTAGCTCAGTCAAGGTCACACAACAGTAATGTACACCGAAGGTTTGATTCAACAGGGCCCACCAACATGAAAAAGTGTGATAGACAAAAAGATGTAAGTGGAGTCAAAAGGGTTACTGAAATGGACAAATATTTGTATAAATATAGAGATAAATAAAAATGCTCTTAAATGCATTCAGATAGAGGTCATCTCACATATGCAGGTGCTCTGTGGCTTGCCAAATTACATATTCAGGAGTTTTAAGTTTATTTACAGTCAAGGACAAAAATAATGCCAGAGTAACCATGGTCAAAATTAATATTCGCAAAGCAGCAAGTGCATAATACATATATAATACAATATTATACTGTATCATTTATTGCAGTATATTTAAAAAAAAAGAAAATAGATTTTTTTATATAACATGGTTTAGCCTATATTTTATATTTTTAGTTGAATGTATAAGTATGTCCAACTTTATCCACATTCATGCAGTATACATGTATACGTCGACACTATTCATTCATCATAATCATATGTGGAAAATGTTACTGCAGTACTAAATCGCATTTTACTAAAGTAGGATCCCATCTCTTTGCACAAGTACCACAAAGGTACGGCTTGACGTATCCAGGCCACCATTAAGATGATGCCTCTGTGCCTGTGGACCTAGCACCCTTCTGCAGCTCATTTTCAGCTTCCGCTCATCACTTGGCATGATAAGGACACCACACCCCTGTTGTTTCATGCTCCACATGAAAACATTGTTAATTTTGTATAAGTTTTCTACATAAAATAAAACTCTCTCCAAGACATGTTTTGACTCTCCACCCACATATGTATAAACTGACAGGTTGACAAATTGAATTCTACAATTGCAAATGTCTGAAATCACCCATCTGCAACATGTAATTGGTGAACAGTGTATAGTCAAACGAGTCAACAATGACATCATCCACAGTGTTAAATACTGAGCTCACTGCAATAAGAGCCATAATTCCAGCTGAGTGGGCATCTGTTCACTGGCTCCACTCTGAAAGGCAATGCAATGGCGTGTGTGAGTTCATGTGTTTCGGAAGATTGACTGTGATGTTGGGGTCATGTTGTATTGTGCAGATCATGAACCATCTGTGGCCTTTAACCGTCTCATTCACACTCATTTGGAGTGGGGAGTTGCATGATTTTGCCTATATGCACAATAATGGGATAAGTGAGAGTAAGAAAGTCATATATTGCAGATGAATTCACAAAAGAAACAGTAAATGTATCATATAAATGCCCATGTGTTTATTTCACGCCATAAGCACATTTGGCATCTTAACAGCTGTCATTTAGTGTCCAGGAATTACTTATCAGCAAGCCAGAGAGTCATTATAAATTACTCTTAATAACTCACTTGAACATCATAACCACTTTAGGAGGAAATGGAAGGCTATTCATCATTGTTTACTGACAGTGACAGAGGTTCCTCACTGCAGGTGAGCACAAATCAATCTAATCTACAGCACATCATATAATGTGTGCTACAACTATACACAGTAAAATCCATCTTACAAGTATTTGAAAAATGATTGCAACTTTTTAAAAACTTTCTGTACATTTATCCTTTCTGCCTTGCATTACTGCATATGTACAGTAACATGGACATGCTTGTCAAGTGTTACCAATCTTTGCTAATTACACTGATGATCCACTGTCTTCAAGCATATCTGTACAAATATGTGAGATTCACAATTTTTACACTGAAAGCATAACAGATTACTGAAGTACTCAGTTACTCAGTGAATATGAAGAGATCGATATTTTCAAAACACAATTATTTTAAAAGTGTTAAGAGATGCCAAAGTTGGAGAATAGCAGAAATACACATGAAAGATCAAACGCCTTTAAAGCTCACGAATTTCAAAGGAATTACATTTGAATTTGTATCTCATTTTGCTCCCCAACAGAGTAAACCACATGCATTTATGACAAATCTCTCATTAGTTTACATACAGGTTACCTAAAAATAATTTTAGGCAGTGCAAGAAGCAACCCAACAAAATGACCATCACATTTGCCTGCTTTAAAGAGGTCTTAAATTGTTCATAAAGTAGTAAAACACTCAAGAAGTGCAACACAAGATGTCAGACATCATCAAGACAGATCTTCAATTAAAAAAAACAATGGTTTCCTTTAAGCAGGCTATATGACCAGCCTGTGGCATTCTGTATGCTGTAATGGAAAACCTAGATTAAAGCTTGTGGGCCAGTGCCACAGGACAGAATCAGATCCACTGGAACAAACTAGCATTGGAGTTTTGCCCTCTAAACCAAACATTGAGAAAGGAATCTCCTGCAATCTTCCTGTCGACAGCGCTCAGAGGAAAGCTAATATAAAATGACTTTGCAAACACTGATGTCCAATCCGGAAATGAACTAGCTCTGTCCAGCTGGGCGGAAACCCTGATGATTCCATTAACTGAGAGGGATTGAACTGTAATAGAAACCAATACTGACCCGCTGCAGAATACGTACTCGGCAGTTGCGACAACGTATGTTGCTTGTATTCCATCATGTTTTGATGGCTGCTGGGACAAAAAGAATGACTCTCCTCAACAGTGCAGAACAGAGTTGTATTAGTCACACAGCAACTTATGTGTACCTGTCTCACACAATAACACATTCTAAAGTGTCGTGTAAGAGATTTAATTTGCCATTACTTATGGAATCACCGAAAACACGCTCCCAGAGGTCAATGGGGTAAGTGAAGGCCACAAAATGTCACACATAAATCAAGGTCACAAGAAAAACACAGACCTGACTGTCATTGGACTCTTTCTTTCACAGTATAACGATTTAGAGGGCATCATTATGGCTTAAATGTATTCATGATGTTTGCAGAGGTCAAAGGTCAAACAGAAGACATGTTTTACTGCGTTGTCTTTATCTCTCATAATGCCTAGCAAAAAAGGTTTCTGGAATTTCACCGTAAAGCTGTTGAATACTGATGCAACAAAATCCCCATAGTGCTGAGTCAACAGATTTTTTTGCAGGTGTATTTGTGGACAAGCAGTATCATGTGACAGTAATGTCTCTCTCTGTTGTACTGAGAGGTACTAATACTGCAATTCAGATAGTCAGTGGATTTGTTAATAAATGTAACTACAATGCATATTGTGTTCCAAAACCTTAGTTATTTAAATCTCAAGCAATTTAAATGCATGTGGTGTGAACAAAAGTCACCCTGCTGCCAATTATAAATATTTCATTGGTAATTTTAATCACAGTGCTGCCAGATATACAACGCTGCAACAAATATCATTCGCCCCAAGCTTAACCTTAGAGACTAAGTGATTGAGCTGAGTAACTGTATATTAAATCAATCAAATAAAGAAAGAAAAAAGTAAGAAAAACACAAAGACAGAAAAAAGGAAGAAAGAAATTTTGTATTAAAAAACACTAACCCTATCACCAAACAAACAAATGTAATTTTGGAATAACACTTATGCGCAAAAAATACCCAGAACTAACTGCTCTGAAAAAAACAAAACATCAAGCTTAAGATAATTACATCTGAATTGTAAAATCAAGAGAGAAGTAAGAAGCGAGTCAAACGTATCTAAATTGATAAAGTGAAACAGTGCCCTAAGGGTAAACCTTGAATTAATAACACTTCATTTAACTGGTAATGGGCATTCATTGTTTTCACTGCATCCAGAGAGTACAAACATGTTATTAGGGGTAAATCAATCAATCAATTCAAATATTAATCACTTGAAATGACTAATTAAAATGGTTAACACCCGAATGATCTTTATTAAGAGTTACACAATTGAAGACGCTTCAACAAAACCAAACCAAACCAAATAAGAGACTCTCTCCCCACCCCTCCAAAGAAACAATATGTCTGGAAGACCACTAATGACGCTAGTCACCTTTCATGATCAGCACTTGAGATTCAATTAAAACTGAAGCGGCAAGGAGGCTAGCGGCGGTGGCAGTGTGGAGGCTGGAGCCCGAATCCTTTGCTGGGTAATTACACAAGTTTGTGTCAGTAGAGGGGAATCTTCGGAGAAGCAGGGACAGGTGCAGAGAGAGCCAGCATGGCGTACTGACAGTAATTGCTCCTCTGAAGGAGAAGAAACATAAGAGAACACGTGTAACCATGAGAGGAACACGAGCAGTCCAGATGTAAAAAGGATTGATAAGTCTCGCTTATACATACATCTGGAACCAGACAGATTGAGCTTAAGTAGGTTTTGTTGTGTTTGCATATTGTGCGAGATGAGCTTTTTGTGTGGTAGGATCTCATTCACCAGGTGCTTAAAAAGCATTTTACCCGTCGTTTTGGTGTGTGGGTGTGTATTTCGTTGATGGGATAGAATGAGATAAAGGAGTGTGTTTGGATCTCATCCACCATTCAACATTTTCCCTAGCACCTCTTTGTAAAAGAATGCCCTCCTCAGAATAGTGTGCCGTCAGCTGAATGCGAGAGAGCAATGGGAGACGCATTATCCAGTGTTATATTAGAATGGCAGAGCCGTACTCAAACAATGAGCCAAAATGCACAACAAGCAAAGAGCTTTTCCTAATCTCATTTTAATGACATATGCTCTGCTGTTACGGTAAGCCACAGGAGTCACAATCGCTCTCTGTGAGTTTTGAGAAGACAATAAAAAGTCATAGATATAAGTCATGGGCGCATGGGACGCCCACACAGTCACTGCGGTGTTGGGAGGAAATTAAATTCAGCTAAGAATTGCTTTTCTAGAGCCATCTTTACAGTGCAAAAAAACAACATCTTAAGAGGCATCTATAAATCACAATCACAAGAAATTATGTATCACAAGCTTGCAAGCTGAAATGTTTATTCTTGCACACAGACAGTAGAACCTAAAAAGTTGCAATAAGTTTAAAATATATTTTTTAGAGTCGAGTCCAAGGCCGAGGTCATAGTTTTTGGGTCATCTGATAAATTTAAGATGAATAATTCTGAATCTCTCTTGAAAACTCATTTGTTCTCCAGCTTTTAACACGTTAATGCCGCTCTGTGTAATGTTTAAAAAAAATAAATAATTATTTAATCTGCTCTTGTACAGTCTTGCATCTCATTTAAATGTGCTTTATAAATTAAAGGACTAGAACTAAGGCTGCCGTTATTTCAACAACAATACAGTAAAAAAGGTAATTGTAAAAAAATAGTTTTACAATTATAAATGTGTTTTCCATTTTAATAGAGTTTAAAATGTAATTTATTTGTGTTATGGCAAAGCTGAATTTTCAGCATCATTACTCCAGTCTTCAGTGTCACATGATCCTTCAGAAATCATTCTATGATTTGGTGAGAAAGTTTTTTTCTCATTTTTTTCATTTTTATTATCATCTTCCCTGTTTAAAACAGTTAATGTTTTTCGCTAAAAATATATTTGCTTGATATTTTGGTGGAAAAGTTTTAGGGATTCTTTGATTAACAAAGTTAAAAATAACAGCATTTATTTGAAATATAAATCAATTTCTTTAAGAAAAAATCTCCAAACTTTTAAACAATACTGTAGATTCCATCAAAACCACAATTTCACCCCTACAACAAACTTAACACCACTTCTGATGGGTGGGTTCACAGAAATGAGTATCAGTACATGAGCTTCCAAGACCTCTTGTGAACAAATAAAATAAATGCATAGGATCAAAAAATATTTTGATTTAATGAAAACATCTTCAAATATTTTCTCAATAATATAACTCTCAATGCCTTTAATGTTATGTTTGCTTTTTTTAAAAATTATGATTATTCATTTGGCAAATGCTTTTATCCAAAACGACATGCAAATGAGGAATGCTGCAATACTAAAAGTGAAAATTTGGAGTGGTGCCATTTACTTACTAAAAACATTTTTTTTTTTTCAGAAAAGAGATTTACAGTGAGTGTAAGGGTGCAGATCCGATGGCTGTTCTATACGTAAGCATCAGCGTCTCAAACTTGATGCTGGCAGCTATTGCCAGTCGGTGGAGTGAGACGAAGAAAGGCGTAATGCGGACTCTCTCGGGTTTACTCATGACCAAACACACCACTGCGGTCTGGATCACTTACGCTCTGTATCAAGTTATTGTACTTCAAGGGGCGTTCTCACTTAAAAGGTTCTTATGATTACAAACACAAGATGCTGAAAAAGCAAAAAGATGCAGCATAATAATATAATATTGCACATGTTTGCACACAAAAATATCATTAAAAAGCAGTGTAGTGGTACCCAGAAACATGTTTTTTTTTTTTTTGTAAACAGGCCAAAAGTCCTTCAAATGTCCTTGCCATGTGTGTATTCTGCAGAAGAATGTCTTGTGTCATTCTAATTACCGCATACCAATTAACTGACGAGCTGTTTCAAAGTCATGTGAAAACATTCTATAAAACCTCCAACACAAGCTCCAAAAAATTATTATACAGGAAGTGCATGTAGCTCATTAGTATTAGTCTCATTTGTCCCAGTACATATGTAAACATGCTGTGAATACTGTAGTATAAAATGTTACTGAAAAATACTGACAAGCAAAGTGTAAAACCCCTAGATATGCTTTTAAGTTCAACGGTTATACAGGCCTAATGTACTTGAAATACCTGTATAAAACTATAAACAGACAGAAAAATACTGTAGTTAATCTTACAGAGAGATAGACATATAGACTAACAGACAGTAAGATATGAAGTACTTTGCCAAGTTGGTGTAATCAAGTGTTATGGTGCACATGACCTTTGCCCTTTTCTATGTAGCTAATGAGATAATATGTGGGAGGAGGAAGTGGATGCGGGAAGAGCAAAATAACCTTTGGAGGGGAAAGCGGGAATATCGTAATGAGTGAAATATGATGTGCTCGGTTGCCAGTAGCTCAGGGTGAGACAGACAGCAATATAAACAAGTGAATGATGAAGAGATGAAAAGGAAAAGTGCGACTGCTGAGGGGGAGAACATCACAACAGACTAAAAACCTGACAGAAAACCTGCGACTTTTCTTGCCATTTAATCTGTGTCAAATAAAAGCAAGGATATAAAAAGTGACACCAGCAAAAGTGTTCCTTCTATAATTGTGATCTACAGTACATAGAGTGCCATAGTGTTTCTAGGGGACAAATGTTGTAGGTTTAGAAAGTATGAACATTTGAATCAGTGCTAAGCCAGGCTTTCCAAAGCCATAAGGTGCAAACAAGGTTTTAAGATTTCAGATGATTACAATGTGTTTCTACACACAGCCATGTGCTCAAAGGGCTCTGGGAGTGTGTATTTTCAGCAAACACAGGGAAATGGGACCATCCTTCCACAACAGAGCTTATTTTCCTCCTCTATACTGACAGTGATGCCTCTTACCAACAGATCTTAGGCTCACCCTTCAAGAGAAGTAACAGCAGACACTTAGCAGCACACTTCTCACTAAAGGACAGGTCTTATATGAGCAAATCGATATGTCAGTGTTGGGCTGGTGAAGCATAGAGTTTGGTTTTGCTTCTCTCCAAACAGCATATATTGACCTTGCATATTGTGATCAATGGTCTGAGGGACTGACTACGTTCACTGCTGTCTTTCAATTACACATCTGTTCAAAGATGAAAACGCATGCACATACACAGGCTTTCCATAGTTCTCAGCCTAAAACATTAACTCTAAGCCTTTCTGAAACATCTTCCCTGAGCTGCTGGCTTCCACTCCTGTTTTGTGTAAGCGTATTTGCCATAAGAGGAATCTGTAATATCCATTAAATCATCAACTGAACTCAGATTCTTTTGAAATAAATGCAAAAGGACGATTTATTCATGATGAAACACTCATTACGGGATCAACATTTTTTTTTTTTTTTTTTTTAATTTATTTTTTAATGGGCACATTGACAGCTTATCCTAGTAATGAAAGAGTTAAACCAGTGTCATTAACTATTCCCTCTTAGAGTTCTGAATGAGAGATCTGACACCCCAAGCTGTATCATGGAACATTATTTAACTCAAATGTTGCATCATAAGAGATGCTGAAGGTTAGATTGTCCTTTTGTGTTGTTTGCTTTGAACAATTTGGGCGAGTCAATGTTTTGCCTTTTAGTGATGAAGAGATGAGTTACTCTGTCTGGTCTCTCTTATATTTGAAGGAATAGTTCAGCAAAACATTCTTCAGTTACTTATCGTGTTGTTACAAACTTGTAAGATGCTCTGTCTTCTGTAGACGACAAAGAGAGACCTCAAAAAACACCCTAACTGTACCATTAAAAGTTATTCATATCATGAGTATGCAAAGTATACTTCCAAGAAGATAAAAAAGATTTATTTCATAAACAAAGTTGCTATGATATATTTGTGACACTGATATCTACCATAAAGTATAAAATAATAGCAATAATTATGTACCATCCATTAATGATCCTAATGAAAAGTGCTCATGTGGCCTATTGTTGCTATGGCTACGTCCTAAGACAAGCAAACACTATTTCTGTTTGTGAGCATCTATTTAGTGCAAGGTGAAAATATGTGCCCTAACTAACTTCACTGCAAAGTTAGAAAGACTAGTTCAAACAGAGAAAGCTTATTTGTAAAATTATATGATTATATAGTTTATTAATTCAGTTCAATTCACATTTATTTGTGTAGCGCTTTTATACAATACATATCATTTCAAAGCAGCTTTACAGAAAATGCATGTGGCTACATTACCTATTATTAATTTAATCCCTTTATTGTCTTTTATTTTGACCTTTTTTTTTTCTTTTCAATTTGGTAGTTACAAATCATACAAGAATCAATTGCATTTGACATTAAAAATAAAGGTTTCAGAAATGCAATAGAATAACAATTTTGAGTTCCCCAAAGAACAGTGAACAGTTCTTAATAGAATCATGTTAAAGGGATACTCCACTTTTTTTGGAAATAGGCTCATTTTACAACTCCCCCAGAGTTAAACAGTTGAGTTTTACCGTTTTCGAATCCATTCAGCCGATCTCCGGGTCTGGGGGTCCCACTTTTAGCATAGCTTAGCATAGATCATTGAATCGGACAAGACCATTAGCATCTCTCTCAAAAAAATGACCAAAGAGTTGCAATATATTTCCTATTTAAAACTTCACTCTTCTGTAGTTACATCGTGTACTAAGACCGACGGAAAATGTAAAGTTGCGATTTTCTAGGCTGATATGGCTAGGAACTATATTCTCATTCCTGCGTAATAATCAAGAAACTTTGCTGCCGTACCATGAGTCCAGCAGGCGTAATGATATGACGCAGCGCCTGAAAATAGTCCCCAGCTCAGTAACTTCCAACGTGACCGGGACTAAGTTTGTCTAACCTATTAGACCTATTTTGGTACCGCCAGACCCGGAGTTCGGCTGAATGGATTTGAAAACGGTAAAACTCAACTGTTTAACTCTGGGGGAGTTGTAAAATGAGCCTATTTCCAAAAAAAGTGGAGTATCCCTTTAAATAATCTGAAAAATAACTAAATATAACCCACAGAACCTTTTGTGAAATGGAAAAGTTCTATTAACGTTAAAGGTTCATGGAAGCATAGATGCCAATAAAATAACTTTTATTTTATTGTTTTGTACATTCCATGTTTAAATATTGCATGGTTTCAGAGTCCTTGGAATACAGCACATGTATCGCATAGACAACGTTTACGGTGTTGTTTCAATGTTTTTGTTTTTTTATTTTTGAAGCTTAAAGGGGGGGTGAAATGCTATTTCATGCATACTGAGTTTTTTACACTGTT
Organism: Squalius cephalus; assembly: GCF_949319135.1. Classification (NCBI taxonomy): domain Eukaryota; kingdom Metazoa; phylum Chordata; class Actinopteri; order Cypriniformes; family Leuciscidae; genus Squalius; species Squalius cephalus. The sequence goes on from NC_137142.1 coordinate 24,753,245, forward strand.
AAAGAGTTGGATTCCCATGCTAAACATGGACAAAGTTTCAAAAATTAAATTGTACGTTTGAAGGAGTATTTCTGTGCCAAAAATTGTCCTTCCGGTTTGTCACAAGTTTCGGAAAGTTTTTTTCGAGTATGGGTATGTGTGACGTCAGATGTAACGGAATTTCCTTATATGGGTCCTAAGGGCACTTCTCCGGTAAGATCGCGGGCGCGCGCGCACTCGTAGACCAGAGCAAGAGAGCGAAAGCAGTTCGCCATCAAAGCGCCCTGCCCGGCTTTTGGGAAGCCAATGTCACGAAAGAAGTGTGTTTTTGGTTGCCAGGGCAAGACAACCCTGCACAGATTCCCAAAGAACCCGGCGTTAAGGCACCAGTGGATGGAGTTTGTTTTTCCTGAGCATAAACGGAGTTGTGTAGACTGTTTGTTCCCTGCATTTCGACGATGATTGTTTTATAAACAAAGCCCAGATCGACGGATTTGCAGATCGTCTAATGCTTAAGGATCGAGCAGTCACAATGATAAAGGTTCGGTGAGTAAAACTGCTACTAAAACTGCTCTGTGTGTTGTTACTAGCTCGGCGCGTTAGCACAGCTTTAGCGATCGCCCACAGGGCCCGCCTCCAGCCGCTCGGTTTTTTCCGGAAAGACTCAGTACAGCCTATCTTTCTTTTATAAATATAATAAAACTAAAGACTTTTTGGAGATATGAAGGATGCAATACTACTCTATAGGTACTCAAGATTAACAGGAGATTGAGTGAAAATGAGCATTTCACCCCCCCCCCCCCCCCTTTAACAGTCCAGATTTGAAACAAAATAGTGAGTAAATAATGACCGAATTATTATTGTTATTATTTTTTTATAGGTACTATGCCTGTAGAACTATATCTATTAAAGGAACATTTGTTCTGTTCTTTCCTCACCTATTACCTGCTTCAGAGACAAGGGCACAATGAGAGAGTGAACATACTTTGGTTGCAACTTGGTAACTATAGTTAGATGACAGATGGACCCAAGCGACCTTGTCAGGCTGGATTCCGGTTCAGGACGGCACGTATACAGTTGCAACACATGCACTGACAGGTATGTTCTGGAAGTCTCTGATAGCCTTGCTAAGAGTTCAGATACCCTTGTTAAATGTCAATGGAGAATAAAACCCCCAGAAATACAAAACTGAGAATATATATATATATTCCACTCTCTCTTTGCATGAGTGTGTGTGATGGCCAACAAGTAACAGCAGACAGCCGAATCCTTATTGATCTGGTTTGTGGCAGCGAAATAGCCCCTGTCAGCACTAAATCCCTCTCCCTGTCACTCTTACCTTGGACAAGCAGTCCCTCCAGTCACTCCCTCAGGAATATTCATGAGTGTGCGAGAGACTACCTGAATGCCAACACATCCAACATCAGCTTTTACCATCAGGTATTCAAAGGAAACCAAAAGGTTGGTTATAGTGGCTCCAAAAAGTATTTAGACACTTATGCCACACTTAAAACAATCAAGTCAAGTCACTTTTAGTGCTTTAAACAATAGAGATTGAAGCAGCTTCACAGGGATAAACAAGAAAATAATGAGTCGATGATGCAAACGAAGTTAAATTCTGCCTTAAAGCAGCTCTAAAAAGAAAATAGTAATTGTTCAACTGAGGTTAGTTCAGTGTTGATTCAGTTCTGTTCAATAACTATGTAAAGAAGATCATAAAATATGAAACAAGTTCAATTCAGTTATAAAGCAGTTCTGTAGAAAACAGTAGCCGCGTTTCCATTACCCTTCAAATTGCGCAAATTGAAATTGCGAATTGAAAATACGCCCAATGGAAACACGTCAATTTCGCAAAAACTCCCATTTATCGCAAAAAAGTTTTTACGCTCGCATGAGGTGGTTTTTCAGGCAATTCGAAAAAGAAATATTTTCGCAAAACTGCAATGGAAACAGTTTTTGCCCATTTACAGGTCACCTGACAAAGATGACGCGGTGTGTTTGGACAGAATACGAGACAGAGTTCTTAAATTCATAAAATAATGGATATAATGGATTAATGGATTCTAAACCTCAAATAAATGCCACAATCAAGACCTCGAAGCAGATATGAGGGAGAAACACCCAGAAACACCTCAAATGTGCCGCTCTCAAGTATAATAAGGGTCGTTCCTTACCATTAATGCTTGGAAAACACATACATCTCCGTCGATTAATAATAATGACTAGCGCAGTGGCTGGGATATAGTACATAAACCTACCAACGTCCGTTGCCATGGTTTTTGGAATTATTTTACTTATCACGAGAGGAAAAATTAAATTTTAGTCACATAACATCGGTTAATGGAAACACCGTCATTTCGCATTAGTTTTTTATCAACATTTAGAAAAATATCGCAAAAGTTTTGCGCAAATCTGTAATGGAAACGCGCCCAGTGATGTCATCATCCAGCTTAGTTCAGTTCTCATTCCAATAGTATCAGTACAGTCAAATCAATAATATTGCAAAATATTAAGTGTCTCCAACTAAGCAAGCCAACTTAATTTACGCACACGTACAGACTCCCAGTGCTCGCTTTGCCCCGCCTCTCCCGCTATAATCCACTATACATATACGAATAAATAATCTTAAACTCTTTGAATAACCATACTACTAAATGTGATATGGTGATTTAAACGATGTTTGCGCTTTCACTTTTAGGAGTGCCGTTCCAGTGCATATGCGCTTCAAATGATCAATACAATCAATCTAAGTTCTAATCGCAAGAAAGCTTGTCAAAATTACTATTCCCAATCTGTAAATGATTAGTTCATCTAAAAGCTTAAATTGCCATTTACTCATGTTGTTTTCACGCGTCACGCAAGCATCTGAATATCCGTGTTTACTACAGTATGCATGTCGTTGTAATTCTTTTCATCATATAAAGCCATAGTGTCTCTTCAGAAGACTTTGATTTGGATTAGACCCCTCGACTGATTATTTTTACGATGCCTTTATGACATTTTTTGGATCTTTAAGTTTTAAAGGAATGAATTTTTAAATGGAGGGACAGAAATCTCTCAGGTTGCATAAAAAATATCTTCATTTGTATTTGGAAATTGAACGAAAATCGTATAGGTTTGAAAATGACATGAGGGTGAGTGCATGATGACATAATTTACATTTTTGGGTTATGTCTTATAAATACAGTAAGCTAAGTTTTGGATATTACGACATCTCGATACAACAATGTATCGTTACACCCCTACTCATTAGTGACTGAAATTTGTGCCCATGGCAAATGTAATATTATTTACAATAATATTAATCCTGCTCGTCTTGGTAGGCTAAGAATAACCACCATTATCTAAATATTACATTCATGTACAAACTATTTTATATCCTGCCTTTCTGTGCTCATCATAGTTCCAAATGTAAAACAAGCCATTGATGAAAGCCGATGTCTCGGGGCTCTCTCTTTCCCTCTCAACCCCTTTCCATCTCATTAAGTGGTGTAAAAGCTTAACCAGCAGTAGTGGTACAGACTTGCAGATCTCAGGGGATGAGTGTGTGGGGCGAAAGTCTCTTCAGTTGGGTATGAACAATCAAAGTTTATAGGCAGGAAGAAACAGCAGCAAAGGATACAGGGAGCAGAGATTCATGGTATACTGAATTATACTGTATCGTCCCCATTAACCAATTTAAAATATGGTAAAATAGTCCTTTTCAGTTGTTAACAATTCATGTACAATTAAGATGTATTCTAGATCAATGTGTACTGTGTACTGATTAAATTAAATAATATTAAATTATATCTTGTATAATAGTTAATCGTATAGAATTGTGAATTTTGTACAAAATAGTCCAAAAGCATGTCAATATTGAACATTATATTATTATTCTTTAAATGTAAAGGTATATTTCAAAGTAATTACTCTCACTGCAGTTTAACTCTAAATGCATGTTGCCTGCTACATCATTAATACATTGAAATATCTGAATGTGTGCGATGTTAAATAAATTTAAAAAAACATGGTCGATCATCTGTGACCCTTACCCAATATTCTATATAATAATAATAATACCTTTTATTTATGGGCGCCTTTCAGGGCACTCAAGGACACCTTACAATATAGAACAAGGCAAAAAGTACAAAACATACAAAACACATCGATGCTACACATCATACAATCATTTCATTAAAAGCTATTCTAAAAAGATACGTTTTAATCTGAACTTTAAAACTGGAAATTGAATCCATTTGGCGAATGTGCAAGGGTAATGCATTCCACAGCTTAGGCGCCACACAACTAAAAGCTCTACCACCAAAGGAACTCATCTTGAAGTTTGGCACAGACAATAAGTCTGCAAAAGATGATCTCAAAGATCTAAGAGGTCTATACAAATGAAGAAGATCTGACAAATATTGAGGTGCCAGATTATGAAGTGCTTTAAATGTAAGGAGTAATATTTTATAATGTACACGAAAATGAACAGGAAGCCAATGTAGATGATAAAGAATTGGATGAGTGTATGAGTTACAATTCTGGCTGCTGAATTCTGTATTAACAGTAGTCTGTGAAGTTGTTTTTTCGGAATCTCAAATAAAAGGGAATTACAATAATCAAGCCTAAATGTAACCAAGGCATGAATGAGAACTTCAGTACAGTGTTGAGAAAGTGAAGAACGAAGTCTAGTAATATTACGCAAGTGAAAAGATGCAGTACGTGAAATATTATTAATATGGGAACTAAAAGAAAGCAAACCATCAAAAATAACGCCAAGACTTTTCACCTGGCTAGAAAAGTTAACCGGGCAATTATCAATGAGCAAGGGGAAAGATTGAGCTTTAGATAAAGCAGACCTAGAACCAACAAGAAGGGCTTCAGTTTTACCTGTATTTAACTTAAAAAATTATTAGTCATCCATATATTAACATCCTGCAAACATTTATAACGTTAGAAGGGGGATGAGAAGCATTTGGTCTTGTGGATATGTATACTTGTGTGTCGTCGGCGTAGAAATGAAAATAAATACCATAGAAATGAAAAATGTAACCAAGGGGTAGAATATAAATAATAAATAAAAGCGGACCCAAAACTGACCCCTGCGGAACGCCGTGAGTGACCGAGACAGGCTCTGATTGAGCAGTCTTAATCTGTACAAACTGTTTCCTGTCACATACTGTAGATAAGACGAAAACCAAAGTAAAACATTATTAGCTACTCCAATGCAGGCCAATCTTTCGAGTAATACTGAATGACTAATAGTGTCAAAAGCAGCAGTAATATCTAAAAGAATAAGAATAGACAGGAAACCAGAATCAGCAGCCAAGAGAAGATCATTTGTAACCTTAACAAGAGCTGTTTCTGTACTATGATTGGATCTAAAGCCCGACTGAAAATGCTCATAAATGTCATTATCTTGCAGATGTGATTCTAGTTGAGTTGCTACTATTCTTTCAAGGATTTTAGATATAAAAGGCAGGTTAGAAATGGGCCTATAATTATTTAGATCATTAGGATCGGCACCAGGTTTTTTGAGAATTGGAGAGATAGAGGCCATTTTTAATGATGAAGGAACAGTAGCAGAAGATAATGAAGAACCTACTATAGCTGTAATAATAGGAGAGATCGAATGAGTACAAGACTTAACTAAAACGGTAGGTAAAGGATCGAGTGAGCAAGTAGAAGACTTAGACTTTGTGATCAACTTAGTGATGGAATCAACTGAAGGCAGCTCAAAGTTAGAGAAAGTTTTAGCAGGGCCAAAAATATGATTATGTCCAATTTGATAATCACTAGACATTAAGTCAGAATTAAGTAGTTCTTGATGAATATTGTCAATCTTAGATCTAAAAAAATTTGAAACAGATGCACATTGATTGGGAGAAACTGAAACAGTATTGTGAGGTTTCAACAGTTTGTTAAAAGTACTGAATAAAGTCCTTGTATTACTTTGTCCATTGGCAATGATATTTGCATAAAAAGATGATTTTGCGCTATATGACCATATTATTTATATATTTGTGTATTTTGACAACATAAATTCAACATGGCTGACAAAATTAGTGAAGCACCAGGTAACTCTATATCTACTTTTATTTTTCAGTAAAATAAGACGTAGGAATACATTTATTCAGGTATTTTTTTTTTTTTTTTTTTTTTTTTTTACGTTTACGTCCCTTAATTGGAAAAAAGGTCACACTTTTTTTGATTGTCCAATTTTGACATTCTACTGACTAAGTTCTACTATTCTACTAACCCTAACAGTCTATTATACTCTAATGAGTTAGTTGACGTAGTTGAAAATTAATTGTGTAACAAAGTTGTAGTTGCAAACTTACTTATAGTTACTAGAATGCATACTAGAGTGGACTATGAAAATTGTGTAAAAAAAGCTACATCAAAAGCTGATGTCCAAAAAAGTGGACATCATGCATTAAAATGTGTGCTTGTTCACTGGGCATTCCAATAAAAATTTCCACTTTTCATTCAGCTGTTTTGACAATTTCTAAAATGATTAAGTAAAATAAAATACTACCTCAAGTATATTTGAATGAAACAATAATATACATATTGAAACATATTCACCTGTTCAACTTGCAATTCCATCTGGTACCACTAGTGGCACAGAAAACACTTCTCACAAGACTATTTATATTAAGAAATATCACAAGATTATTCAAGCTGAAGGTTTTGTGAAGGAATAAATTGGGGAGTTGGAACTTGTCAAAAGCAGTGAGGAGGTGTTGAGTTCACTAGCAGGGTCTACAGATAGCAAGTCTTGCAGGTTTGTGACAGGTGTTGCATGATACAGACTCTGAGCTGTCATTAGAAATGAGTGCAGTGTCACGGGCTGAAATGATGGCGAATATTAACCAGGCTTTACACATATTGTAATAATATACTAAATATTATATGATAATTTGCTGTTTAAAAAAAAATATACAAAAAGACATGCTGTGCTCAAAAATGACATAATAATTAAAGAACCAAATGAAAAAAGTATTCTAATTAAAAGTGTTGTACGCAATTTTTTTTTTTATGGAATGACACTAAAATATCTCCCTAGCTGACACTAACTATTGGATTAGTTGTTCTGAAATATCACAACTGTCTCTGTGACAACAAGAAGCTATGTAAACAAAAATAAATAAAAACTATTATTTTGTCCTCAGTAAGTTTGTTAAATAATAAAATAAAAGCCTTGAGGTTCTTTCAGATGGATTTATTTTGTTGCTTTACTACAGGCTTTTTTTTTTTAATAAACTGTATGCCTGTTGCCAAAGTAAAAATAAACTACATAAATACAGTCTCCAGACATTTGGGACCAGCCTTATCTTTGACTAAAATCTTTTTCCCCAACCAAACCATCTCACGCACAGCTGCTTCCATTCACCATTCTGATATTCGATTCTTTTGTAATTCTGTGTATTTGACAACATTAAGATCCTATCTGACAGCTGCTCCCATTAGAATGCTCCATCATTTATTATCCAAAGCAAACATTTCACTGTCCAAAGACAAACAAACTCAGGATTCTCAAAATCATCTCTCGATGTAAACATGTCAAGCTCTGACAGATATCCACCAGATGGACACTGCTATCCTTCACATTTACTGCTTCCAAAGAAATTGTCCAGTTTCAGAGAAATTAGAGCCATGGGTTGAAGGGTTCAGGTCTACTCATCCATATAAACAGCTTAGATCCATTATTGCATGCAAGGACTAAAATATTGAAAGGACTTTTTTAATTTCTCCCCAAAAATCTGAAAAGATAGGGACAGAGTTGGACGGAGAGGGGGAGAAAAGAAAGGAGTGAAAAAAGCTTTCTTAAACTCAATAACACAGTTAAAATTGAAATGGCCAGCAACAGCACAGTCCCCAATACCATCTAACTGTGGAAATGCCACCATATATTGAGATTGCAGACAGTCTATGTGCTGCTGACATTTCAGATACTCTTTAAAAGGTCAACAAAGTCTAAAAGGTACAAATAAAGAAATAAGAGGCAGGGTGTAAGGTTAGCGGGGTTACAGGCACATAGCACAAAATGCTGAACATCACAACACATGACAACAAATGTCTCATTTTAGACTATGTAGATGCACTGACTTTGAAGACTTGAAATTGTTTGTGCTTTTGACCCTTTGGACTCGCAGAAAATATACTCTATTTTAAGATAGATACATTACACTACAGTATACTGTATACATGCATTCCCCCACAGAAAGTAATGACAATTGGAGTCATTTCTACCACATCTCAAATTTCTATGCACTTTCAACTTTCAACATAATTTGACAAATTTACAGGTGAGAAATGAGAGAAAAAAAAAATGTACTCAAAAGCGATAGGCTGATTTTTCTTGGTGTTTTTATACATAAAAAGCTTATTTTAATCGAACTCTTTTCACTGAAACGGTTGTATCTTTTGTAAAGAACTACGGAAAAAACAAGTACGGAAAACTTTTTTTGCATCACTTTTAGTGTGAAGCGAATGACAGCAAGTGTGAGTGAGTCATAATTTTACAAAAAGATGATATAAATCATTTTCTCACCAAAAAAAAATTATCATAGTTTTAAAATTCACATTTATATGATGGAAGTTTCCATTTTTAAGTCTGGCTTTGGGACAAGGGTAAAACAAAGCCTATTTAAAAAGTAAAAAAAAAAATATGAAGGCGTTGTAAAATGTTTCCAAGTCCATTTTAATGTGACCTTCAACAACAACAAAAAAACAACAACAAACAAACAAAAAAATAATCTAAAAGTTTAAATAAAAATCAAATCCTTGAAGCGTTGCAAGAAACAATGTTTGCGAATGACAGCTGTATTTACTAATAGGTGTGATGTTTAATTGTCCTATTCAAACGTCAGCTTTACAGGAGCGACTCAAGTACAAATGCGGGTGTAAGTCCTCAATCTTTAACGGAGTTAAAGAACATCATATTAGTTGGCCACAGAACAATGTTACCCGTTTAAAACCGAACTGTATGTGAAAGCAACTATTAAAGACTGACAACTGCATTCTGCTGCTGTGTAACTGCCAGTAAATGCTCTCTTATGCAGAACGGCAGGTAGGCCTAACTGCTCAAACACACCTGCAGTTAGTCCTGTATGCCGTAGATGCATTTAATCACATTAGATTTCAAATGAACATAACCCTGCACAGCCCATTATATGTAGGTCACAGAGAGGTCTGTGTGTGGCAGATCTAGGCTGAGCATCCGGCTCTAATTGGATTGGAGGCTTTAGGTTAAACCACTGGCACCGTCAAGCTCAAGGTAAATGACTCCCATAATCTCCCACTGGTGAACAGCCCCCGTGTCAGTCAGTGACCTCAACCCCGTCTATAAATGACAGCATTACGGATTTTGTGACTCTTTGAGCTCCTCGCATGTGATTACAGTTTATTAGATTGTTGGCCTAATCATGACCTACAGCTCACATAATCTGTCACATCGGTGTGATTCACGCACAAAATAACCGGTTCTGCATGAAAGTTTTTGTCACAACATATTTTTCTACAGAGCCTTCCCACTTGGAAGACCATTCAGATCTACACACTCCTCCAAAAAACATTTACAATAATACACAAACACGCACAAACACACTCAAATGCATGCTAGTTTTTCGCACGCCGCATTAAAGCTGATGGCTGGCAGTTTCAAGGGCATTATCAGATGCAGTGAATGGGCTATAATGCGCATCAGGCTGATTCGGAGGAGACAAGTCATTTGTCTGAGTGACAGGTACAAGCATCCCCTACAAACCAATCAGCACTTCAATATAAAGGCCATGTTTCATTGTACAACAAAACCCCCAGGATGTACTCAAGACTACTCCATTAATGAGAGGAAGTCACAAAACTTGCGTGAAATGAGATTCTTTCAATTGAGGCGCAGGGAACATTACTGTTAACACTTTTTGAGGTAATGAGGTGCCAAAGATTATATGAAATAAAAATGGGTCTTTATGAGGGAGACTCAAAGTAGCCCTGAGACAGGCGAAACATACAGACACTAAACCTGACTATTTAGTTGAGTTATTGAAACTGGTCCAAGACCATCCTCAAGCTGGAGAGGATGTGGTCATCCTATTGTTAATCCTCACTAACTAAGAGTTTCAATTAACAAAACACAGATGGAACACTCCTGTGGTGTGTCCCTGCTAGTAGCTTTTATTTATTTGAGTTTAGTTTGGCAGACAATATGTGACTGGTGCGAGTTACTGTTGTCAAGGCAATGGATTTGGGGGTGAGCCAGAGACCCTACCAGGGAGCCATCTTAAACTGAATAGGCCTGAATAAAGCAAACCTTTCCATGTACTGACTAGAAAATTATATTTAATCAGGGTCTGAAGATGGATGACTGTACAGAATAAATGTGCCATTAAGTTTATGAGTGGCACTGGAGCGGTTTAACTATTAACTCAACCCTAATGATCTACAATACTAAATGTAGACTGAGAACAAAGACTGTTTACACAGGACACAATCTAAATCTAAAAATCACCATTGTTAATAAACACTAAATACACTTGTCCAAATGTAAATACTGTATACTAATCCTGCTAGTGCCTCCAGATTAATCTGAGTTGAACTATTTTTTTCTCTGTCCAAAAAGTTAGCGCTCATGTGCATTTAAAGTGCAAAAAGTTCCATACAAGAGAATTCATTTTGCTACCTTATATCTCACTGTAGCCACATTTTAACATTGTTTGCATGTGTCCTTTATTGAAAAGGCTTGAATGCACTGCAATGAGCTCAGTGAAAAAAAAAAAAAATCCAAGATGACAGATGAGGCAAAGTCCAATAAAAAAAGTTGAATTTTTCCCAAGAATTGTGTGGCTATGATTGTTTTAAGTCGCATTGACATCAATGATGGTAATTAACAATAACTATAAAGTTTTAATGATCGAGATAATAGCGAAGTCCACATCATAAGTAAACACTAATGATACAGAGGAACGATATAATTGGAACAACTTTCAGAATGATTTCTCCAGCTGCTCAATGATAAAAGAAAAAAATTGACAATGAAAATCCACTGACTTTAAAGAGCTTGAGCATATAAAGCGGCATATGACTGCAGTATGTGATTATAATGGTTTGGATGCTAATATAGTTATCGTTATCAGTCTTGGTGTGAATGCCTTTAGATAAGCACATCCTTAGTTTAGCAACATGCTAACAACGAACTCTACTGGAATCAATTATCACGTCTCCTTTGCATTGCACTATTTTGTATGTGGTAAGATTGTTTTTCTTACTAGAGTATCACATATTTGGCTTAGCAACATGCAAACTCTCTCTCTCTCAAAAAAAAAAGATCAATTATCTTCCGTGTGGTGCACTATTTGTGTGCTATGCAGAGTTGCTACCTTAGTAGACCTAAACACCCAAAAACATTAAAAAACAGCACAGATGAAATGCAAGAACACATCCTCTAGAAACGGCCGCTTATGGACAAAGACTTTGAGGAGGACGTGAAAATGTCCTGCCCCAGTGACCGCTGTTGTACCATTTTTTCTGAGAGTGTTTGGACTTCATCTTGTCTAACTGTATGAAATGTTAACATTAGTAGCAGACTGGAGCACAACCATTACAGCAGACATAGGCAATTCTTTGTTTACCCAATATCACTTTCAGGAATGTAGTATTGAAACAGCAATGCAATTTAACACATCTAATAGTGGGGAACAAATATCTGTAGAAAAACAATTATATGGTAATTACTGCATTTAGTTATTTAAGCAAACCATCCACTGGAGAAAATAAAATAGCTTGGAGCTACAATTTGCATAAAGTTTTTTGATGTGTTGGACTGTATACAGCAAGACTAAATATACCTGAGTGATGAAATAAGCATTTACAATGTTTGTTGAGGGAGACATGGGAGGAGAGATAACATCATTTTGCCTTCTAATAATTCAATAATACCAAGGAAATTGATAGACCCCAGGTAACCTAGCAAATTGTGAAAAAAAAGGAAAAACTGAAATTAATTTGAAATTAATTACCATTCTCAGCTCATCTGCTTTATGTACATAATCTGAAACCATGATAGACAGACAGACAGACAGACAGACAGATAGATAGATAGATAGATAGATAGATAGATAGATAGATAGATAGATAGATAGATAGATAGATAGATAGATAGATAGATAGATAGATAGATAGATAGATAGATAGATAGATAGTCCTTCGTTTCCTGTTTATCTTGTGGAACAAATAGCCCTTTTTTCTGTCTCATCTTATAAAAAGAAATATTACAAAAAAAACAGAAAGAAAACTCATAAATAATACAGAATAAATGGCTGTAAATGTAGTTCTCCAAAATGTTTCTTTCCGCAACAAAAGCATTTCCTCTCAGTAAGTGTTTTCCTGCTGAAAACTCAACCTTTCAAAGTTGAAAAACACTGACCCCAATACAAATGCCCATTTATTTCACTAGTAGTCCTTGTGATGTTGATATTATTTTTACGAAGACACCATATAGAGCCTTAAAACAGTCCAAAAAGACTATTTCTTAAAAAGGCAGCACTGCTTTCAGGACAGAGTACAGCACCAGCTGGATCTATAGACCTGCATGGAAGCCGCTGTACTTCCTTCACTATCACAAGATTGTGTGGTAGTAAGATGAGGTTTTTTGATCGAGAAAATGCACTGATAGATAATATTCACAAGTCATTATTTGATGAACGCGACTTGTTAATATGCACACAATTTTTCTTTTATAGCTTGATTTACATCATACCTCTGTGGAAAGGTCAGTGATGGAGCTGGTTTAGCTGGTAAACTGACATGGTCTGTCTGGTCAAACTGGTAGTCCAAGGAAGTCTTCCTGGTTAAGATAGTTAAAAATGTTTCAGGGGACAGCAGCACATCAGGAAAATAAAACAAATAATAAAATAAAATGAAAAAATTATTTAAAATAAAATAAACCAAGCGAGTTATCCAAGGTGCAACACGGCACAGCACGTCTTGGCGCTTCTCGTACATTCTATAACATTAAATGCACACATTCCTACTATAGCTTACTGGTAATTTGTCTTTTAACCAGTTCCTCTTTGTCTTCTCACTGTGTATATGTGTTGTCTCACTGTTTACCTTAATATTTCCTTGAAACTGAGAATGATTTTTTTTTTATTTTTTTTTTTTATGATAGGTCCATGCTTGTATCAGTTTTATCCTATTATAGCTGTTATATGTTAATCTATTTCCATTTTAGATGATACATCCAATTCAATTAATTTCTGTTATCTGCCTACTGTATTCCGGCAAATGTGGCCCCCTACCCCAAATGAGTTCCACACCCCTGGTCTTATGACTGGCTTAGTTTGTGTTGGCTTATTTGAGTTGCCCAAAGACCGAATCAATTCTAGTTTTTAAAATAATAACTACTGCAATAACAGATTGTTATTTAATGGAAGGAAGGATTTTGAAAGAAGAGGGAAATAAGGAATGTTGTGATCATTCTAGCATACTTCCCACTCCTACTCGGCAGTGGTGCACAGGAAGTTTATTTCTATGCAGCGCTGCCCGGGGGACTATACTGAGATTGAGTGAGAGTGAGAGTGAGAGTGAGAGTGTGTGCGCATGCATACACATGTGTGACAGGTCTCTCTTCCTTACTGACACTTCTGAAGAAGGCATGGTGGGCCATACTAAAGCACACTCTACAAGATCTGAATGTCACTGGATACTGCCTGTCAAGGTGAATTCAGAATTTTCTGGGGATTTATAAAGTCTCTGCTGTATCTCAGAGACTTCAAAAATCACCCAAGAGAAACTTGTTACATCTAATCTCAGGTGGGTTTTGAAGATATCTACTCAATCTGCCTGAATCCCCCAACAACACGATCTACTGCTGATAAGGGAACACAATAAGCTTGGCCAGTTATATGTGGGCTTTGGGTTGTCAAATACCATGATTGTTGGAATGAAAAACAGTGTTCTTAAAGTTATCAATTGCAGACATCTAATGGAACTCGCTACTGCCAGAGGGATTTGATACATGATATCATGAGCCTGTAAATCCTGTAATTGTTTCTCACATAAAATTTTCGTGAAATTTCACAGGCAATAATGGTGTGTTGGTCAACATGACCGAGTCCTAAATATGAAATCTGTGTGGTGAAATCTTTCGCACTCACACAGAATTCCACATTGCGTAGATTCCTATTGAACTGAACTGATTTCGGCTGAGAAAACGTATATGTGAGTGCACATTCAGGCTAGGGTAGCATCTGTAAAACATTGCTCAACTAAAACTCATGTGTTCTGCTGTGGCATTGTTTGGAACTATTTTCCTTGGCAAAATACAGCAAAAAGAGTCAATATTGTGTCTAAAATGTAAGTCACTTAATATGAACTACTTGTTTATTTAGCACTGTTAGTTAAGATCTTTATGGGGCGGAAAACCACATGCAACAACAGAATTTCAGAAAACTAAGGTGGTATACAGAAAAAAAAAACGAAGCCATTTGCTAATACTACTTCACAACAGCTACCCTATAATATTATAATTTAATTATAATTTATATTATAATTTAAACTATTTGCATCCATGTTAACAGCCACGAGACACCACAATTTGAAAAAGTTATCACTTTCAACCATCACGGGTTCAGAATTCTGAATTCCATACAGGGCATTGTTATATTCAATTCAAAGTTCTCTGAAATATGCGCCCTTTGTGCCAAATGTCCAAATACTCATAACCTGCAAAAGTGTCAAACAGCAGCCAAGCGGGACTTAGCAGCTTTAAAAACAGATTTATAAATGATAAATTCATCCATTCCTCATATAAACTAATAAATGACTATTTGAACAGGCATTAAAATTACCACACGCTTGTCATAAAATAGTAGGCAATTTTCTCCTGGGTGATGAGAGAAAAACACAGACATTTTCTATTTGGACAGCAATAAAGTCACTGACTAGCATCTGTAAATGCTGAAATTGCATGATGTCGCCATGCAAAACAATTACCATCTAAATGAGGCTTTGCTGTTTAATATAAAATTCAAGCGCACAGAGAGAAAAATATGTATCAATCAATAGCAGATTTTTCATGTCCTCAATAGCACTTGTTGACCGTGAAATCAGTGTCGTTATGGCAGGAAATGTGTGAATGGGATGAAGGTGGACATGTTCTCTGCTTTGTTTGCAAACATGCAGAAATGATAAATTATGTCGTAACATGAAAGCAACCACTGAAACTGCCTTGGTCACATGCAATCTTCCTCAAATATTTTTCCTTCCAGTCAATCAGAAATTTGAGTTAAGAAATACAGAAGGTGAATAACTATATTGCTCTAGTCTATACTAACTGTGGTGTTATTAATTAATTGCCAAATCAATCATACAAAACTAAATATAATTCTTAAAGCAAAAATGTACTTGTCCAAAACATGTTCAATACACTTTCTTGATCACAATTTTTCCAAGTTGGTTAACCATGTTACTGAAATAATGTCAGTTGTCTACAACACAAAGTGAGGCCCAAATCCCCAAACTCATCCCATTTGTATAAATGATGGATGGCCACTGGGCTAAGTTTATGCATTTCATGTTTGACAAGTGGCCATTAGTGGCTCACCAACAGTATTAATTGTTGTCTATACAACCATTAACAGCCTTTAAAAAGCTATTTTGATTGAGAATGTGAATTAGCAGTCACTCCTACTTTTGGGCTGTCATTTCTATAATGACTGACACATGACCATTAAAAGCCCATCTGCACCACGACTTCCTTTGGCTGTAATGTTGCACAAATTACTCCTAATGGTGAATCCACAGCCTCACATTTCACCTCTGCCACTCATGTCAACTAGTTGTGTGTATCAATCTCATTTGAGCCCAGACTGCCTGGGCATTTGAGGGTGAGACTCGGCAAGATGAGGTCAAAATATGTGTATCTGCGTGATAATTTTTTTTGTCTCAGCCAAAAAAAAAACTTTGGAAACATGTTCTACAACAGTGCCACATGCAAACATAAATCTGCATATACTGCAAAGTACAAAGTGAGAAAGTTAACTCTGTTTGCATTGCCAATCAGCAAAATAAGGTACTGTTTTAAAACAATTTATTTTATTTTTCATCAGTGCTTAATGAATCTTACAATTTTGCCCTTTTTAATTCTCCTACTCTGTGATGATTCACAAAATGTGGCATCAATAAACATTAGATGCTCAAAAATTGAACGTGAATTAATAAGTAAAGGTGAGAGAGTTTGTGCTTCTGCTGCTTCCCAGAAGGAAGATAATTTGAATTACAGAGCAAGTTATCTCCTAATCAAACTGTTCTGCACTGCTGGTGCATCTTGCTTTGTCAGAAAGACACATGTCCACCTGGAGGGGAATGGATTCGTCCTAGATGATGCTAATGCTACTTCACTATTGCCCAAAAACATCCTTTTGTAAGGCCATTAAGTTTATTTTTTATGTATGTATCAAGTTAGGAAAACAATTTATAGGGTATGAGGTAAACAGTGAATATCTGGCTATTGATTGTGACACCTTTGACTTTTTCGACCTTTTATTTTATAACAATACATTAATTACTTTCAGTACAATGATTTTCATTCTGCCTCAATGTGATTAAGTAAAATACCAGACAAATGGTAAATCAATGGTTAGTGCAACGTTAAATATTAACTATAGACTTCAGTCAGATGGACCTAGTGTTTACAATGGTTTTCACAACTCACCTTTTTTCAAAACTGTTTTGTGGGGGGGGGGGGGGGGGGGGGTTGCCTACTGAAAGCTCCACCGCACCAACAATTGCTATGTTGTTAAACAACAGTACAATCCATTGAACACATTCTACTTCTATCCCTCACAGCCTCGTTTTCATTCCTGTCAGAAATTAAACATGGCGCTACCCTGACTAAGTTCTACGCATTACTTGCTCTGCTAGACCTGGGCTATACTGTACTTGTTGAGAACTGCCATACTGCCTGTTAAATACTCATGGTGCCACTTTAGTTATTTCTGCAGCGTATGACAGATTTGCTCAATTGTGAAACATTCAAATGGAACGCAATTGAAATGTAAATTGGAAGCTGGGGTGCAATTCTGCTGCTAAAAAGACAAAGGAAAATAAAACCCAGACAGCACTTAATGCACACAAGGGCTGTTTAGAGCTAACATGTAGCATCTTGGGTATTTATCACCATAAAGAAGGTACATAATGCCAAATTTGCTGTAATTGCATTCCAGAGTCCAAGACAAACCGAAGCTAGCGACACTATCGAGAGAAGTGGGGAGAGATTGCTTTTAGAACAGCTTGCTAATCTATTTCTCGGCCTTTGGACCCTCCCCTGAGGACTGTTGCAAGAGATAAGGATGTAGACCCAGCACTCTGCTGATTTACGGGCAGCCAGCAGATGAATCCTTAGGTAACGTCTGAGCTGGGGTCACCGGTGATAAACTCGGAGGTAAAATTACGACATGGAAAGACATAACATTCCTTATGGACAGAGGGCTGTTCAGAGGTTAGTTTAGGCCACCATGCCAGACAAAACATTACGATGAGAAGGTGGAGTAAGAAAACTCAATTTTGGGACAGAATGTCAATGTTTTAGAGTTGAGGTATAAAGTTCAGAATAGTCTAGAATCCTGCAGAAAAAATAAAATAAAATCTTAAACCACCAAAGATAGTTTGCTGCTCTTAAATGATTGAACCTGGTCTCTCAGACTGACAACCTGCACAAGGCAAAACAGTCAAACTGAGTCAAACAGATTGTTGTTTTTATTGGCCATCAAACTTTAGGCAAGATGTCCAAGTTCATGCCAGCACAGATAAAACTTTCAGCTGGTCTCGGTTCATTGGTTTATCACAGCTGATGTTCTGCTCTCGTTGGTGGTGGTGACCTGGTGTAAAACAGTGAAGCTGGTGTGCATTATTTACAACACACAACCTCAGCAAACAATGAGGGAGTAATGGTCTGTCTCTGGAAGACAAGTGTGGCTCTGCTTTTCCTCCCACAGGGGTGAATGCACCAACGTTTATCGAACATAAAAACGGCCTTTCAGCCAGACATGCGAGGAGTGTCCGTCACCTCAAGTCAGGGGCAATAAGCGGCATTCAATAAAACGTTAGCGCAGACCCGCTAAACTGCTTCCCAATGAAATATTTCTCCTGATGTCTGTCCTGGGTCTAATTTCTTCTAACTGCCCTAATCCTAAGGAATGAATGTCTGCTTGCGGGTACTCCAGCATTGATTACAATTTTCTCATTTCCTCTCTAGAGAAGTTTGTTTACGAAGAGCGACGTATCGTCAGTGTAGAAATGAAAGCAATTCACTTTAAATCAATCTACAGTGGCTCAGCTGTGCTCCCAGATCTCAACGCACAGTCATTTGTTTCATGTCAGCTGAGCAATCCGAACGCTAAAGATCAAGGGAATGAAAAAGGGGAGAGAGAGAGAGAGAGAGAGAGAGAGAGAGAGAGAGAGGAGAGAGAGAGAGAGAGAGAGAGAGAGAGAGAGAGAGAGAGAGAGAGAGAGAGAGAGAGAGAGAGAGAGAGAGAGAGAGAGAGAGAGAGAGAGAGAGAGAAACACACACACCAAGTGATTTCTGGCTCAATTCATCCGCTCAATGTGCGCCAACACCGCAATTAACTCATGTAAAGAGATTTTCAACCAATACATTTGTGTTAACTGAAAAGGGAGGCAGGCTTTGTTTTGTGAGATGTTGACAGAAAACACTGACTTTCAATTCCAGACAGTCTTTCAGAGTGTGTTTGGAAAATCAATGTCTTTCTTTTACAAATTTGATGGAACTTCAGCGGGAGGTGTCAGAGGGCCCTTCAGAGCGGTGTTAAAATGAAACCAAAGGTCGGACCATGAATAATGATGTATGCTGAAATTTGATTTCTTGTGAAGATGGGTCAGAGGGTGAAAGTATGCATGTAAAGCTACAACAGAGAATTAGCTGGTTCCATGGATGCCGTGCACCATGGCCAGGTAAACAAAGCTGCGAAATACATACAAGCAAGCAAAGAAATAAAATAAAATAAATAGATAAATATGTAATGAACAATTCAAGGCAATCTTTTTGATACAGGCTTCATCAAATGCAGGTGCATGCACCCAAGCAAGGGATTTCCACTTCGCCCCACTAACAGAGCAGGAATACATTCTCACTCTTGAGGTCTTTTATTGTACACTCTAAAAACTAATTCAGAGGACCTTTAGTCATTACTTAAATAAATATATTGTTGTGAAATAAAAAATCAAGTTCTGAGATGCTGTTAGACTTTTTACTTGTAATTGTTATTTTATTGAGCTGGGATGACACACAAATTATGCCTATTGATTCAATATACTATCATGACTTGTCAGAGTTTAACATTTTCAGTTAATCAAAAATTAATTTAATTTTAAGTTCTGTTAATGTAAAAAACAATTTGATGACGTGCAAACGGTCCACAGTTTCCTTGCGCATGTTTAAGGCCAGAGGAGTGTGGCCACAGCTGAAACTCGCTGAAGCGTAAGTAATTTTATGCTTACATATATTCGCATTCGCTCAGGATTCTGTTGGTGATAGCCTACTGTAACCGAATACCGAAATCTGGAAGTCCATACTCTGAAATTTGAGCAGTGTTGATAGTATAGGCTACGTTAGTCTGTGTGCCGAGGTAAAGTTAGCTAGTAGCTGTAGCCTGTCACTGATTGAGTATAGCTAACGTTATACTATTTGTTCAGATACTTTGCTCACAACAAGTCGGAGTTATAGGGCCCTATGGATTCCGTTTTAGTTTTCCAAATTTCGTTTTTATCGTTTACAATTGTGACATGCGCCCGCGCATGTTACTGAGAGAACGAGCAGAGAGAGAGAGAGAGACCCTCCTCCGGCCGCGCGCGCGCATTCTCACGCCGGTTTCACACTGCATGCATTAGCAGAGTGTAAGCAGCGCAGGAGCAGTGCATATGGTGAGCAGGAGCAGGACACGAGCGTTTTGCTTTCACACTGGCAGCGTTTGTCACGCGCGGCTGAACCGCAGCGTGTGTATAGACAGAGTACTCTATAATCAGGGTAAGTTGGCATTGCTTTATTTCGTTTACAAATACATTTAAGAGAAAAGACTTGTCAAGAAGCTTATTTTATTACTCATTTCATTTATATAACTTTTGATTCGTCTTTGTTTTTATTGTTCGGGCAACAAGTTTGTTTTTGGACATTTGTTTTCTTTTTAAATTGCTGTTGGTCATTTGAGTGACTGTTTAAAACACAATAGATATCATCAATGCGCTTTTGGGGTAAAACTGCGGTGTATTTTGGCCTTGATCAATGCGTGTCACTTTAATTCAGCGTAAGCGGCGCGTTAAAAATAGACTGGGCGCCGAAACTATCGCCGCACTGCTGTTCCTGCTCTGCTCCTGCTACGCGCTGCCGCGCCGCTTCTGCGTGCGGTGTGAATGCACTCATTGATTAACATGGACGCCGAAAAAAATACGCGCTGCTCACGCGCCGCTGACGCTTGCGGTGTGAAACCGGCGTCACAGTCTTCAAACTGTCTTGCTCTCCCTCCCTCCCTCGCGCATGTTAACGTTAATCAAAATTGATATTACCATCAAAATCAATAGAGAATTGACACGATGGTAATAGGTCGGAAGTCCGAAGTTTCATGTTAAGCATTCAGAGATTTTTTTTCTCCCTGAGTTACCGCTGGGCGTGAATTGTACTAAAATAACGTTGCCTTATCTTCTCTGAAAAGCGTTCCGCACATTCAGCTGACGAACGAAACCTATCCAGTGATGAAATGTTTTCTGTGTTCAAACTTCACAGAGGCAATTTATGAGATCAATGTAGATACAAAAAAAACACAAAAAAGTGTTGGCTGATTTTTATTGACAGATTGTCACACTCTACAGCCAATGATATCTTTAACAGTGTGTGCGTGCCTGTCCAATGACAGTGTAGTGACCATACATTTCAATTGAATGTTTGATTTGAAGTGATAAGTACACAGGTTGATTTCTAAGAAAATGTATGCTTTACGTTGTATTAGAAAGGACATGGTAATACAGTTCATTTAAATGTTTTGAAAGGGAAATATATTAAAAGATGAATGTTACATGTATGTTTAAAAGAGTAATCAACTTCAAATCAAATCAAAAGGGCTCAACTTAACTCTTGCAGAGATCAACTTAATTATTAAGTTCATGTTACTTAGAAATGTGTTTTATTGTGGCCAAAAAACTGCTTCACCTAACTTAAAACATTATGTTGGATCAACTTAATTACTTGCATTCATGTTGAAAATTATTAAGTTCATGTTACTTAGAAATGCGTTTTATTGTGGCCCAAAAAAAGTAATTCACCATACTCAAAACATCGCTTTGAATTAATGTAATTCTGCCAGTAGTCTTAACATAAAAATTCTAGTGGAAAACGTTAACATATTTTTTTTTGTTGACCCAATGTTTTATTTTTTAGAGTGTATCCATGGCAAAGAAATGCTATAAACATGAGTCTTACCTTGTCGATTACGTCTCACTTTCAAGCACTTGACATTTTATTAGGCCTCTGTAATATACATCTCACCTATCCATTACACACGTCCTGCCATTTCTTTGCTAATTGTCATTCATTTCTCAGCCTCGGAGCCTCTAGACAAGATGAAGCTGACACAAGCGGACCACGATAAGTCAGAAAGGTACATAATGCATTTTGAAGTCACACGCTACCTGAGAGAGAGTTAGAAAAAACAAAGCATGCTTTCATTTGTTCGGATTAACCAACTCTGAAAATAGCGACACTGTTACAGCTGTGAGATCCCAGCAGTTACCATAGATACCATGTTTAAGGAGAGGGACGGAGGCGTCTTTGTCTCTAGAATCACCGTAGCGACCACAGATATTCATCGGTGAAGAGAGCCATGAAATACCTGGCAGAAAGTCAGAATGTGGCTTTCAGAGACAAGATGTCGTTACACGGATAAGCTTGTGCCTCTCTTCACCACCCACTTGATTGGCTAAATCTGAGCCCGGCACTTCAACGCCTCTTCTAATCACTTAGACCCGACAACATGTCTGATTTATCTGCAGCGGTGGGACTCAATGTAGGTCTAAAAGACACCTAAATGCTCAAAAATTTAAACCAGTAGCTCTTAACCTTTTTGACTCAAAGGCCCCTCGCTGTCCAGCACCATATTTGAAGGCCCCTATACAAAATAATATTAACAGAACTTTAACTATAATATTTATTAATGATAATATATTATTAACAGAAATTAAGAGTGTTGATAAAGGTAAGATAATTAATTGTGTGATTATTTTAATTAAATTAGGTATATTTAATATATTAAAAAAAAAACACTATATTATTTTAAATAATTGTAGGTCTTCCTGCGGAAGTTTGCAGAGTCCCCCAGTGGGTTCCGGCCCCCTGATTGAGAACTACTGTTTTAAAGGATATCCTAAGACTACAAAACTTCAAAAATCATAGCAAAGTTACCCACTATGTGCATCACATGTGCATATAAAAATATAAACTATTATCTAGTTAATATAGAATGATTTTCACTGTACCTTAATATGCCATAGTTGTTTCACATTGTAAAAACAGTATTATTGTGGACAAAAAAGTAAAAGTAGTGAGTGGCCTGTTCACAATAATACAGTACATATTCAACTCCTAATTCTAGAACAGAATCATAAAAAATAAATGAAATAACAAACATTAAAATGTAGTTAATAATAATAATGGAATACTTATGTCATACTTAAAATGTGTAGGCCTACATCTAATTGGATTGTAACCACGAGCAAATAATGATAGATATTAATGATTGTAAAATGTTCCGCTTAAATTGTGTTAGTGCAATATTTCTTCCACTTGGACCAATAGTTTATGTAAAAGTAAATAAATCTAAAGAAATAAATATATAAAACAGATATAAAATAACACAAAGACACTGACATGTTGTTAAGATGTGAACTTTAAACAGAACATCTTTCTATACAGTATGATGGTCCCAAAAACCAAAGGGATCTGTTTTCTGACATGCTTAACAGAGACACCTCTTTCACCTTCATCCTCCTATCTCTCCATTAGTGAAAAGCAGCTGGAATTGGAGAGTGGGTATAAGGGAAAGGTCAACTTGCTGATGTAGCTGTTGACTGATGGGCCAGTGTCCGGCTGCCATTCTCCCACAGCTCACTCAGACAGGCAGTGTACATGTGGTGGTCTGTGTGAACCATGCAGACAAGCAGGAGATCGGTATTTATACATGTTATTGATTTCATCTCTAATGGAGGCCCATTCTGGCTACTGCCGAGGGGAAAAGAGCTGGGTCGTCTCTCTTTCAGAAGAAATGGCCTCTAATCACAGATATCTCTTGAAAATAAGGTGGCCTTCACTAGGAATGGTATGACTCAGAAGAAGCAGCTTTTGTTTTCCTCATTTTTCTCACTGTACCTTTCTTTTACCTATTATTTTTCTCCATTTTTACAACATGCCAAACTCCTCTTTCATCCTTCAAGTATTCAAATGTCGGCTAATGTGTGGCCTGGGCATCAGTTTGCTTTGTGTCTCTCAAGGTCCACAGGACCAAATGTAAGAGGACAGCAACTGAGGCGAAGTGTGCCAGGAAGCCAAGACCAAAAAGCCTGGCAGCCATTGAGAAGCATGGATGATGGGTCTCAAACAACATGGTTCCCTCACTTCTCGGTCAAAACCAGATGGACATTGCTAAGAACAGCATCAAGAGTCAGGGGCCACTATCAGCCAAATGGATTTTGCATGGAAACACACACACACACACACACACACACATTTGGTTAGCACACTGGTTAACACACACTTTTCATAGGCATGATTTAGATACTGTACAAACTGTATATTCTATTTCCTAACTACCTCTAAACCTACTAATCACAGAAAACTTTATGCATTTTTACACTTTCAAAAAACTGTTTCAGGGGACTAAAAAATGTCCCCACAAGGTCAAAGGTTTCGGGTATTGTTATCCTGGTATTGCAATATAGGGTTTACCAGGACCACACACACACACACACTGTATACACTACAGTTCGATATTTTGGGGTCAGTAATATTTATTTAGAAATGAAGTATTTTATTCAGCAAGGATGCATTAAATTGCTAAAAAGTAAAGTAACACAGTAAATACATTTAGAATGTTACAGAAGATTTCTATTTCAAATAAATGCTTTTCTTTTCAACTTTCTATTCATAAAAGAATCCTGAAAAGAATCACGGTTTCCAAAAATGACTAAACAGCATAGCCGTTTTCAACATTGATAATAGTTAAAAATGTTTCCAAATCAGCACATTAGTATGATTTCTGAGGGATCATGTGACAGTGAAGGCTGGATTAATGGATGCTGAAATTTCAGCTTTGCCATCACAGGGATAAATTACATTTTAAAATATATTTAAATAGAAAACAGTTAAATTGTTTAAATTGTATTAATACTTCACAACATTACTCAGACGTCTCTGTGTCTGCCATATCATCTTCTCTTTGTCTCCTCTGAGCCAGGAAGCACTAGATAAAAATGATTGATAGCCTGTCTTGTTAATATTAGAGTTACGTTAGGAGGCTGATGAGCTTTGCTTTCCTTGAAACTGCCTTGATTATGCAGCATCATGAACAAACACTCAGCACCCCAAACACACACATCAATCAGTAAATGCTGAAGATAAATCGGCATATTGCAGAGACAAGGGGAATCAAAAAGCAGGGTCCACAAAAAAAAAAAGTCCTTGTACAGGCCTACACCTCTCCCAGAACACTTTTCACTTTTCCATACTACACTAAACTGGAGCTCAGCCAAAATTCTTCTGATTCGCTCATGCTCCCGACTCACCATCTGCTCTTCTCTACAACTAAATACCTTGAGGATGTCGAATTTTTTTTTATTTTGTGAGTATCAAGCACGTAAAGGACACAATGAATAATTATTTGGTGGTAGAAGAGCAATATTTTCTGTTGCATTATTGTATTTATTTTATTGTTGTATTATAAATAAAAAAGTGTTTGCTTTGCTTTAAAATCTGTTCTGAATGCACTTTTTTTACTCTCTCTTCCTTCCTTTATCTATTACTCACAGGAAAAAAAATCATGCATTAGTCAAGCTCTACATATTGGTGGTACCTAAATATGTCCAAAGTTACTGTCTGGAACATAAAATTTGATGCACTCATACTCGTTGAAACCCTCAAAGATAATAGATAACTATAAATAATTAAATTGACTGGATGAAAGGATGGCAATATGCAAATACGTTCAGGTAGATAAGATAAATTATAAATCTGACTGTCAAAGACAGATAGAGTGTTTTTAAGTGAAAATGTTTTTGAGGTTTACTGCATCTTTGCAATATAATATTGCAGTACAATATTGACACATCTCCATGTTCCAGCCAGCGTATGCAAACATCTAAGCAAAACAAAGCACCATACTAGCAACATATGTTTATATAATAACGCTGCCTTCACATGCTATCGGAAATTTCCTACTTCCCACCTCTGAAGTCTTGATTACGAGCTTGTTGCATTCAAGTCCTTTGTTGTCGGAAAGAACAAGAATTGCAGGTTTAATTTAAGTTTAACAGATTAAGTGTTTAAGAACACAAGGTTTATTCTTGCCTATTTATTGGATAAATCTTATTAAAGTCAAAACGAAGTTTAGGGTCCCATTCATTGGTAACATTCACCAGCTATCTATTCTGGAATTTCCATCAAATACAGGTTATTTTTTGCTGTGTATAAAACATACAATACGCTTCAAATTATTATTCATGTAAATATGCAGATGATGTAGCTGTTATGGAAAAAACTAATAAAGAATGCCAGTCACAGGAGCAATCGTTCTCCCCTCTATCATGTTTAAAGTTTATGTCACACCCAACTCAGGAACTTGGGTATCAAAATTATCCCCAAGCTTTTCAGACATAAATATGATTTGAGACGGCTTTCATGTCCAATTTTTAACTAGGAAACTCGCATTTACGATAATTCCAATAGCATGTGAAATTAACATAAAACATTGGCAGCTTAGCTTGGTCATAAGTATCAAATTACATTCATAATCGGTCTTACAGTCGTTAAGTGTGTCCCTGGCTTAAAGCACTTCATCAAAGCATCTCCAGCAAAACAACACAGAAAAGTTTATGGTTGAGAATCGAAAATCAATTCCAATTCAGAAATAGGATACTTGAGGTCAGGATTCGGATATTTGTTATAAAATAAAAATTTCGATACCTCTTACCGATTGCTTTGTGTGCATTTTAATATGACTTTAAACCATTCAAGCACAAGTAGAACCACGCTGTTTTCTGCGTTGCACACACATCCAAAGCGCGACAGAAAAAAGTGATTTTAAACCATTCAAGCACAAGAAGGCTCACGCAGTTTTCTGTAGTGCGCGCACACAAAACCGACCTCTCATACTGAATAGTACACGATTCTAATTATTATTTTTTTGTACACTTTACCTGATTGGAATTTAATCGATTGGAATTGATAAGAATCGGAATCGATAAGCAAGATCTTAATCGCATTCGTTAAAATTCAAACGATACCCAACCCTAGTTTGCATATGTGCCAAGCTATTTAAATTATAATGAGAATATAAAAAGCTGCTCTTTCAAGCACATGCTTCATGCACTATGAATACTTTAAAACAGGATGTTTATGCTGATATAACATGCACACACACACACACACACACACACTAAAGCATGCACAAACTTTGATAGGGGAAAAATTAATTAACAATCTCATCCTGCCACAGTCTAGGAGACCACTGCACACAGAATTCACAAAAATTGCTTCTAATTTAAGATCTAATTTCGAAATAGATGTTTAAAAAACAACATACAAAACCACCTCTAGAGAAAACACTTTCATGTAATAGGACTTTTGACTCAAAACCTTAGTTACTGAGATAAAGCATTGTGACAACTAGCCCCATTCTCCCCTATTTTACAAGCCTCATCCAGATATCACACCAAAGCTGTGGCGTCTTTATCTGTCCCTCTCCCTGATGTTTGGCACCAACTTCTATGGCACCCATGTTAAAGGCACTGTGTCCCTCTAAGCATTGCCTGAAAGCAGCTTAACATGCTCACTGCCAGCTTAGTGGTGCATTAATGCATGAAACAGCAGGTCATTCTGTGCAAAAAAAAAAAGAAGACAAAGTGAGAGAGAGAGAGAAAAAAAGGAAAATGATGGCTTATACATGCATGTGTGCTTGTATGTGTCAGAGGTTGACCAGACATTCAGAGAGAACAATAAAACCTGTGTTTGTATTCCACGCAGGTAAATGGATGGTTTCCTCAATTTGCACTTGGCAAAGTGCTTTTCCTGCCTTTACTCATAGGCCTACGTACATCGCCACTTAAACGAGCCAGTGAAATGCTCTCTTTAAGGATGTATAAACAGGTAGGTATGCGGCAACTCCCTGGTTTGTCATTACGTCTAGATAGACAATACAAGATCTTTGTAGAGAGCGGAGGAACATTGAAAGTATGCCATGTTCACATCCCTAATGAGTTTACAAAGTGAATCACGACCAGCTCTTCCCCTCTAATGGAGCTCATAGTCTCGGTCCGATGATTTGCGGATCCGATTTCCTACCACAGACCTTCACATTTTCACAAGAGCACTCTGGATAGATATATCCATGCAGGGAGTGCATGGAAGAAGCAGAGTAGCACAAAGAGACAGAGTAAAGCCATGGAGCCAGAGATGGGTGGCTGCCCACTGTTTCTTTGATTTCTGGACATGTGATTGGCACAACAATGTTTGTCTCGTCGCTAAGATCAACAGTTCAAATCCATAAAATACCAGACTTATACTGGGTGTTTTGGGAGGATGTATGAACCAATCAGGGTCAGCCTCATTTTAGTTGTTGCAGTAGTTCCCATGGCAATGAAAAACCTGTGGGCGGCAGATGAATCTGAAGGAAATAGCGAAGGCCTTAACAGAATGCAAAAAGGTGAAAAGCCCTAAAGGCTTTGGAAAAATATATGCTTTCTAAGCCATTGGACTGATGGAATTGTAGGCACTTTGATAACCATATAAATGGCTACTTATATTTTGAGAAAGATATACCAATCATCAAACAAAAAAAAAATTCTAATTCATGCAATCACATATGTAGCTGCAGATTTCTGACAAAATAGATTGTTTCTACGGTTTAGTATAACAACAATCTTGACTAAAATAAACAGGTTCCCAGTACATTCTGCTTGCACCCCTAAAAAATAGTAGGGATGGAGCATGCGTTTTTGCTCAGACACATACATAGACACGCCTTGGCATACATTCCCTTAGCCCTGGCTGGCCCGACAGTATTCCAGCTGTGAATAATGTCCTCAGGATCAGAAAGCATTAATCAAACATTCACACAAACACACCCACAAGTACTGTACATAAGTTCACATACACACTTGCAAACCATTTGACTAAGAGTTTGTGGAATAAAAGATCATGAATCTCATTGCTTAAGCGTATACTACAAATAAAACTGAAAGTGTGGACAAATAATCTTTAACTTTGAAGCCTATATTAAAGACTGAAGGTTAAATCACAATTACACATGCAGCAGCAAAGATGAATTACATTTGGCTAACTGCTAATTAGCAGTATGTGTTTGTCTTTATAAGAGGTCTGACTATCAGTAATTTTATATGTGAATGAGCAAAGCATTTATACTCATGGCAAATGGAAGCAGAAACAAGTATAAAGAACAGCCGGAAATTCTATACATCGACTGCACATGCAAACAGACACAGACCTGAGGAGGTGCCACAGGATTTTAGAGCTCATTATGGTTGACATTAGAGTGGCGATTTGGAGGGCTGCCATACAAAAGAGAAGTGAACATGCTCCCCAGGCAAATGAACACACACTTATGCTATTTGTAAGGTACTCAAAAACCTTCAAATGGTTTTTAACATCCACTGTCCAATTAGATCAATGTGAGGTGGGCTCCATTCTCCAAGTTCAGCGATGGGGAGATCAATCCACAAAGTGCACTCACGTTCAACCCACACCCAACATGAATTGTAATCAAAATGCTACTCTCTAAATTATTTTAAACATAATTTTGATTCTTTAAAACTGATAAAGTATGTTGTTTATGACCTCATATTAACTGAAACATTACATATTTGTACTCCAACTCCAAAAAGGTATTTTAAATATTGAAAAAAATGCCTCCAAGAAATTTAACAACATCTAAACATATAAACATGCCCTTAAGAATTCTTAAGAATTAAGCACAAGACACTAGGCCTAAATGTTCATTTCTAACAAAATCTTCATACCCACTAACACTGCGCTGCTAAATCATTGCCTGCTCACTTGCATTAAAACCTAGGAATCTAAATATGAACACCATCATATGAACTAATGATTGCTTCACACCACATGCCAAAGCTGTATTTCATATTCAAAGAAAACAGAATTCACACTCCATGCATAAACATCAAAGTGTTGCACAGCAGCTTCAGCACTGAGGCTACAGTACTTTTTGCAACTAAAATGCATTATAAACATTTATCAACAGAATATTTGCTACCTAGACTGACGCATCGAAAAATGGAGTAAACCTCTCAAAATGGTGTAAAAATTAGCAATAAAAAAAAAAAAAAAAAAATTTAATCACAATGCATGCTTGAATATTGGGATATATATAAGAGATGGACCAATAGTTTGGTTTTTCTTATGGGGCATCTCTGCCAAATAATGCTGCAAACTATACAGAGAACCCCCTTATTTGGTGCACTATAATATTGGTTGCAATTAACAACAGAGGAATTATATTAAACTGATATTTATTTTCAGATATAATAATTACACCCAAATAAAAAAACTGAAATGTTTGTATACAACTCAGTTGCACATATAAGGTAGTTTTCATAAGCACTTGTCTTCATGGCAAATGTAATCAAAAATACATATATAACTAACAGTAAATAAGCTCCTCTCTCTTTTTTTATAGCTTTCTAACAAACGGACGACTTTCCTGAGGTAACTGCAACGTTAAGTGACGTTGTTCACAAGCTTTTTAATTAACATCTTTCCAAGGTTGAAACACTGATTGAGAGATTACGAGACATGATACAGATTTCAGTAAGTTGTACTGTATCTTTCAACATACCTTCTGATATTCATGCATGGTTTTCTAGATAATTTGTGTTAAAGTGGAAGAAAAGACTCGTGCTCCGCACTGGGGCATGAACTGAAGTACTACAGCGATCTGTCACGTCACATTTAAGAGCGTCAAAACACCATTTATTGTTTGAATTTCATCATAAAATTGACAGACTTTGAAAGAGGACACTTTGATTATTTTTAGAAGTAACAAAGCACAGAGCTATTCGCAATTATTGGATGAGAGGCACGCTACTGTACAAATAATGTTTAGTACAGGGAAAAACTGCAGAACTACGGGTGATTCATAGGGTCAAATAGAGCCTGCTTTTATGTAGCTGTTTTTAGCTGTTAATGTGTTGTTCTTGCCCTAAATTCAACACAAGAGATTTTCTTCATACACAGTGCGAGTTGCAGCCTGAAACGTTTTTCCAAACCCTTTTGATTGACAGTATCGGCCCTGATCATCGGCTGTTTTTAAACAATCGGCCAATAGTGAAAATACTAGCTATAATATAATATAATATATATCAATTCATATTCATAATAGTATAGATATACTTGCCTTGTATATTGAGAGAATATTTAGTAAAATTGACTGAATCCAGATGAAGTTTGGCTTCAATTCATGCAGATTAATCTCGATGCAAGCATTTGCTGCTTGTGTGTCTGTAAAATAGCTTAATACTGAATACCTGCACTAATGCAAGTGTATTTCCATGTCTGGTTCCTGAGACTCTGGCCTTCATTGACTATACGCGTCCCAAGTCTCTGTACTATTAACCTTCTCCATTAATGCAAGGACTGTCTACCTACTCTCGTACCTGCCTTCCACCATGATCCTGTGTGTGTGTGTGTGTGTTGCACTTCTTATTTACAGTGCTTCATTCGCCAGCCAGTACCGGCATCATTTATTACCACTCACCCTGTCAATCAAATTGCAGGCCTTCGTTCCCTCAGCCAGCGACAGACTCTCAAAGTCTGCAGTGCTGAATGTTTAGCATACCAATCAGCAGCAATACTCAACACAAGAAAGCAAGGTCCAAATAAAGGGAGGAATGGAAGAGGTGATTTTGGAGATATTGTGAAGGGGGTAACAAGGAAATCGTAGATGAGCCCGAGAGAGAACAGGATTGAATAAAGGTAAAAAGTGAGAAAAGGACAAGAAAAAAAGCAAGAGGCACAGATGTTTTATTTTAATACAACTGTTAAAAGAGAGAGAGAGAGAGAGAGAGAGAGAGAGAGAGATAGAGCTCATGCAAGGTAGAAATGTATAGCAGAGCTCTGGGCCTGAACGGTATCAGACAAAATCAATGCCGAACAACCTGAGTCTCCTTTCCAGCCTGATTCCATCAATACTGATGCTTTCTGAAGTAGCACACCTAAGAAAAGACAATTTTCACATACAGGTCAGACAGGACGCAACATTTGATTCCTCAGCTGTCCATGAAAGAGACATCAGCTCCAGGAACACCTGGAGGTTTTTCATGATTTAAAATATGTTTGAACGGAAACAATCAGAGACAGATGCGTTTGTGCAAAATAGTTTGTTTGAAATTACATCACTTAGTATTTGAAGCAGAGAAATAAATAGACTAAGTCTCTAAGCTGGCATGTGCTGGGATAGATATGTTCTATTCACTAATTCTATGGATTTTGTTTTCCACGATAAAATGGTCACACTTTAGATTAGGGTTCAATTCTTACTAGTAACTAACTATTAACTAAGACTTTTGCCTGAATAAACTCCTAATTACTGCTTATTAATAGTTTGAAAGGTAGTTGTTAAGTTTAGATTTAGGGATGTATAATATGGTCATGCAGAATAAGGCATTAATATGTGATTTATAAGTAGTAATAAACAGCCAATATCCTAAAATATGCATGTTAATAAGAAACTAGTTAATAGTGAGAATTGGACCCTAAATGTTACCAAAATTAGGCCTATTGCAGGACAGCTATTTTCAACATACTAAATCAGCATATTAGAATGATTTCTGAAGGATCATGTGACACTGGAGACTGGAGTAATGATTTGATAGCATTACATGGAAACATCACTGGAGGAAATTCCTTAAATGTAATCTTTTTAAAGACAGTTAGGGTGAGGATTCAGAGTCAAACAATTTAAGATACTGCAGCCATTGTTTTCATCATAGAGTCTAGAAGTTGAATACTTTTATCTAGGATCCTGCTGGAGAGACAAGAACAGGTAGTTCAGGCTCACACATCATTAATTAAGAGTGGTAGCTGCAGGCCATTCATCCCAGTGGAAAAAGAGGAGGGACTGGACCACTGCCATCTGCAGAATAAGAATGTTGAGAGAAGAGAGCCTGCAGTGCATCCACACATGCGTTCACAGAGCAAAGCATTGTAACTCAATGGATGTGAAGTACATTTGCACTTGAGAAATAAGATAAAATGTCAGTGTGCATAAGAAAATGTAAAAGCAGTAATTTGCTATCATGAATCTGGATTGCTATCCCACTGCTATGCGTATGCATAGTGCATGCGTCCAATGAATGAACAAATGGAAGAAAAAGTAGAACAAATGTGTTTGTGTTATGCCAAATATCCTTGAAACCAATGGGAACTGCTGTGAACCTTATGAAAGTTGAAACGAGTAAAGTAAAACAGACAGTTATTGATGGTGAGTCTGATAGCTGTTGCCTATAAGCAAGGAGAATGTGAAACAAAAGCTATTCTTTCAACTTTTCACTTCATTCAATAATTTATTCATGCATTAGTAAGACATTAAAACCATGGAAAGTGTTCTCAGTAGCTCTGACCTGTTATACATGTTTAAAACAACCTTTACTCTTTAATATGTTCGCTTTCCTACATCAGCACTAACTGCTTAAGCACGGTGCTGGCAAAGAGACCAGAGCCTCTCCAAATGGCCACTTTTTCTATCCACCTCTGGAATGAGAAAACAAATGGGCCGTGCGTAGGAGGAATCTTCCGAGAGATCATTATTAAATTATTGAATCAGTCAAGGGTATTTAAAGTTTCATGGGCACCCATTAGCATCTTCGAGAGCAGCAGATAAAGCATACCATCAGACTCACACAAACACACATTAGATTTAACAAGAGAGTGTAAAAATTACAACGCACGTAGACAACACTATGCCTGACCTACATAGAAACACCAGAGTGTTACATTCAAAGCACGGCCACCTGTGAGGAACCACATGGACCGACTCAGGATCCCATGGGGATAAAGATAAACAAATGCACAATGGCGCAACACACACATCATATAACCAACTCTACGCAACCACTGTGTTCCAGATTGAACGGAAACGGAGGGTGTCCTGCACAGCACACAAGAGATTTGGGTCAGAAAAGGGGAATGGGATGTACTCGAACAATGACAAATAAGAGTTTCCAGGATGAAGGAAAAAAATGGAAAAAGTTCATTTAATATCTCTAAAATTGTCATGTAGTGTAAAAACAGCAACAACACACTTTTCTTGTCCCTTGTCTAAGGGTAAGTTTAAACGTGAACAATGTACTAAAAATGGAAAAGACAGCAACATTGTCAAAATGATCCCTGTTCACACGGATCCGTGAAAACGACTAAAATGATGTATTATGCAAGCCAGGCCAGTAGTTGGTGATGTCACTTTGTAAAGAAACATTACATGACTATAGACTGAACACATAATACGCATGCACATGACATCACCGTTTTCACAAATGCATATTTTTGTACGAACGGTATTGTTTCCAAAAACTTGCACTTTGAAACCCGTTTTTTAAAGTGTGCGTTTTCAGGCCCCCAAAACGCCATTGTCATGTAAATGAATGGTCAAAACGTATAAAAAAGTTCAGTTTTTAGTTGAAAATGCTGGTGTAAATGACCCCTTAATCATAGTTTATCATTCCTCCATGACATTTTTAAATATATTAAAATAGAAAACAGTTATTTTAAATTGTAATAATATTTCACCATATTAATGTTATGTAGTATTTCTTACCGAGCCCAAATATTTTAATGGCAGTGTATATTCTTTTAAGAAATAAATAAAAAAATGAAAAACATGTTAATCATAGAAGAGATGTATTTAAGCCACTCCATGGACATGAACATGAAAAAGATGATCATTGAGTCATGCAAAAAGCAGAAAGATAAATATCCCAAATTAATTACATTCATAATCATAGAAATGCTAAATTAACCAGGACTGGGACAGCAGCAGATCCTACTGAAGTACGACTGGATAGTAGCCTAATTGTGGGAGACATGCTTAGCAGAGGCACCAGTGAATTTCATATCAGGGTACACAACAGAAACCTGTCCAGACCTTCTACTAGACAAGCATAGTCTCTGAGCACCTCTCCGCATTCACTTTTAGGCCATGTGGTTTCCCCTCAGAGGGTTGTGCTGTGTTTCAGCCTCTTTCTCTTGCACTCGGGTTCTTTCTTTTTTTTCCCCTCCCTCTCTCCTCTATCCAGCTCTAACTAATGGGCTGTATTAAAAAGAAACCCTCTGCCCACCATGTTTTTTTCATTATAGAGGAGAAACTTCTCAGAACTCTGAGTTATGGACCATTACACCAGGCCTCTGTGGGGCAAGGGAGATGCCCTTCTCCTTTTAACCACTGTTCCAAATGCCTTGCTGTGTCTCAAGTCATATCTGTTTCCTGGAAGAACTGTGGAGTGCGTCTGTCTCATCCAGTTTTACATTAGCATCAAGTGACAGATACACCAGAGTGTGAGGTCAGACTCGAGCTGAAACTCACAACTCCAATACTTAAATGTCGCAATCAGGGAATGCACAAAGCAGATTTAGAATGTGCTATCAGATTTATACAGA
This sequence comes from Squalius cephalus, assembly GCF_949319135.1. Classification (NCBI taxonomy): domain Eukaryota; kingdom Metazoa; phylum Chordata; class Actinopteri; order Cypriniformes; family Leuciscidae; genus Squalius; species Squalius cephalus. The sequence goes on from NC_137142.1 coordinate 24,788,169, forward strand.
TTTTCATTACCTTTCCTTTAAAAGGTGCAAAAAAAAGTATAATCCTATAAAAACTTAAATTTAAAAGGGTCATCTCAGAAACAATAACATTTCTTTGATATTTCATATTTAGATATTTTAAGAGATCAAAGTTTTATGAAAACATACACTACCATTCATAAGTTTGGGGTCTGTAAGAAGTCTCTTATGCTCACCAATGCTGCATTTATTTGATCAAAAATACAGTAAAATTGACGTGTTATAATTTAAAATAACTTTCCTATTTTAATACATTTTAAAAATATATTATTTATTCATGTGATGGTAAAGGTGAATTTTCAACAGCTATTACTCCAGTCTTCAGTGTCACATGATCCTTCAGAAATCATTTTAATATGCTGATTTGGTGCTCAATAAACATTTCTCTTTATTGTACATTTTGAAAACCATTTTTGCTGCTTAATATTTTTTTGTGAATAAATAAAATTAAAAAAATTAGGATTCCTGATGAATGTAAAGAACAGTTTTTGTAACTTATAAATGTCTTGACTGGGACTTTTGGCAGTAATTTAATGTGTCCTTGCTGAAAAAAATATAAAACAATAAAATAAAATAAAAATCCCAAACTGTTGAACAGTAGTGTACAGTAACTTTCAAAACTTTAGAGAGGACTAGGCTACTTATTGAAACTATGCAGCAGAAACTCATTTCACATTTTTTTTTTTCTTTCTTAACTTTGCTAACATAAGTAGACCACTGGGGTGGGGGCATCAAATGACAAATGTATGGTATGACCTCTTTAAAGCCCTAGATACAATAGAAACAAAAGTCATTGATGGGGAAGAAATGGAAGGAAGTGTGGTGTACAAGCAGTGCATTATTACAATTCTATAGGGGTTGACGGATGGGCACTGTAATGGGAACTGACTGCATGAGGCTATGTTAGAATTGAGATGTCACCGGGGGCAATTAAACCATATACTGTCAGAACTAAATAAAAAAAAAGAGAGGAGAGAGAAGTTATAATGATCTCCAGAAATTGTAAGGTAAAGCCATAAATATACAATGGTTGGACTCATTTAAGTCTGCATTGCATCCCCTCTTTCTCCACATTCCCTCCTGGGCCACAAATGAAATATTCTGGGTCTTATTTTATTCTTTTTCTCAATCAATATGCCTGCAGCTATTTTCCAAACAGTGCAGCCCAGAATATAGAGGAAAAAACTACATGTGACAGTGGGTAAATTAAACTGTAATTGGCTTTTAGAGCACAGTTCAGCCCACTGAGCAGGCAAATCCTTTCTTTAATCATGTCATGGGTATACAAACATACAAGCATAAACAAATGTGCACATAGCTGCACCTGTACGTTTGCTAAACATACATGAACGCATATGTACAACATGCACAAAATACATTTTGCTCATCATAGTGTAAAGCAAACAACAAAATGATATGACCTAACTTAAGTCTCATTAACAACACAAAACTCTTAAATGTCACGTAAACAAATGCAATCCTTGCCAAAACATTAGAAGAGTTGATAGAAAACAGCTCCATAATCAAAATGTTACCTGAAAACTAATCTTGTGACGAAATTAAATTACTAAAAAATATATTTAGTTTACATATAGATAACTATATTCTCAATAAAGAAAGACATATATTATAAATGTATTTATTGAGAAAAATGTGTATTTATTATAATAATAAGAATTATTATTATTATTATTGTTACATTATTAAAAACAAAAAAACAAAAAAAAAACATCTATTTTGTATCCCAGAGTAAGTCACAATGGTTCAGCACCCCGGAGTGTGGACAGCATCACACCATTCTTTCAGCACCAGAGAAGAAGACAGCTCCCTATTGCAGCGCTCTTTTCAGCACTGGAGGGCTGTGACAGCTCCAGGCCTCCTACTGTTTCAGCACCACAGCCTGCAGACAGATCTTGACTCTGAGCTCTAACAGCACAGGGCAGCTCCTAGTGGATGTCCTCCCAGCTGAGTTATTATTCTCCCCAAGATGGGACACATCTCAGTTTAACCCTATGAGACTTCTTTCACATGCATTTAAGTTGTCAAGAAGTTGATCACTATTTGCTAAAATGTATAAATCCAGGGTTTGAGAGTGACTGATATACTTTGAACTGGTCTCGTCTGCTTAAGTCTACCAAGGGGTGCTCTTTAAATGGATCGAATGACACAGAGGGAGCAAGGATTTAGAGACAAGGCCAAACTCTTCCAAACGCAGCTCTGGAGCCAGAGATTAGCATGCAGAGCAAACAGATAAGAGATTTCTCTCGGTGGGTGAGCAAAGCATGTCTTTCTGAGGCTTGTGGATACATAGCAAATTACAAACAGCAGCCAGGACTCTCAGGATTATAGTGCATGTGGAAAAACAGGATGAAGAGAGACAGATTTACGTTTTGTGTGCATATGCAACAGAGGGTAAAGCAAAGGGGAAGGAGAAGGGAAAAGCAAAGGGGACGGGAAAGGGAAAAGCAAAAGGGAAGGGAGATGGAAAGAAAAGCAAAGGGGACGGGAAAGAGAAAACCAAAAGGGAGAGGAGAGGAGAGGAGAGGAGAGGAGAGGAGAGGAGAGGAGAGGAGAGGAGAGGAGAGGAGAGGAGAGGAGAGAAAATAGTTTCACTATTATTCATTTATGCGAACATGAAATGTGAATAAACAACCGTACAGTCAGCATTCACTATTTTTTATGATCAATACCAATTTGTCAAGTCGAGGCTCACAGAAAATCCTAAGAATCCCCACTGGTGTTTACGACATGTGCTGGTGTTGGTGCGTGCTCATCTCATAAATACCGCAATTCTGACATGACTTAAAGGCAACAAGAGACACACTCAATCCTCCAGCAGCCTCCAAAATATTAGAGGGCTGGAGATCAGAATCTCCAGCAGTGAAAATCACTCATGGAGGAGGAAAACTGGACTATACAGGAAAAAGGGGTATATGGAGGGCAAAAAGAAAAGGATTAAAGAGGGAAATGGGCCAAAGACCTCTAGGAAGCAGTAGAAAAGTAAAGGGTGTTTCAGAGGACATGGGAATCTGTTTATCCCTGCAACACTTATGTCTGGTACAATCTTGGCACTTTAATGCAACAGAAGGCCTCTCTCTTTGTCATCTGACCCCTCCTACCTCTACCACCCACTCTTCGTCCAGAACGTTCAAGAACATCTGTGCATGCTAAGCTCTCCCATCTGAAATTCCCAGCATCAATCCTAGACCATGGACAGGTCTCTTCCGACTGGAGCAGAGGCCTGCCCTATTCTTGTTCAGTTCAATCTGTCATTTTCAATTCATTCCTCAATCCTTCTAGTGTCTACACCTCTCAATGCGCTAGTTCTCATGCATTCCAAATATCCTATTCTGCACCCAGAACCCACACCAATTGTGAAGACAAAAAAATGAGTCCCCAGTATCACGCTTAAAGGAGCCGTTGCTATAATTTTTTTACTTCTCAGGTGAGCAGGTGGCCGTAGACTGTATACTCAAGCCATATTCACTTTCAACAAAAGACTTGGCAGGAATATCGACTTCATAAAACAGTTCATAAAACATAAAACAATGTTATGGATGATCATATTCTCACACTAGACATTAATAAGGCACAGCTATAAATGGTGATTTCACTCAATGCCATTAAGTTTTCTTCAAGCGGGACCATATCACTCATGTTCCAGCCTACGTGCTCTGCAGATGGCACGTGGCAATAATCACGATCAACCAGACTAAAAGCAGGATTTGTAATGTTGCCGCCTGAGAATCGCCAAGTCATTCTCTTGTGAATTTATGACTCATTCAGGAAGACATGAGGGTGGTGTGTGGTACAAAGAGATAGACATTGATTGCAATAATTTGCCCAATGAGAACAATCTTGCAAGGACAATGCCATTTCATACTGACCATCTTCTGATTGCACATTCATTGCATTGTGTTCGCTTCTTGAGAGTGGACCCTTTTTTATTATTTCATCTGCTCTCCTCTCTCATTCATCTAGACTCCAGAGCAAACAATGTGCAGAATGCTAAAACGTCCTTCAATGAACATTTCCATTTTACTAAGATTGCACTCTCTCTTCATGAAGGTTAGCCTGCTCCACAAATGCGACAGAGAAAAAAAAAAGCCTGGCACTTTTGTCGCCCTAGAATTAATCAAAATCATTTTAATCTAAAAAAAAAAGGTGGAGGAGGACTATAAAGTACATTTAAACTGAAACTGCGATAGAATAGATGCAACATCATATTAAAAAGTAAAAAGCTTCATCCTTTTTATTTCATCACCTTAACCTTTGACTGTCTTTCCATGCCTGTTTTTATATATCTATAAACCTCTCACTTCTTTATTTTTTTCCATCTTAAAGCCCCACTGAAGTGCCTTATAATGTGATGCATTATTCAATGTGTTGACGTAATTTCCACTGAAACAGGAAGACAGGGTGGGACATATCGAACAGCTCCTCCCCTTTTTTAAAATAGCCAATATTGTTTAGCTTATATCACAGCTCAGCCAGAGCCGTTGAGGTTGGTAAAGCCAGTTTCCTTCAAATCTCTAATCCTCCTAATCATCTCCATATCGCTTTAAAATAGCCTACAGCATTCTGTGCAGAATTCAAATGGGTCCCATATTTCTGGCATGCGCCGACTCGTGCATATGATCCGCTCTGTGCTATCGTGTCTCTGGACCGAAGCTGACTGTGTGTGTGCTGCAGCGGTTCACGTGACACTAACATGAAACCAGGCTTCATTTGCCCCAATGGAAAGCATATTTACACTGTCTGAATTGTTCCCCATGAAGAAAATAGTAAATTTGTGAAAAAGTGACTTTAGCCGCAGCTTCAATGTCTATTTATTATGTACTGGGCGGGACGCTTTAGATTCCATAGAGCATTTGATTGGACAGAAAATTTGATGAGAAGCTGAAGTGCAGAGTGATGTCATCAAAATCATTGATCCATATTTGCGGAAGTGAGAGATTAAGTTTTGAATGCTTATATCTTCTAAATGTGAATGTAGTTATACTTTTGCAGCACACTAGCTTATATATAACATTACGGCTAACATATTCATACTAAAAGCCAAAATAAAATCAATTTTGAATTCATGAGGACTTTAACATGATTTATTTTCCTTGATTCAGTTCCTGAACATTTCAGCACATTTTAGTTAATCCTCTAGCCATTGTCTGACACATAATTATTCACATCACAACTGAGTGTTACAATGTACAACATATACACTGTACTTAAAATATTGCGAAAAAAGGCAAAGCTACTGAACTAAAATGTTGAGCACAATAATCAGAGAATCTAGTTATGCAAGCAAAATAGCATTAACAATCTAATAAAATAATGAAATAAAGAAGACCCCACCTGCATCAGGGGATTGTGTGGTTTAGAGTTTTAAAGAATCCTTAAGGCTGATAAAGGGTGAAGCTGCCATAATTAGCCAGAGATTAAAAGATGAAAGGGTATGTATGGCTTAAAACTAATTCCATGAACATCAACAGTATTTATTAATTGATTCAAGGAGCTCACAAATGCAGGGTTTCCCAACTAGATTTTCCCAAACAGTGCTTGATGGAAGATTAACAAAAATAGCAAAGCCAAATTAAATCTGTAAAATAAAATTAACAATATTAACAATGTATTAAAACAATAATTTTTTTTCTATTCAAAGTCAGAAAAATCTTAACTAATATTAACATTCAATTATACGATTCCATTAATATTACAATTGTTTTAATGTATAACGTTAGAAATGTTGACCTCCAGTAACCACATGGAAAAACAAGGACAATGATGGAAAAAATCTGATTGACACTAATGATTTAGATGAGTCATCCTAGAAAATGAGGCACAAGCTGTTAGATTATAGGGTTATAAAGGAAAGTAGATATGAAAGACAACTAACCATAATTTTCAACTTCAAGGAAATTTGCACGCTCTAAAATAGAATTCTGTGGAGTGAGTCTTTGATTATAATGATGTCCATCACTTATTCCACCTTTACTTTGATCATGCGTTTAAGGGGCCATTTTCTATAGTCTAATCAAGGCTGAGTTTCAAGCTTCTTTTAAACAAACTGTAAAAAAGTTGCATGAATACCCAAGAAAATCAATGAGTACCAACAGCAGCAGCTTCAGAGAAAACATCATAGCAAAGAGATTCTACACACAACACAACCTTCAAGCTGTCACTGGTAATATTTGAAAAGATATAAACACAAACCAACCTATGAAAGATGGCAAGTAAACTTAGCGCCTGTCTAATGAGAGTGAGAGAAAGAATACGAAATACCAATATTTGAAGCGAAAAAACCAGACTGGATGTTTCAGAGAGTATAATTAAAAATCTGTGGATGGGGGATGTGTCATCTGCTGCTTTGTTGAGCCGGTACAATGATACAGAGAATTTTGTGTACAGATCGATTCCTGTTTGACCTGTTTGTCCTGCTATAAACTTCACATGCAACCAACAAACACACATAACATCACATATTAGAAATCAACACACACTGAAGGCATGATGAATTTAGCCTCATTAAAATTTCCATCCAATGCCATTGATTTTCAGCAATTTAAGTGTCTTAATATATGACATCAATACATGACCTCCTGAGGTAAAAGTCACCTAAAGGGGCAGCAAGACCAAATGAAAAAGGAATCGTTCTCAAGTTAAGAGCTCATTAAAGCATCATGTCAGATGTCACCATTAGCACAGGCGTTCTGTTGTGTCACAAAATATGATATGCTCAGAGTTAAGAGAGAAAAGTGGCATGCTCCATCAAAATGAATCTTAAGTTGCAAAGGCCCATTTATAAGGGAAAAAAGTGATGTGTTGAATCATGTAGCTGTCCATTCAGACAAGAGCACTGCATGATGTCTCTCCTCAGATCAGAGCACCTCTTTACTAAAAAATTACACGAAAAACATAAATGAACATCAGATGGGACTCAATGTCACTGGCCTAAACAATCATCTCTCATCTAAGTCACACAAATAGTGTTCAAACCATGAAAAGATGTCAATAAAAAAGCTTGTGAACAACATGTCACTCGATGTTACATTTACCTCAGGAAAATCATTCTATGTGCAAAGCTCACTGGTTAGCTAGAAGAAGGAAACACTTTAGAGAACAGTAAATATAGCATTAAATATGTGATGTATTATAAATTAATTGTATTTTTTACTTAACCAGTTATTGATGCCTTAACTGATTGTTCAAAACAACCCTTCAAAAGTTTGGAGTCTGTAAGTTTTTTTTGTTGTTTTTTTTTTACATTTATTCAGCAAGGACACATTAAATTGGTCAAATGTGACAAAAAACATGTATAAAGTTACAACAAAACAATATATTTTACTTTCTATTCATCAATGAATCCAGAAAATAATTACCATGGTTTCCACAAAAATATTCAGCAGCATTATTATTGATAATAATAATAATAATAAGTTAATTATGTTATTTTACAATATGATGCATTGTTTTACATTAAACTACACAAAAGTATATAGTTTAAATGTATCAACCTTGAAAATATTCAGAAGTAAAAATGCAACATATGCAGTAATATAAATGCAAAACATCATAAAAACCCTGTCAAGGTTGTTTTTTTCCTGCAGAATTCCTTTACTTCTTGATACCTTAAGTACATTAGAGTATGCAAGATAATTTTGCTTAACTAAGGTTTGAAATATATGACTAGTAGTTTTTCCCCAATGCGGTATTAGTGGTTATTAAAAGTACTTTAGTGTAATAAAGTATCTCAATATTTATTCCATGAGTTAGCCCTGTAAACCTGTTGGTAGACAACTTAGTGGATAGTGAAAATATGCAAACACTCTGGAGACCATCCCAGATGATGTCCCACCAGCAGGAGGCCTTACCAGTGTCTCTATTGTGGAGCCCATCCCGGTCCAGCAGCACACCACTCAGCTGAATAAAAGTCATATTTTTTTCTTATTTTATGTACTGTAAATTTAAATGTTTATGTTGATTTTGATATGTTTTACGTATGTTGTAAATCAGGGATGGGCAACTTCGGTCCTGGAGGGCCACTGTCCTACAGAGTTTAGCTCCAACCCTGAAAAAAAAAAAAATCACCTGCCTGTAATGTTCTAGTAATCCTGAGGACCTTGATTAGCTTGTTCAGGTGTGTTTGATTAGGGTTGAAGCTAAACTTTGTAGGACAGTGGCCCTCCAGGACCGAAGTTGCCCTTCCCTGTTGTAAATAGTTGGGGGGAAAAAGGTATAGAAGAATTTGTTTCATGTAGAAATTATGACTGTCATTACAAAAATAAACAATGTCCAGAGCAATGAATTATCTTTTATTTACACATTTAAAGTTGCATAAAAATAAATAAAAAAATAAAACAAATAAATATATATATACAGCCTGTCCATCCTCTCCTGTGCTCTCCTCGCCTCTGCAGTCCCATGTCTTCTCTAATCAAGTCCAAAAACTCGTCCTCTCTGTCTCGCCTTCTTCATGGTGCTGGTGCTGCCCCTGGCTCCTCTTCTTGGTCACACTGCTGAACCCCTGAATCCCTGGTGGTTAAAATTTGGTTAAAAACACATAGCTTGCATGACAGCACTACAAAAACACATAAAAGTGAAACCCCATTGCCTTATCTACTGCTTTTCTCATTGTTTTAGGCTTTATAGGGTGAGTGATATTTCTTATAATACACAAGTGAGATAGACTAGTGCAAACATTACAAATAGGTTGTTAAACTAATAACGTTATTACCACAAGTTTTGCCTAAAACTACCTGACAAATGAAGCCACGCAATGGTGACGAAGGAGTTAAGATGAAGTTTCTAATAAACTTTGACTCTGGTTTCGCTAGCTATTTGAATAAATGAAAACATAATACTTGCATTTAAATATGAATTTTCTGTCCACCACCGATCTCTAGTCTCGGCCGCCTTTAAAAATAAATAAATAAATGCTGTCGTCAACGGCGCGCAATGACTTATGGGGTAGGATAGGGTAGGATAGGCCGCTATGTGTCCATTTATGTAATCTTCCTTTCAGGGGGAAACGAAGGGCGCATTTGGCGTTACTTTTGAATCAGGGTAGCCTTCGTCGTGGCGCGATGACGCAACCGTCCTTCGAATAACGGCCTTCCAAGGATGCAGAATTGAATTGGGACAGCCTTCATCACGCCGCGGTGACGCAATCGTCCTTCAAATGCGACCTTCCAAGGATGCAGCCTTTGAATTGGGAAATCCTTCGTCGCACCGCTGTGACGCAATCGGCCTTCAAATACGGCCTTCGGAGGATGCAGCCTTCACATTGGGACGCAGCTGTAGTACCAGCAAACAACAATCTGACACTGAACCTGACAAACACAGCACTACATATAGGACTCATAAACGAGACACACCTGCAACTGATCTGATCGCTCGTCAGCGCAGCTGACGCTGATAGGCAATCAGATCAGAGCAGTACACACAGAATGAACAAGCAAACCCGCGAACCGTGACATATAGCTGCTGAAAATTCAACTTTGCCATTACAATCATTTATATTTGAAAATACATTCAAATTAAGTTAAACAGTTATTTAAAATGTAAAACTGTTTTTACTGTATTGATTAAATGCAGCTTTAAAGAGAAGACTACTTTCAAAAACATTTAAAAAAAATCACAGACCCTTGAATCTTTTGAACGGTAGTGCATGTTTGAATAAATCTACCTTTTTTTTTTTTAAGTCTCAAAATTGTTTAGAATATTTAGAGGCCATTTTCTCAAAAACAAGTTCAGACAGGCAACAACTTAATTACATTTTCAGAAAGCAGAACCTCTCCTTTTTAACTACATATAAAAAAAGAATAATAAACTGATAAAATCAAAATATATATATAACAAATAAATTGTTTGATTTAGATACTTTACTGTAAATCTGTAAAATCTACTTCATGACACATATGAATACATACATACATATGAGTCACAATAGCCTATGGAAATATTAAGAATGATTTTCATATTTGGGGTAAGGATTGACAATATTTCATGCTCGTTAGGGCATGAAGGCCGCCCACCAACCTCATTCTGCAGCCTGTCGTTCCTGTAACCCTTTTGTGACACCTCTTGCACCATTGCTGACTGTCATATGGATCCCATGGTTACCGCATGCATTACACAGGCAGTGTGATTAGTTGCCATGCTGAGCAGACACCTCTGATTGGTCAGAGTGAACAAGATATTGTAGGACCATTGGCCAACAGCACTGCTAGAGTGATGTGAACACTAATTGGTTACTGTGGGTTTGTGAGGCCCTGTGACTGGTTGGAGGTGGCTGTTGTTGTACAGAGGATGATATGAATACTTCAATAGGTGTGAGGCACTAGCAGACCAAGATACATCTTCAGACACCAGTTCCTCTCCCTTGACTGACAGAGAGACACAAAGAAAGAGAAAGGAAGAAAGAGATGGGGGTGGATGTCTGTAGTGATTCACTGCAACATTTATGAATGATTCAGTGTGGCTCTAATGGGGAGGGCCACTGTCAAACACTCTCTCACACTTACTAGCACACTTACTAAACATACAGCCATTGAAGCGTACTTGTAGAAGGACAGAATGTCTTGTATCTCCTTCATATAAACACACACACATAAGCATATAATAAAACACCCCACAGCTACCTCTGTCTGAGAGCGCCTGGCCTTGCAGACATTATTATAAATTTACTGTCCTATTTTCCCTCCAGAAACTGTAGTCACAGTGTCTGGAGGAAGACGGTTCACTTTGAAAATTCTCCATTTTCTCCTAACTCTACACCCACAGGTAACATTAAAATGTCCAAGTAATTTTAGGTGCATTATAAGTCTAAAAATATATAAATAAAAGACTAAAGTTCGGCACACAAATATCACTGAATTAGGTGATCGGGATGTACTATCTAGGGGGAACAAATCTAATTGTGATATGAATTTAAAATGAGCTGCTTACGTATAACAGAACGCAGTGCCATGCTTCTCTCTGAAACATGCAGCACATATTTTTATACAGCCTTTGCGATTTGATAATCATACTAAGTCATGCCACAATTTAACTTTTATTTTAATATTATGATGAAAATTGAAGTAAGATTGTGTCTCACAGTCTGGCTTGGTATAATTAACCATAATCAAACAATATGGAAGAAAAATAGTCCATATTCTTAATCTCTCACTATTCATGGAAAAGACACAGCTTCAGCTTTCTAAGAACAAATGCACCCTCCCTCCAGAGGACTTTACAGAACTTTGAATAAAGCACTCAATAATGGCCAAACATCTTTCCACAGTGTGGTTTCAGGTACATTTATAAAATGCAAAGACCTTTGTAAGCTGAATTCATCACTGATCACAATTCTGAAAAGTTCACCAAATACATGAAAGAAAGCAGCATGCTGTTTGCCCTCCTGGGGCCAGTTGCACCAGCTGTGCGCAAGTTACAGCTTAGTCTAGTTTTGACATAAATGGGCACTAAGTTACAACCTACACACTACAAAATATTTTTGCGTTACACCATTAAACTTAGTTGAAGCATAACTAAACTAAATATTTATCCGATCAGGAGTAACGGTTAGAATAAAATAGCAGAAAGCTCTTGTTTTATCCAACAGACTTCAAACCTGTAGACATATGATAATGCTGACATTTACACTTACTTACATTTTAAGAGAGAACATTATGTAAAAAGATGACATTGTTAGTGGCTCTTCAACATGAACCCATCCTAAACAGTGCGTGTCATATAAAATCTTAGTTTCAGTAGTTATTGATCCTAAATAAATTTCAAATACAGTTTCTGAATGTTATTTACATATAAAAATACAAATTAAGTTATCCATGATTAAGTAGTATTGTATTTAATGGAAAAGTATTTTTACCGTTAGGCAAAATAAGTTAGAATGAAGGATAAACTGAAATTCAGAGCATTTAAACAACTTCTGTTAACATATTTGAAGGCTGCTATTGGATAATTAATGTTAAATGTCATCTTTATGTAGAGCTTACGACCTACTAGCTACATGGTGCAACTGAATAATGTACAGAGTTAGTTACAAACTAGCTAGTAGTTACTAAGGGCCCTTTCACACCTACCATGTTTGGTCCAGATTTTCGGACTTTTCAGTTTGATCCGAATCAAAATTACAGGTGTGAAACCTCCCCCGGACCACGGTCTGGACCAAACAGACGAAATTTGGTCAGATGAAAAGAGGTAGTCTCGGTCCAGATCAAACTGAACAAAGGTTTGGTTCATTTCTAGTGTGAAAGCATTTTCTGTATGGTTCGGACTTTCAGACCATTTACAAGAAGTTCCGGTGGTTCCCGCGTAGCCGAAGAAGACAGAAGATAGCAGGAAAAATGAGCCGTGGTAGCACATGGGGAGAGGAGGAGACAAGGTTTTTAATTGAAATATGGTCTGACAACCTCAACTGGAAAAGTCAACTGGAAAAAAACACACAAAAATGCAGACACTTTCCAAGTATTTTCGGAGAGGATGAGGTATGAGGGTATGAGAGGACGGGAGAGCAATGCCACCTGAAGATAAAGAAACTGTGGCAGCAATATACAAAGGTGTGCGATGCCATGAGAAAAAGTGGTGCATCGACAAATGCGAAGGATACGTGCCCTTTTTATGACAAACTGGATAGCATTCTGGGCACTCGTCCAACAAGCGGTGGAGTCTTCCCCATCAGCTTCAACTTCAATTGAGTCCAGTACTACATGAAACACTTCCGAAATTGGTGAGTAGCCTAACACCGTGTCCTAACTACACGCGACACGAAATAAAAGGTATCTTTTACACATTAATCAGCGGTTGTGTCCTAACCAGCCGCGACGGCGACCTGCGACCATTCTATTTTAGAAACGGTTTCTATTTTTCTGCGACGTCGCGGCTGGAGCAACAAACACAAAGGGTGGCAATGATAATCTCAGGTACTGTTTTATGTGCTTTATTTAATGTTAAAAGTGTGTAATGTGACTTTGAATATCGTTTTGTGCTCCCAGCTTTGTAGCTGTAAAAGCAGCTATGGATAATTCACCTCAGATCTTGAAATTAAACAAACGTTCAAATGTTAACAAACAAGTGTATTCTTTGATAAAGTTTGTTTTAGTAACTCAGCAGCCTTAGCCTATGTATTTTTAATAATGTTTAAATGGTGAAATATTTGTGAATTTGATTATGTAGCCTACTTATACATTTTCTTGCGAGTGCCGTCAAGATTACTCTCTGGTGTTGTGCACTTGCCGCTGTTTTGATTGGCTGTGGGTTTTGATTGATTTTGACGCATCTCGCAGTCGCGTCTAGTGTGGACAAACAAATTACTTGTCGATGGAATATTATCGCATCGCGTCTGGTTAGGACACGGTGTAATGTTGGTAACTAGCCTACTTGAGCATAGCCATGTGTTTTTCCATGTGCTTATCATTTCTACTGTCATACTGCAAATTTTTTTTTTTTTTTCAGCATGCCTAGTCTACAACATATGCTCTCAAATTAACTCGATTTCATTTTACAGGAGGAAATACCAGTCACGAAGTGGAAGCTGGTCCAAACACTGCAACTCTTTACCGTAGCAGAAAGAGGAGGGCCAATGATGCTGGAAGAATTCAAGAGTACAAGAGGCTGCAGGATGAGTTCAACAATGCAGAAGACAGGAGAGGGAGAATGCCACTCTGGAAAAGTGAATGAAAATGCAGGAGGAGACAGAGGAGAGGTGCTTCAGGATGCTGCAGGAGACCTTGATGCAGACCTTAATGCAAAGCATATATCACCAAAACCAAGCTCTACACCATTGAGCATCCTGGGCTCCCCAAAATCCTCAATATCATCCACCACCTCCAGCACCCGGTGACTGGGTTGCACAGCGGTCTCCACACCTACCAACTATGCAGGCCCAACCCACAAACTCCTTTGATCTGACCTCACGTGTCCTGTATCAAAATGATAGTGGTGAACCAAGTAAGGAGAAGCAGATCTTTTTTAAGTTGTACGTTTTTTTATTTTCAGTTATGCAGTTCTAATTTGTTTTACTGAACAGCACCCAGCACTTTTAATTTGTATGCTGTATTTATGATGCTGTGGTTTTACTTTTCATTTGACCTATACGGTATAGCTGTATTGAGTTATATTTTATATGGCCAAGTCTGTTTGGAGCTGAAAAAGAAAAACATTTATGCAGAAAGTGTGTTGCAAAAGAGCCATATTCTCCTAGTTAATGAGTTACTGTCTATTCAGCTCTGTTGTTTGAGTCTGTAATATGTCTTTGGTGCTAAAGTTTATTCCTTAAAGTGTATTATATATTTTTCTATAATAATGTTGGCCAAATGTAACAGTGTGTCATCCCTCCCTTACATACTGAAGTGTGATGTAATTATGAACAGAACAAGATCAACACAACTATTTCACCAATAAACTTTAGTAAAATAATGATACATTTACTGTAGTCAGTTGCAGAACATAACAGGCAGTAATGATTGTGTTTCTTGACAGAACAAGGAATAATGCAATGCAAAGGCTGCAAGTGCCAAAACAATGTGCCAAAGTGCCAAGAAATGTCCATACCTACAGATTTGAAAAATGAGCACATAATGCATTCCTAATATTTTCCCCACTGTCACCACCAATGACACGGTCTGCAGGGTCTGGTTTTGCATCATAATTTTCATCTTCATTGCCAATGTATTCTTCATTGGGACTCTCACAAAAATTGTGAAGGACACAGCAGGCCGAGATGATGTCACTGATTAAGGTGACGTGACAATCACATCGCTTCAGTAGGCACCATCTTCCTTTCAAGCGTCCAAAAACCCAGTCATTCTGGCTTGACTCAAGCGGTGATTGAAAACAGATTGTTCCGGTGTTATCCCTCTGGCCTCCAGGTATGGCTTCATTAGCCATGGTAGCAGTGGATGCGCGGCATCTCCTAGTATCACAAGAAGTACCTCCACACCCTGAATGGTTTCTTGCAATCCTGGCAATAGTGTTCCATTCTGCCCTCGTTCATAAAGGGACGAGTTTGAGAACACGCGGGCATTATGAACCCTGCCAGGCCAGCCGATGTTGACATCCCAAAACTTCATATTGTGGTCCACAACACCTTGCAGGATTACCGAATAGAAGCCTTTGCGGTTGTAGTAGTCAGCTGGGTAGTGAGGTGGTGCCATGATGCAAATAGGAGTGCCATCCACAGCTCCTGCACACCGTGGGAACGCCCACCTGTCACTGAATCCTCTGACTATTTCTCTGACTTCTGCAGCTGATGGTATGTGTAGGTATTGCCACACCAAAGAGGTGAGAGATAGATCGGAGCTCAAGATTGGTGGCCAGCCTCCACAAGCATATCCCCACGCGCAACTCTACCGGCACTGCCTGGTGGTATCTTGTGTCCTGTCGAGTCAGCCTTTGACGAAGACTCTCACAGAGATGATGGAAGGTGGTTCTTCTCATTCGAAAGTTGAGCAGCCAATCTCTCTCTGTCCAGTTGTCACAAACATGCTGCCACCAAGCATTACATCGTGGCTGGACCCAGATGTTCCTGTAAAAGATAAAAAAATTAAAAAAATAAGTACAAATGCCATAATATTCACCAATTTTTAGGCTCTATTAAATCATTAAAAAATTATGAACTCATGCTATATATAACACATGCAAGAAGGTTGTGCAAAATAAGCAGGCAAATGTCTTTATTTATTTACTTATTTAATCTGCAATGAACTGTTAGGCTATATGTTGACATTCTGCAGGCCTACAACTGTCTAGGCTGTCATGAATATTTAATTTTAAATTTTAAATTGTGTTGTTCTATTTCTATGCACGGAGAAATGCATTGAAATAAGGACACAATTATAAATCACCCGTGACAACTCATCTTTTGAAACAGACGGCCAGTATGGAAACAAACTGCCACTCACCTTGGTCTCTCCCCAAGAGGTGCCAGGGCTCGCAGGATTGCTTGCAGTCTTCTCCTCCTTTCCTGCCGGCGACGATAAAATGTTCGCACGACGAGGACGTTCATTTGGCGAATTTGAACTAGCCTCGTGTATAGTTGGTGCTGCAGGTAGTAATGCCATAATAATAACAATATAGGTGCAATGATATGCATCTGTTCATTCATTGTTGTCAAAGTTTCCCACCGAATTGACAACATGCTGACATCAGACGCATGTCCGTTTACAAACCAATCAATGTCAAGATGTAGCCCACATAGATGAAATGGGCATTACAAAATGTACCATTATGCACTGTCACTTTAATGACTTTCTGCTATGCTTGAATTGCACTATTTTATTGTTTTACTGTAATTGTTTACTGTTGCTATGTATTGTGTGTATCAGATGTTGTTGTTGTTTATTCTTGTATTGGTTTGCACCTCGGTCTGTACGGAACGAAATTTCGTTCAACTGTATACATGTATACAGTAGAATGACAATAAAGTTGACTATGACTAACCTTGGTGTGGACTTTCAGGTGTGAAAACACCCTAAATCTCTAGTCTGGACTTTATGTTCCAATTTAAATAAAAACCTACGAATGGCTAGTGCAACCCTTTTTTTTTTTTTTTTTTGGTTCTACTCAGAATTTTGAGAGCCAGGAAAAGTTATTACTGTCAGCACAGCCAATAATTATAGCATGAGGTGTTAGAAAGTAGTAATATAAATCATGCTGCCTCTCCCTGACAGCATTTTAGTTTAATAACTACTTATGGACAAGACAGATGCATGAAAATGACTCGTGTTGATTGGTGAGTCTCTATGAGGTCAAACACAGGACGAATAGATTGTAGCAGAAGCAAAGCACATGGAATAGTTGGAAAATAGACTGATACAGAAATGCAAATTCATGGATAACTTTCAAGTACTTTACAGGGTTGAGGAGGACAATATGGCCAGATCCAATATAATGATACACATCAGATATACAGACATACAGTAGTTAAACTTTGCAATTAATCGCCGAATCACATGCATGCCGAACCGTGGGGTCTGGTCCATACAGATCAATTGTTTAAACCACCATTAGACATAATGAGTAGATGATGCAGCAACATCACGATCAATGAGCCAACATTAAGCCTATGAGTACTTGTTTAAAAATGTACAATATGTAGGGATGGGCCTTCAAATGTATGTTTAAAGTATAGGTACACATTTATACCTTCCACAAGAGCATGTACAATCTCATGTAGAGAGCATCAGTATGCTGAAGAGAACATAAGCTGTCATGCACTCCATTCCCACTTGCTCACCTGACCAGTCCAAACTTAATGCAGTGACACGAAAAGTGTTTTATGCCTCATGAATCTCTACATTTGGGCATGTTCCCCCTGGCTGCCCACTGTGAATGCTGGGAGATTTGTGAGCTGTGGTTCCCAGCAGAGAGTGGGACAGGAAATGATGAATATCAGCAAAAAAAATATCACAGAGTCTTAAAATTGATCAAAACCCTTGCAGTGCCCAAGAGCATATGGAAATACTCTCCACATTTACACAACGTCTGTAGTTTAGGAGTTTTACAAGAATCACAGAATTGCATAACAACAAACATAGCAAAATAAACACACACAAAAAATACATTTATACCACAGTTCAAAAGTTTGGGGAGAGTTTATTTTATTATACATTTATTTTTATATTTCTGAAAAGTATCTTATGTTCACCAAAGCTGTTATAAAAATACAGTAAAAAGAGTAGCCAATACTGAGAGAGAAAAAAAGTTAATTGTAATATTTAAATTGTAATATTTTAAAATGACTTTTTTTTTTCAGTGATGGAAAAACACTAATATTGTTATATTACAGTAATATTACAATTCAACATTGCATTTTAATACATTTTTATATTTCTGGTAAAGCTATTTTTTTTATCAGCCATTAATCCAGTCTTAAGTCACATGATTATTCAGAAATCATTCTATGCTAACTTGCTGCTCAAGAAATATTTCTTATTTCTTATCAAAAAACAGCATTTTCTTCAAACTGATTTTTTTTTTTTTGTAATAATGTAATGAATAAAATGCTGATTTCTTTCAAAATGAAAACTGTAAAAAAAAATATATATATATATATATATAAGTAAAGTTTTCATTTTGAAAGAAATCAACATTTTATTCATTACATATATACATTCATTATATATATATATATATATATACACACACATATATATATATATATATATATATATATATATATATACATATATACATATACCTATATATACATATACCTATATATATATATATATATATATATATATATATATATACATATATACACACACATACTGTATACATACACACATATATATATACATACACACTCACCTAAAGGATTATTAGGAACACCATACTAATACTGTGTTTGACCCCCTTTCGCCTTCAGAACTGCCTTAATTCTACGTGGCATTGATTCAACAAGGTGCTGAAAGCATTCTTTAGAAATGTTGGCCCATATTGATAGGATAGCATATTGCAGTTGATGGAGATTTGTGGGATGCACATCCAGGGCACGAAGCTCCCGTTCCACCACATCCCAAAGATGCTCTATTGGGTTGAGATCTGGTGACTGTGGGGGCCATTTTAGTACAGTGAACTCATTGTCATGTTCAAGAAACCAATTTGAAATGATTCGAGCTTTGTGACATGGTGCATTATCCTGCTGGAAGTAGCCATCAGAGGATGGGTACATGGTGGTCATAAAGGGATGGACATGGTCAGAAACAATGCTCAGGTAGGCCGTGGCATTTAAACGATGCCCAATTGGCACTAAGGGGCCTAAAGTGTGCCAAGAAAACATCCCTCACACCATTACACCAACACCACCAGCCTGCACAGTGGTAACAAGGCATGATGGATCCATGTTCTCATTCTGTTTACGCCAAATTTTGACTCTACCATCTGAATGTCTCAACAGAAATCGAGACTCATCGGACCAGGCAACTTTTTTCCAGTCTTCAACTGTCCAATTTTGGTGAGCTCGTGCAAATTGTAGCCTCTTTTTCCTATTTGTAGTGGAGATGAGTGGTACCCGGTGGGGTCTTCTGCTGTTGTAGCCCATCCGCCTCAAGGTTGTGCGTGTTGTGGCTTCACAAATGCTTTGCTGCATACTTCGGTTGTAACGAGTGGTTATTTCAGTCAAAGTTGCTCTTCTATCAGCTTGAATCAGTCGGCCCATTCTCCTCTGACCTCTAGCATCAACAAGGCATTTTCACCCACAGGACTGCCGGATACTGGATGTTTATCCGTTTTCACACCATTCTTTGTAAACCCTAGAAATGGTTGTGCGTGAAAATCCCAGTAACTGAGCAGATTGTGAAATACTCAGACCGGCCCGCCTGGCACCAACAACCATGCCACGCTCAAAATTGCTTAAATCACCTTTCTTTCCCATTCTGACATTCAGTTTGGAGTTCTGAAGCAACTGCCATGTGATTAGTTGATTAGATAATTGCATTAATGAGAAATTGAACAGGTGTTCCTAATAATCCTTTAGGTGAGTGTGTGTATATATATATATATATATATATATATATATATATAAATTGGTTGCTTATTATATAAATATAATAAGCAACCAAAAACATCAGATATGCTACTCAACAAAATGAGTACAATATGCAAATGAGATCTTGCCTACTCTGTGCCACAACGCCACTCAGAGGTGCCCTCATTTACACACTGCGCACAAAATGATTATGATTGCTCAATTGCAACGCACACAATTCAGGGCAAAAAATGTCACAAAATGTAGTGAAATCTCATGTTTTCATTCTTGATGTTGTGGGACTAAGCTGATCAGGGATGATTAGATGCCTTATACACCACCCTTTGGTACTGCACAAGATAGATCCTTAGGCCTGTTGAAACTACAGATAGGCTAAAAGGGTAAGTAAGCCTGGAAAAGGATGCTTGGCATTTGGCCAGTCATGATGGCACCTATCTGTGGGGAACTCCATGGTTACCGAGAGAGAGAACAGGCGCTAAGCCTCTTAGCCTAGATTTACATGTCTTTCCGCGTGGCCCTGTGAACATGTGCCCACCTCCCTGGTACCCTGCTGTGCTCCGTTGAGGAAGATAAGGCTGGAATTAGATAACAATACCTATGATAAGTGTGGAACCAGAGAACGAGATATCAGTAGCGCAGGCTTTAGGTAAGAAAATCAAGCCAAAGAAGTGGTTACAACTTACAGCATACTGTAGATTTACTGTGTGTGAAAAGAAAGGATGTAGAGACTTATCTCACTGGCGCGCACGTGCCAATCCTTTTCTGTAGCATTTGTTAAATCATATTTCAATCAACCAGTCACTGTAAATAACACACATTGATTCTACAACAAGAGGATACTGATAATGGTTTTGTTATTTGTTTAAAGGGCAACAGAGACAGACAGAACCTGCCATTTCTGTCATGTGTGCGGTGGAGCCTTTTCTAGAGAGAGATGTGACATTTTTCTCACACGCTACATCTGCTGATAACCGCCAGCTCCTGACCCATGACCTCTCCCCAGGTACTCATAATAGAATAAGGCAGCGCGAGGTCAAATGGCAGGCGATGGAAACCTCTTCCTGATCGCATGCAAAGGAGAGATTGAGAGTAAAACCAGAATGTTTGCCTCTGCTTTATTTTTAGCGTCCAATCTATGCTGCTTGTGATTGTATTCAAAAGAACTACGTATTTATTGTTCCCTGTGATTCCGTTTAAATGGAGGCAGACAGTAAAACAAAACTATGGCACTATAAACAACCCCAGGAAAAGCAACAGCAGCATTTGCTATTTAAATTTGTCTATTTAATGTGAAGTTAGCGTAATTAAATATATGGAAAAAGTAGAAATAAATAAAACAAACAAATCTACCCAATAAAAATCTATGCTTGGCATATTTATGTAAATATATTTTACCATTTAAAAATAATAATGTTATTTAAAAATAATAACATATTTGACACCTCTAGGAATTTCTGCAAGAATATAAAAACAGAATAATACCTATGCTAAAATGATTGAGAAAATTTGGAAAGTAGATGCCCCCTAAAAAATGAAAGCAAAAGCCAAAACATTTGTGTAGTTCAAGGACGACTGGGGATAAAGGACTAGCAGAAATGTTTCCTTTTCTCTTTCATCCCTTGTCTCATTGTCACATTTGTGCAACACTTGTACACAGCAATGATTAACAATTGTGGCCATTAGAGAGTTACATAAAGTTTACAGTGAAGGGGCTAATCTAAACCGATGTAATCAAAATATCAAATTTGTCGGTGAATCCATATCAGGAACTGGGCCACATTTGCTTGTATTTTATTTTGTGTGTTCATTAGAATCGAAAGTAAAAGTGAAATCCATAACAGAGCTGTAACGATACCACTGTGCACTGGCAAGAAGGACAGATCATATTTAATGTAATAAACTGTGAAGAGGAGGATTCAGACTAAAATTACATAAGGTAGCTTCATCCAGATGCTGTTTTCAGTAAACATGGAGACTATCAGATTTTTTAAGAGGCTCAGACAAAACACAGGGGGGTCCTGATTTTGGAAACATATGATACACTGGGCTAGAAAAGTATTTGAACTCTTAATCCACACCTACGTTTGAATGATTTACATAAAATATTAAACCAAGTGAAATCAGTAAACAAGCTATTCTCAGAACTACATTCACAATTGCATAGCAATTTTTTTGCATTTCTACACAAAACAAGGACAAGTAAAAAAAAAAAAAAAAAAAAACATGCTGCAGTAAAAAAATTCAGTCATCTAATTAATTGTCTTTATTTAAAATGCTTTGTTGTGTTGATTTGAATTTATTTGTTCAATAAATGCAAATTATATTTTTTTGCCAATAAATATGCGTCAAGGCAAATGCAGATTTTTCTTGTTCAGAAAATGTCTCAAAAACTCTCAAAACATAAATATTTGTATATATGGCTTAAGACACTTGAAGTGAATTTTACATTTAATTTTAACAACTAACAGTGGCAACATAAATGACAAAAATATGCATAAAGAAAGTAAGCATCAAAATAATACTTAATGTATACTGTGGTAAATCATAATGTATTAAATGCATGCTGGGAACTCACAGATAAACTAGGCTTATAGCTTTACATGTTGATCAATTCAATGCAATGACATTCGTTTATTTTAATAATGGCTCAAGTGGCTCAAGTGATGTATTACATCATGACACAAACATGAATTCACACCTGCTGCACCAATTATTAATTAGCTTTGATTGTTTATTTTCCCAGAGCTTGTGACTGACAAATCTATGCTAATGTGCTCAGAAGCACTAGAGTCAGTGTGTGGCATACGAAAGTCTATGTATCCATGTACGAAAATGGCCTTGTTTCGCCTCCCATGGTTTACACAGTTATATGCAGCTCCGCTTTGAACATGAAAGCATCATATGGGCCAGAGAGAGTTGCTGTCATTCACTGTTTTACCCATGCAATTTAATGGTTTAATTTTTTTATATTACATTATATTATGTTGATCTCTTATTTTTTGAGTTTTTCTTATTGCAATGGCTTTGTACATACATCACAAACCTATAATATGATAGCCTGACTACGTCCGACTTCGTACTTCCGCTCAATTTCATTTCGCTTCTGTACTCAGTCTGAGATAGCGACCGTTTTCCCCGTTTTCCTCCGGCCTGAAAACAGCCGGCCAATCAACGAACAGAGGGCGGGCTGAAAGCCGTGACGTAGACGCTGATTGTACCGTGGATGCGTAGATTTACTTCACATAATCTGCAAAAGTCGTTCACAGCCATGCTCACTCCGGTATTTCGCTCGATGGTTTTGTTTTCGCATCATACATGTGTTTACAGTGGAAGTTAGATGCGGCTGAGCATGCGCATAACACACGCCATAACCAAACGTTATGTGATTGGCTTACGGGTAACCAATGATTTTAAACTTCAAACTTCCCCCCGGTTATTGTTATATTCCAAGACTTCAAACGGTTATTGAATTGTAATATTACTGTAATAAATATTACTATCAATAAATGTTTTTTATTGTATTTTATTATTATATTAGTTTTGAGTTCTGAAAATAACATTTTCATAGTACAATAATCAATGAATAAATCTCAAAAGATCAAGAAAAACTTTTATCCTACTCATCCCTTCAAAATTATATGTGCATTATGCCACTGTAAGATGTGCTGTTGTTTTGTAAAGAGCGTTCAATCAAACCAAACTTGTATGAAACCGGAGCAATAATGATTGATTGAGTCATTCACCATTACAAGGCTCCAGTAAAGGGAGCTTCTAATGTGTCATTTTTCTTGTTTATCTTCACACACACACACAAGCACAGGGATCTGAACGCTGCAGGTACTCAAAGCACTTATCAACTCATCTCATGAGCTTATTGCTCCCATTTAGTGTGGTTTTCATGAGCTTTACACTCTACACACACACAGACACGAACGCATATGGACATTTAGCATGTTTCGCTGTCTGTCTGGCAAAGAGACTAATGCATTCATTAATCCTTCATAAGTGTTTGTACACAGTACACACACAACTTTACACAACACACCACTAGCGTCTCTCTCGGTCTCTCTTTCTCTGTATAGAGATTATCAACAATTCACAGAGAAAAACTTTTTTCATCTATCCTTCCACTCCACATCCCCATCTGCCACCCCACGAAGGCCACATGTGGCCATAGAGAGCAAGTTAAACAGACACTGCCCTTCATTAACAGCATTCACACACAAAACTCACTGCATTATGATTTATTAGTCCTAAACAGGGAGATTTTTTAAAACTCATTTAGCGATTATGTAACAAGCTAAATGTCAGGCAGATATGGCATTATGCAAATCCACAGTGGTTTTGGCCTCATACATATTTATAACATCTCCTCTGCTTCAGCTAATCACAGGCTTGGATAAAGGTCAGGGGGAGGGGTCACCAAACAGCTGGTGTTTGGGGTGGCCATCTAAAACAAATACTGATATCCACACGCAGCCAAACTGGAAAAAGGTGAGTGGCTCTGCCGACGGCTAAAATATATAGATTACACAACAGGTAGCGCTAGACTATTCTGCGGAAACCCTGCAGAAAACGCCTTCGGAGGAGTTCAGTGAAAGCGATGCCCATTTGATTCTGTCAGCATTAAGGCTGGAGCCTGCTTATTCCCCCATTTCCTGCCCTGGTATCGCATTTCACCACCATTACCGGCAAAGGACGGCCATCTGAGAGATCTGTCGTCCTCTTCCACCATCCATCACTCTGTGGCCCCTGGTTGTACACTCCATCACAAGAAAAACAAACTCACACACACACGCAGATAGACTGAGCAAACTGTGAAGGCAAGGCTGGCCAAGACAAGGCCGAAATATCTGATACACAAACAACTTTCTACAACCTGCTTAAAGCTGTCTATCCATGACTGTCTAGTATATTGTGACAGACAGGTTCATCTCTCTGACTGAGGCCATCATTGAGCAGTTGTTGCCTGAGCAGGGATATGTTCAACGGCGTCTAGCTGAGTATCTCGCTGCAAAAGGATTAACGTCCATCAAGATGCTTGGGGAAGTATGGTAAAAACTTGAAAATATTTATAAAACATCCCAGATGAGAATACATTTGAAGTGGCACTAAAATATACCCCATTAAAGCACACACAGACCAAAGGCTGTCATGTTTGATGTCGTAAAAGCACTTAGACAAGGCGTTTTCATCATATGATGCCTTGCGCGCACAAGATGCTGCACCCGAATATCCTGCTGAGATAAAAGGTACACATGTGATGGACACATCACACACACACACTCAGTGGACTTTGAAGAGGGTTACACAAGAAATATATTGGACATTCTGAATTGTCTACATGTATATGGGATAAGAAATGTCCATTGATGTGTTTTAATGCACTCCGCACACACTTTTCTGACTCCTGTCAAGGGAGACCAATAACTGGCCGCATTCTGGCTGCATAGAGGGCCGTATATCACCCTCTCACTAACCCCAAAATAATGTGATTCACACATCCGAGCACTGTGCCTCGGTCTGAGCGCCTGCCTCTCCTTAAAGGTTAATAATTGTTTGGAACTGGACGCCTGAGGGTCTCTAACGCTAATGAGGGTGAAAAAGGTGCAAAGCGCTCAGGGAAGTTACTAGAAGTTAAACAAAAGAAGGATAGAAAATCATAAATCAGCCGCAGTTTTACATCAAAGGTAGCAGGGACCCATTTACTAGTAATAACTAATATTATTTGGCTCTTAGACAGTGAAAGATCAGAGCACAGATCCATTCATACTAAAAGTGACAATTCATAATTAATATGTAGGAGATGGTGAAAACATAAGATGATGTACAACTTGGAATGTATAAAAATGTGAAACTTTTACCGTCGCAAACAGTACATATACACACACATATATATATATATATATATGTGTGTGTGTGAAAATTATACTTTTATTCAGCAAGAATGCATTAATTTGATCAGAAGTGACAGTAAAGGCATTTTCTACTCATTAAATAATCATGAATATTATTAAATAAAAATATGTGATACTTTCCAATATAAAAAAACTCTCTCCCAAAAAAATATTAAGCTGCACAACTGTATTTTCTATAGAATTATTCTCATTATTATTATTATTATTATTATTATTGTTGTTTTTGTCCATTATAACAATGGTTAGGTTTAGGGGTTGGGTTTAGGATGGGGCTCTATGGTTAGGTATGGTCAACTCGTATGAAGTCATGACTTGTAAGACTTACCATTGTAAGACTTACCAGGGCAATAATGTATAATGTATCAATGTAAATTTAGATTTTAGAAATTAATTTTAAAACAATAACATATGAAGTATCAACTTAATTCTTCAATTTTAAAGGGATAGTTCACCCAAAAATGAAAACGGTCACCCAAATGTTGCTCCAAACCTCTTTTATTTTGGATAGTTATACATTGGATATATTGAAGAATGTTTCAACTTTTTTGCCCATACAGTGAAAGGTGAATAAATTATGACATGCATTACATTTTTTGGGTGAACTAACACTTTAAGTGCATTTGTTGAGGTATTAAAATGGCATTGGGACTCCGAACAGAACATCGGGGTTAAGAAATGCATTATAATTGATGAGATGCAGGAAAAGCAGTGAAAAAGAGATGTTTCAAAATCTAGGTCTTGTCTCAGAATGAAAAATGGAGTGAGACAGCATCTATCTCCAGTCAGGTGGGTGCTGGTCCTCATCAGATGCTTGCACATTGGCATATGCCATAAGAACTCACTGCACAGCTTGCTGGAATTTGTCTCCATAAATAAAAGATTAAGTCTGTAATCTGTAATAACTCTCTCTTCATATGTATTTCTATCACTCTCTCTCTCTCTCTCTCTCTCTCTCTCTCTCTCTCTCTCTCTCTCTCTCTCTCTCTCTCTCTCTCTCTCACATCAGCAAAATGTCCCAGGTCTCCTCGCTGTCACTGAGATAGATTTACCAGACACATAAATGCTCCTTTTCCATCACTTTTTGATTTCAGTCAGTGCATACACCACTGATCCAACTGCGAAAAATGTAGTGAACTACTTTTCTGTGGAGAAAGAGCAAAAGACAACCTTTCCAAGACTTTGAAATGACAGAACTCAACTGGTAAGCTACTGTATAAAACAGTGAATCTTCTGTTATTAATGTAAAATTCCCTGTCTTGCTGAGGCACGTTTAAAATGCATCCTTGTCCCGTCCAGCATGTTTCAGCAAATACATTTCTAGTCGTTCATGATTGATGGATAAGGATTTTTTTTCTCTAGTAATTATAAATAAGTAAATAAACAACAACAACAACAACAACACACACAGCATCATATACATATATATATATATACTTGGTAAATATGATCAAAGATGGCTGTAAAAAATAAATCTGCATTGTTAATCATTTTGATATTTTATTTAAAAAAAAAATCTAACCTTTCATTGAAGAAAAATAATTGAAAGTGGGGGGGAAATCACATTATGAAATAAGTGTTTTTCGCCAAAACACATTGGGAACAATTATTTGCCCCCTTTTATTAAATACTTTTTGCAACTTCCTTTTTCCAAGATATATATATATATATATATATATATATATATATATATATATATATATATATATATATATATATATATATATATAGGAAAAAGGGAGATATATGAATCACATTTTAAAACAACAGAAATTTTTACCCTATTACTATGGTCTTATCTAAACTTTGATCATTCACACACAAATTCTTCAGGACTAAGCACTGAATTTTGACATGTCAGACTGTCACACCTGTGAATTACTCATTTAACACAAAGCCAAACGGTCATTTTGATCTATCACCACCACCTCTGTTACTCTAAAATGACAGAAAGTCAGACACAAAAGAACTTCATTCTGAACCAGTGACTCTCTTAAGGCTCCTCGACTACTACTGTCAATCATCTCATCTGCACTGCCTCCATTTTGTGTCAGAACTGAGGAGTCCTGCCTAAGCATGAGCTTTCACTGATGATACTGTGAATACCTGATCATTCTAAATGGAGCAGAAATAGCAGTTTATCCCTAACATGGCCGTTATCATTACCCCTCTTTGCTGTCCTCTACATGTTATCAATCGGCAAGTGAAAGAGCTGCTGCATAGGGCTTGAATAACCGATAGAATGATACTTTCGGTGGTTGCACTATTAATTATTTACACAGCCTATAGAAAAAAAAAAGTTTCTGAGCTTAAAGCTGTAGAATATTACATGCATAATTTAAAATGGTGTCCTACATGGAGGGAGAGGAGATCGTATGGGGCAGTGAGAGAATCTTATGGGGCTCATCGTTGGCAAACTATTCACCCGTCACCATAAGAAAGTAGCAGAGTGGGTGGACAGACCTACTTTGTGCTAATGTAGTGAGACAGTGGAATCTAGTTTTATGGTTTTATAATACGGTATTACTGTTAGGCTGATGATCCCTAAAGCATTCCACTAAAGAAATTGGACAAGGTCAGTTAAAGAGAGTGCATGGCACTAAGAACATTTTCCAGTCAATGGCACCATTTCATCAACTCTCATTTCCAGGCCAACATGGAAACTGTGATTCAGAATTGAGAAGCTATATATATATATATATATATATATATATATATATATATATATATATATATATAATGGGCTACCTAATTTCATTCTTCACTCTCTGTGGAAGGAATCAGCATTTAGTTCATGAAAAGAAAAAAAAACAATTGTTTGGTACAGCAGTCATTTATGATTCTGACTCACATCTACAGTATGAGAGGAGTCAGAGGCATGAGGCTCAGTGGGAAACCATCAGTAAACGTTTAAAAGGTGGCTGAAACGGGAGAACGGCAGCACTAGAGCTGATGTGTGCACTCCTGCTGATGCCAGACAGATCTGAGAGGGAAGACACCGCATATGGCCTCTAACGGTCCGCATCCACGCTGACCGCTCCCCCGTACGCACTCAGACACTCACCGTGGGAGAGCTCGGACCACACATCCGTGCAAAACACTCGCTCCATTTCCACCATTCATCAACCTCGGTAAGATATCAATGTGTGTGTGTGTTTGTGGGTGCATCTCTTTAATCTGCCATCTGAGCTGAGAGTGTGTTGGCTGGATGCTGTCACGGTGTGTGAAGCCATGTCCTGAGGTGCAGTGTCCCTGTGACATATCTGCCTCAATAACCCACGAGAGAATGAGGAGAAAGCAAAAGAGAAAAAGTGAGGGAGAGAGACCTAAATGGAGAGCACATGGAGCACATTAGCCACCAACCAGCATTTTCAGATAGAACGGGAGAGATGCTCTTAGCGGTCTAAATGAGTTCAGGCATAAGGGATCATGTCATGGCTGTAGGATCATTCCCTCGGGGCTATGAGAAAGACTTGCCCCTGCTACAGCTGCACCATTCAGACAGCTCTAAAACTCGCACAGTCTTTATTCTTGTTTAGTCAAACTAGAATGGGAGAATCTAAATCTGTACTTTGACAGATTTAGTCAAACTACATCTGTCAGACTAGTGTGGGAGAGCAAATCATGTACAGCAGGCATTGAGATATTCCAAGTATGAATGTTGACACTACTTCATTGAAAAAGAGGAAAATAGAGACTCAAAATAGAGATGACGAGAAAACATCCTAAGGCTACGTCTTCATTAATCCAGATTTGAAAATGCATCTTTTTTTTCTACGTTCTCTTCAGTCCAAACGGAGACTGCATTTTTGTCCTGTACAAACTGAGCTTTTTGAAGACGCTCTCCAGAAAGGCTTGAATAGGCTAATGTGGCCGTTTTGAAATGAAAATGCCTAAAACAAAGCCTATCCAATTTCATGCCGCTTTTCTACCAAATTCAGGGGTGAAATTGAATTATTATGAAATTGCTTGTGATATCTAGTGCACTTACAAAGGACGGGGCTGTGTGGCTCCTCAAAACAAGCCCAGGAACAGAGAAAAGTGCTGTGCATGAGCAATCAAACCTGTGACACTAAAACTGATCCCAGTCAAAGTGCTGAGAGGCACAAGTCTCGTAGACAAGCACATGTGAATCAATATCTCATAACAGACTCTGGGAGTGCGATGAACTCTTTTATCCCTTAGGTAGCGCTGAAAGGGGACAACGCAAACCAGCCACAAACATACAGTACACAAACATATACAGCAAATAACTGAAATGGAAATGCAGAGGAATTATTCTATGAGCCACTGCAGACGAAAATGCTTGCTAATTGTGTAAATCATCTTCTTTTAAGTTAATCCCAAGAGCTATTTAATTTGTGGACATGATGGTTTGAATTAATTATTACATATATATGCCAATGTACTATGCCAAGCATCTTTTTTTTTTTTTGTGCCATAGAACCACCATTTTGAGTTACCCAAAGAACCATTCAGTGAAAGGTCGTTAAAAGAACAATTTTCTTATTTTAATGAAAAAGAACATTTTAATAATCTAAAGAGCCTTTTTCCACTATAAAGAACCTTTTGTGCAATGGAAAGATTCCATTGATGTTAAAAGGTTAGTTCACCCTGAACTAAAAATTCTGTCATTAATTGCTCACCCATGTCATCCCATGACCGCAAGTCTTTCGTTTTCTAGGAAATGCGTGTACTCCCTGGCAGTGTTGGGGAAAGTTACTTTTAAAAGTAATGCATTACAATATTGCATTACTCACAATAAAAGTAACTAATTGTGTTACTTTTTATGAAAAGTAATGCGTTACAATACTTTTGCGTAACTTTTTCTTACCTGGGCTGGTCTTGCTTGTTTGTTTTTTAATAACAACAAAAAAAGTTGTATTATTGGTGTAAATGTTAAGGCCCTTTCACACCAAAAGTGAAGTGAATAAGCCTCAGGCTGAGGGAAATGCATATTTACTCCTGTACAGTAGAGGGCACCGCTCAAACAAACCTTTCAGCTTCTGCAGTTCTGGATTAAAGAACAATGTGATACAGGAGAAAGAAGTTCAACTCTCTTATTTCTAAATCTAATTTTAAGTCATTTTTGCTTATGGTTGACTTAGATCATTGAAGGTCAGCAGCAAAGACATTGTTTAATAAAATGAGATTAAATAAATAAAGTATATTTTTGTAATTTAATATAGTTAAAATAAAAGTTTTGCGTAAAATTCTGAGATTGCATTTTACTGTTTTTATTCATTTTGAGGAATACTGGATGTTTTCGTGCAACTGAGATGAGTAAATGCATGTTCACATTTAGTCTAGAACTAAAATAACATCATGTTTACAAAGCGCACACAACACCTCCTCACTTTATTTCTCTCAACATGGGGACAGAAGAGATGTCCATCAATAAATGTGAAAAAGTAACTAGCGTTACTTATTTGAAAAAGTAACTTAGATATTTTGTTGTACATTGAAAAAGGAATGCTTTACTTTTCTAGTTACTTGAAAAAGTAATCTGATTACTTAACTCAAGTTACTTGTAATGAGTTACCCCCAACACTGCTCCCTGGACCTTTGCTTCTCATAATACTTCTGTATTTCACTACTACTACTACTACTGCTTCATGACTTCTTGATTTCTAATGTATTAGTATAATAAGAATTATACTATTGTGGTTGTAAGGTAGGTAGATCTTTCTACAGCATTCTATTGTATTGGCTTGGATATTCAATAGGCTTTAAGCTGCAACAGTAACAAGCAGGATTGATAATGGGGCTGTGCTCCTTTATACTGGCCTGCATTTTTGGGCTGAGAGAAAACATTATCCCTGATCTCTGATTGGCTGGGCTTCAGTACAATGTTTGTTGAGGGTTATGGTCCTCATTTGTCATGCCGGTCAGCTCTTTTTAAAGTCACAATGTGGTATTAGGCTAAAAAGCCTGAACACCATCAAGTGACCAAGGCAACCCGCCAAAGCAACCTTGATATTCATTTGTCCACAGATTTTAAAGGGTTTGAAGTAGGCCTGCAAAAGCATAGGATACCACGAGACAAAAGAGAAGAAATGAAAGGGAAGTGGGAGAAAGAAAAAGCAGTGAATAAAGCTAATGACATCACATGTAATTAACGCTACACTGAAAAGAAAAGAAAAGAAAAGAAAAGAAAAGAAAAGAAAAGAAAAGAAAAGAAAAGAAAAGAAAAGAAAAATCTTTAAGTGTTTTGTCTTTTTTTCCATGTAAAAAAAAAAAATCTAAACATCCTTAATGCAAGATGGAATAACTTGACAAGCAAAATTATGATATAATTGTTTTCAGAGCATGCATAATATTAATATTATAAACTGATTCAGATGATGAGTATAAGAGTAAGTACTGTTGCAATAAGAAGAATGCACACAAAAAAGCATTAGTCTGTGTCAGAAAGCATCATTAAGACTTAATGCAGCTATTAGTTAATTGAGAGCTCTGTGAATTCAATGTCATAAACAAGTGTCTCTATCTTCATGGAATCAATGAAAGATCTATTTCCAAACCGTGCTTGTAATGATACTCTATATGACTGATCTAGACGCCCAATCCCTGTGACAGAAACTAAACCTGTGGTAATGAAGACAAAGCTTCCTCCTTTAACATTTGCCTCCAGCATAGCTGATGAACAGCTTATTGTTTTCTTATAAACATCCCATGCATCTTTTATCACCAACGATTTAAGCCATTCTCCTGCGATACGTATTTGTTACCTCCAGAAACAAGGAGCTGGGGGGGGGGGGGTTTAAAAAAGTGCTAATCCGCACACGATTCAAGAATATTGCACTCCTTGAAATGATTTGCATTTGAACCAGAGTTCAGCACTTCACAAATATCCTGCTAGGCATTCAGGCATTTATAATCGCTACTGTTATTTTCTAAAAGGCATCCCTCATTCAGAAATGTCAGCTGTCAACATTTTTTATGCTAATTTCCACTTAAAACTGCAAAAAGGAAAAAAGTTTTGAACAAAGTGGTCAAATGGCTGTTAATGACATTCATTTCCATAGTATCTAGAACATTAAGACTCTTAATCATTGGAAGAAATAAGGTTACACTGCAAGCTTGAAAAATAGAAGTCTGTTAAAGAGACTAAGAAATTGATCGATTTATGGCACTATTAAATCACCTCAATAAAAGATCAAGGATTCAAGCTCATTAACATCAATGGCTATGTTTACACGCGCAACTTTTGTTTCGATCAGACTGAATTCATTCCTGATGAATCTGAATGTAGTTTACATGAACGCTAAACATGTGATTGGGTTGATGTGTGCGTTTATATGCCACAAGCTTCAAATCGGAATAAATTTTTTGACATGCGCACACCGCACGAATATACAGAGTTTCCCGCTGTTTGCGCATACTAACTATTCTCCTACATTGGTTCTTTATTTGTTTTAATAAATTAGCATATGAACTGTTGTGCCGTGCTGCTTATATTTATCACGCAGTAAAAATGCCGTCTGTGGATAAGAGTTGTCCTGCTCCACTTCACAGACACTGAGTGAAAGGAGAATTTTAGAATGACGGGACACTCATTTATATGACACTTTATTCAACAGGAAGAACAGCTCGTTCCGCGCGTCATGGGTCATTACCCAATTTAACGTCACATATGCCCAGTCCTTTCAGTTTCGGTTTTCAATCCGATCAAGTGTTTACATGTTCTCTCGATCAGAAATTTCATTTGGATCGAGCTCAATCGGATCGATTAAGGTGTTTACATGAAGGCTTTTCAGTTCGATTGAGCCATCAATCCGATTACTAAACGGATTATTTGGTTGCATGTAAACATAGCCATTGATCAACATAAATGGACAGTTCACCCTGTGAATGAGATTTTTAATTAATCATAACTAATGATGCATAGGCGTCTGGGGTTACCGATGTAGTCAGAGAAGCTATTCTTCTTTAGCATCTTATGCGGTCAGAATACTAGTATTTCTAGTCTTAGGCATCTGGGTTTACCTGATGTTGTCAGAGTAGTTAATCGTAGGCATCACAGAGCTGACTGACAAGACAATGGCGGAAGATTTGGTTTCAAAGAGAAATGTAAAAGCACCCATTTTGCAATATTTTGGATTTAAACCCATGCTAATAGGGAACCTGCAAAATGTTAAGTTGTATTTTTCTAGTTGTTGTGTTTTTCATTAGTAATAATAATAATGAACACACCATTTTAAGCAATTGCAGGCTAATTTGAAAGTGAAAGTAAAATGTGCACGGCCACACAGGCATTCATAACAGGGCGGAGCAGTCACCACTGCCTGTTTTTATAGTCCTCTCCTCCACCTCTATTTATAAAACCCTGCACATTTCTCATCCCTTTCCCTGATAATTTCTCAGCATACCCTTGTCAATTATTCACATACTCTTCTACATATTGAACATGTTTCCCTTTCTAAGCATTAATATTTAAAGCTTCATCCCTCCTTTAGGAAATCGTAAAAAGATAAATCAAAGTGACATTTTTTTTTAAATAGTCTCAGTGAAATTAAGCTCTAATGGTACTGGAAGGGAGCGCTTTTATGGCTTTCTATTAAAACAGGAAATAGGACAAGGCAAATAAATCACTTCATCTTCAAACATAAATTCTGAATGATTTTGTCATTTAAGACAGCATTGATTTAAATGTCAGAATCATCAAATGATTCCACTCTCATTTGTATTTTGAGACCAAATAGTGTGACAGTGTAGTAAATGCCCAATACAGTGTG
Source organism: Squalius cephalus (assembly GCF_949319135.1). Lineage (NCBI taxonomy): Eukaryota > Metazoa > Chordata > Actinopteri > Cypriniformes > Leuciscidae > Squalius > Squalius cephalus. The sequence continues at coordinate 24,822,332 of NC_137142.1, forward strand.
CTAGGTGACATGAACTAATCCTCGCAATCAGCTTGATGTTACAAAACAAAGGAAGAATCAATGGCCATTAAATGGCATTCAGTTGGAACCAGGAATCGTGTCAGCCAGTTTCAACCAAAGCTGTTTTCATTTAATGTTACAATTGATTCAGCTTCATAATCGATCACATTGAGATATGGCTTTTATATGGTTAGTTCATCAAAAGTGCCTCCAGCACTCATTGCAAATTTGCATTAATCTCTGCCTACCTATGCTCATTGTATTAGCTGCTAACAGATCCATGGCAGCAGCAACAGAAGTTCCATGTCCTCAACCAAACATAACTAACAGATTTATTAAACTAAATCACAGGCCACTCAATTCACATCAGCCAATCTTGTGGACAGTTATTCTAGGAAAACAAATTGGTCTCTTCATCTGGAAAATCACTGAAATATCTGTTCTTATCTAGCTCTAATATCAAGTATGGCGAGCAGTAATGAGTTTTAAGATAAGCCACAGCTGTGAGCTCTCAAACGCATTTGGATCACAAAAGTTTTAGTTATCTTTTTCTCTGTGCTATTGATAAAGGTATAGGAAAGTCTTGCTAGGGGACACAAAGGATTAAGATATCCTCTGTCAGACAACTGAAATGGTAATGAATTACTGCTCAACCAAAGTATACGATAAGGACTTGTTGATAAGACCTATGACACCTCCTAAAATCCACAGGTTCTTTTTGATTACTGTGAATAGAGGGGGGTCTACATTACTATATACAGAGAAAATGACATGGGTCAGCAGTAAGTTGTTGTTGTTTTTTCAGCAACATATTTAAGCATATATTTGTATCTTTACAAGAAAATATTAATTTCTCCATTATTCTTTACTTCTGACATTTATTCTTTAAAAAAAAAAAAATACAAATATTTTTCTCCAGAATTTTTACAAAGAAATATACACACATACACACACAACTAAATAGTATTTATTCACACATAATAATAACCAAAAATATACGTTATATTTTGTATGGTGTCGTTTGGCCTTGACAACAGCTTGCAATCTTGCTGGCATTGTTGCAGACTTTTCCACAGTCTATAGGGCCCTATGAAATCAGTTTTATGTTTTTCCCAAATTCTGTTTTATTTTTTCCCCAATGTCATTGCAGTGTATGTAGTTAAGTATGTATAAAAGATGTATAAAAGGTTCTCAGACATAAACACATTTGAGTCATTTCGTGTAAAAATCCACCAAATTTTAGAAACTTTCCCGGATCAATTATTATTTTATATTTTTCTGAAGAAAGACAAACATCAATGAAGCAGAAAGCCATAATATTAAATGTGATGGATGTATATTTACTGAGTAATTTACCCAGATCAAAATGACAATGTTCACCTGAGATTTGGAGTCAGATTACAGGGGGAAAAAAAAATGTTGACCAAAGTTTGTAGGATATACCTGTAACTCATATTAAAGAAATCTTAATATCCTTTTAGATTCTAATTCTTAACAAACTTTTCTTTTAGTTTCTTCATTTTAAAGGCCCAAGAGTAAATTGGTACACATTTTCAATGGTTGCACATTTTAAGAAGAACAAATAATGTTGAAACTAGAAATATACACACAATTAAACATTCCTGAGTGCCATAAACATTATTTTTCCAAAGTTTGTGTGCCTGTAACTGTAAAAGTATCTCTTGTAAAAATCTCAATATCCTTCTATATTCTCAATCTTAATAAATTTATTCTTAATATTTATTTTGTAATCTCCATTTTAAAGTCCCTATATGGTTAAATTATTGAATTATGTATATTATGTCTAAAATTATTGAATTTTACCCATTTTCAATATAGCTACACCAACTGATATTATTGTAGATATCATCAACCTCTATTCAAAACAATAAAAAGCACAATAACTGAACATCTTTGAAATTTCATCCAAAAAAGCATTTAGACAATGGCACTTATTTGAACTTGGCCTAAATGTTGTTGCAACCATGTATGAATAAATGAAAATGCACATTTTTTTCAGATAAAGAGAACTTAAGAGGATTAGTATGGGCTGCTTTTTAATGCTTGAGACTTTATTGGTTATTTTGTGTTTCAATAAAGTGTCCAAGAATGCACTACAAGTTACTTTAAGTGTACTTACCTGCTTTTTATTTATTCATCAACAAAAAAATGTTGTTTTGCACCGCGGAAATCATAGGGCCATAAATCTGTGTTGTTATTGACTTCCAAATAGTTTATAGTTGTTCCCAGAGACTTGCTTTTGATGAAACTTTAGTGCGATCTATCTTTTAATCCACTAAATCCCAAATTTGTTCAATAGGATTTAAGTCTAAACTTTGACTTGGCCAACTGTGACTAAAGAGCTTACACATACTGGTGGATTAACCATTAAATTATTTTGGTGATCACCAATACTTTTAGTTCAGGGTAGCTGTGGCACAAATCTTACATTGGGTGGTGGTCTTATTAGCACTTATATATGAACCACTTAGAAATTCTCAGCACAGTTGGCTAACTGCCCTGAACCTTGCTAGTAGAAGGTTCAGCGGGTATAGTGATGTCGCAGCTAAGGATTTGTCACTTGCCTTTTGCCTGGCTACCAGTTTCTCTGTAGCTGGCTAAGCGTACAATTTGAGCGACATAAACACAAATTAACGAAAATATCCAAACATCTTCTATTAACACAGTTGCAATTTACATCTTATATTGTCTGTAAACTTTTGCGTTACAAAGGCAACGACTGGCACATTTATATTACATCCTAAAGATCTCCGTTATCAGCACCACAGTGGAAAATTAAATCAAATCCGTGCTGGCTGGCCCGGATAAGCACAGAATGGAACGGTTTAAGCAAAGAAAATGGTTTGGCCTGACAGTGGAAAAAGAGTTGTTGTAATCCTTATGACAAGTATTCAAACTACCTAAATGTCACTGTGAACAGGCTGTCCACTGCATGCAAATTAATGTGATCATTAATTGTGAATGCATCTGTATCTGGGCATTCTGATGACTACAGTTTAGCCACTATAATCCCACAGCGCAATCACATATGGACAGCATATCTTGGTGTCAGGTAATAAATATACTGTTAGCAGGTGCGAGCAATCAGGCATGATGATGCAATCAATTTCTGCGATATAAAATTTAAATTTCACTGATATTACACTGAGACGTAACATTAGCACACAATCCAGTTTTCTTATTTTCAGAGGCTCCTGTAGTTTTCAAATGAACAACAAAATGTGCCGTTAAAAATTTGTCAATTCTATAAATTTAAGCAAAGTATAGCTCCATCATTAGACCCATTGCTCGCAGCTCATCAAGTAACCAAATATAAAGATAGAATCAGCAAACGCAGAGCTAAAGAAAACATATTCTGAGGTTCCCTACAGTAACTGACATCCTGATACAAGCTTTTTCATGTGCTGCGGCCAGTGAAAAATTATAAAATAAGAAACAAACCTTTTTTACACTATTATACTGAAATTCTCTTCATATTTCTTGATTCAATATATCACATTTTGAAACACAGGGAGTGGCCAGAGTCGCTGCTTGTCATTAGTGTTTCTGCCGCTCCCTGGCGACATGATAGACAGGACTGTATGCGGCCACAAGTCTGTCATGCTTCGCTTCTGGGATGTCACACAATATACATGTGCTAACAGTACCATGCAAAACTGCAATCTGCAAAGCAAGTCAACAAAGACTGTCTGATCACCAATATTTCCCAACAGCAGTGGAACTGCACAGCTCTTGCACTAGCAAAACCAGCAGGAACTGATATTGAAGTATCAAACTTACGTGTCTTGCGGCTGACATGGGTTCGACCAGGCGTGGTCACATGCCTCTCGGATGACTGCTCTCTGGTCCACATTTGGGTGGAGTCGTTTAGGACTGCTGTGTTGGAGGGAGAGGGGCTGGATGTGGACGTATGGACAGTAGACGTGGTGGTAGAGACCACGGTGGTCGTAAAGGTGGGATTACGTGGGACAAAGCGAGTAGAGGGGCTCTTCTGTGTCACCTGACTGCCGGATGCCCCACTACCTCTAGGAGGAATGTTTGGAGGAGTTCCCGTTCGAGTTCTGCTCTGCACCACTGAGGTGACAGTGGGGCTGACCGAGCTGACACCACCAATAGTGGTTGTAGTGGTGGTGGTGTCAGATCCCTTAGGAAAAGTGCTAGGCTTGGACAGAAAGATGGGGTCCTGGCCAATACCCTTGGCGTCCACCAAGTCTGTGGGCACATAGTCCCGCACAGAACCCACTACGATCCATTTCAACAGCATGAGACTGAGCCCCAGGCCTATGAAGCCAATGAGAAGCGGAACCACACAGAGCCAGGTCTGTTGGCGGGGCCAAAGGGCACAGGTCCCACACCTTAAAATGCCACCACGCACAGGGGCCTGGGCTTGTTCACGTCCACCGGAGCCGCCTCTCCCATCGGGCTCCTCCAGTACCATAGCCCCCGAGTTGTTCACGGTTCCCGAGCTGTCACTCATCTCGCCTGTGGCACACTAAGGGTTAACCCCAAGGCCGAGAGCACGGCAGACATGGATAGCACAAGGTGAAATTCCGGCCAGAAGTGCCAGACATTGGAAAAAAACGGAAAGTAAGACAACCGCAAGAACAAATAATTATGAACAGAAAAGAACAGAAATAATTATGAACACATCAAGGCAGACAAATCACAACCACACACTGCCACACACTAATACACATACACGCACTCACAATCAGACAAACACATACACCCAATAGAATTCCGGAGGTGGAAATATCAGCGGTTGCAGAATCCAGCAAAAAGATAGTCCTTTAGTCAAGTTCCACCATAACGACCAGACGACTTCCAGCTCGCCACAAGATCACCAAAACAGTACAAATGTTAAATAAAGGTGCCGAGCAAAGAAGGTGGAAGGAAAGGGAGGAGTGAAATCATCTGCATGTCTCCGAGCACCAGCCGTTGCAGCAGCACTCTCTGTCGTCAGATTATCAAATCCCTCTTTTTGCAGATGACACCACGGTAAGATTTATCCTCTGATCTTGTCACTCCATGCATTGCAATATTTAAAGGTGGAGTTCAGTAAAAGTTAAAGACTGACTCATATTTTTCCTGTTTCATTCACACCAATTCCTTTTTCAAGGTCTCGATCTGACTTGTATTTGAGCGCTGAGTCAGCTATACATATCCCAGGAAGCTGGTTCCCTCACGCAGGAGGACTCACCGTTGACAATGAAGCAATAATGTCCCCTTTTCCACAAGCAAAGCTCCTGATGAATTATAGCATCCTTAAGGGAGCAAGGGACCTGCAGCACGAACCCAGTACGTGCAAGCTGAGCAATAAACCCGGTCGAGAAGGCAGTGGCATGTACAGAGTTGTCCTGGAGGAGACGGTGGATGATTAAATCCGTTAGCAGTGCAAATCCGTTCTGAACAGTGCCTGATGAGCGACCCACTGCCGTAGAGTGAGCCGCTGATATCGTGCAAAGCAGTGGGCATACGCTCAGCCTCTATCTACATTCCTCCACTGAGAGCGCGCAAGAGAGAATGAGAGAGAGAGAGAGAGAGAGAGAGAGAGGAGCAGCGCGATGAGGGGAGGGAGCGAGGGAGGGAGGGAGGGAGGGAGGGAGGAGTGAGCTTGTTCGAAGACGGACAGAAAAAGAAAAAGAGAAGGGTTAAAAAAAGACAGTATGCAGGTTTTCCATGAGACAACATTCATCCTTTCCTCATTACAGTTGTATTTGTTTTGCCTGTCTGTTGTTCCCTCCTAGGGCTCCCATGTCTAAAGAGTCCGGACTAGCGTGTGTTCCCGCTCTAATCTCCTGTGGGATTTTAACATGGCTCAAGCCTACGACACTGCAGCCAGACACATACACAGACAGCCTTCTACTCTCCCTTACTGCTGATGCCAGGAAAGAGAAAGGGAGAGAGAGAGGGAGAGAGAGAGATGCGCGATGAGAGAGAGAGAGAGAGAGGGGAGGCACTGCACCTGCTCTCTTCACAAGAACATTCCCCACCCCTTTAGAGAGAGAGAGAGAGAGAGAGAGAGAGAGAGAGAGAGAGAGAGAGAGAGAGAGAGAGAGGGAGGGGAGAAACAAGGAGAGATAAGTACAAGAGTTGAGAAAGCATTCACAGCAGGATGAGATAGAAAATGAGAGAAGCAGAGGGCAAGAGAGAGAAAGACAAGATACGGGAAAGAAATAAAGAGATCCATGTCAGTGCTCTGCAGTATTAGCAGAAAAGAGATTACTGACTGCTGTAAACAAAGTGAGTATCAGCATCTCTCTTTCAGGACTGTCAATCATGCAACCAGCCCCTCCTCATGTCTAAGATACTGTGACAACTGGAAGAGGGAGAGAAAACGAGTTAAATTAATGGATGGTAAGAATTAGGAGTTGTGTGCAGTGTCTAATGGGTGGTATTTTTAGAATAGACTGTAGTGCAACAATAAAGCGTAGTAATTAAATGGAGTGGATAACACTTTAATATTTAAAGACAACAGAGATTCTGGATTGTTTCCTGCTGGTTCAAACTCATTTTAAAGGTGTACTCCATATTTTCTTGTTTAAGTTGTGCTGGCTGATATGGTAGCCCTCTTGGACTTATACTGACACCTAGCGGGTGCAAGTGTATCATCCCGCAAAAGCAAAAGTTTTTAAGTTACCAACACAACTGTACAAATATGCCATTTCCCATGAGCCATAATTAATTCCACAAGTGAAAGTCTCAATTTACAGTCAGGTTACTGAAATCGATCAACAACAACTTGAGTGAGACGCGTCATTCCATTTATCATCATTATTATTATTATTATTATTATTATTATTATTATTATTACTACTGCTACTACTACTACTACTACTGCTACTGCTACTACTACTACTACCACCAAAAAAATGCAATGCTGACAGCAGCCTATTTCTGAGAACACATAAAATATTACTTACATATAGTTATATACTGTAATGTATATAGCTTATATAATAATTATAAACTAATATATCATCTTACCTTGGCAGTTAAAAACGAAATGGTCTTGGTGAGTAATAGCGCCATCATTAGCCTGGCAAGCCAGACCTACATCAAGATGTTAGGTCTGGCAACTCACCATAGACACGGCTCAATCCGAGGGGCGGGATAAACGGCTGTCTTTCAAATTCACTCTGCACGCAATAGGACAGCGCTTCAACCAACCAGGGGTGCGTTTCCCGAAAGCATCGTTGGCCAACTATGGTCGCAAGTTCCGTCGTTACCAATAGAGTTCAATGGACATTGCAATGAACTTGCGACCATAGTTGGCCAACGATGCTTTCGGGAAACGCACCACAGAGCGTTTTCCCAACAGCGGAGCTAACGTTAGTTGATAGATTCAACTTTTGAATCTGGCCGGCAAAACAACGAACACATCTTCCTTTTTTAAGAATGACTTAAGTGCCGTTCTTTGCTCTTTTCTCAAAGAAAAACTTAACTCCAAGTCCTCCAGAGTCACGGCCAAAGCCGATTTGAAAGACTGTTCGCCAGAAGCAGCAACTCTTCTTTGTTTTCAAGTAGCAGGGAACCGTCGCAACTCTGTCGTCATTATGTTAAGCCCGCCCCGCCTACTCTATACACGATGTGATTGGCCTGACCCAATTTAGGTTTTTACAGCTCAGAAAGTCAACGGAGAGCTGCTAGACTACCCTGGCTGCAAAATACATTTTGCTGCCGCTAGGGTGCATCTAGATTTTTAAGCTACGCCATCATGCTTTGTCAACACAATGTAGGCCTATACAATTGTGATTGACTGTAATCTGCTGAGGTTGGAAGTGGGAAATTTCAACTCCTGTATTCCTATACAACTTCATCTGGAACATGGCAGTAGCATTCTGGTGTTCAAGTGATTTTATAAGGAGTCTTCAGCTCATCTGAGTAAACTTGACCTTAAGCATTTCAAGTGTGTTAAGTAGAAATCACAGAGTGCACCTTTAAAAAGCACCTGATTGTACTGTTGCAACACAGATGACCTGGATCTAACATCCAATAAATCCAATCCATTTGAGACAAAAAAAAAGTCCTCCAGCAAATAATCCCAAAAATGCATTACAAATTAAAGGTACCAAAAACGCACACACAAAAAAAAAATGTAATTATCAGAGCCCTATATTATTTTCTTTCTTTTGTGAAATACAAAATTATGTTAAGCAGACAAACGAACACGGCAAGTTTGATTATTATAATATAGCACAAGACTAATTTTATAATAAATGTATTGTGCATTTTGCACGTTTTTTAAGCTTTCCAGTGTTAATCATTCTACCTTAATCACAGTCCTGGGTTTTAATTTTCCTGGTTTAATAAATTACTTTTGCGTTCTGCTTAGCATCTTTTGTGTTTCTTGTAAGAAAGAAAATAATTCCAGACTGAATTGACATTGTTCTGAGCAAATTCAGAAAGAGAGAACATAAAACACCTTTGTCCATTTAGTGAACACATTTACACATATCTATAAAAATGACATTTGCAAGTGTTGTGAAATGAGGTGCCCTTGATAATGTAACTTTTTTTTTTTTACCACAGCCATAAACTCAGTACAAGAAGCTGCAGAGAGATCAGACTTCACTATACATGCATCCATTACACTAGGTACAACCTGACAGCATAAGATAATGACTGCCTTTCACAACCTCGAGAAAGAAACATTACCCCTTACTGTTAGCTTTTTCTGTTCTAGTTCTCCGTGTTTGCCTTACAGTGACAAAACTGTAACATATACTGTACAGAAACTTACACAACTTTACATCATGACTATAAAAACTGTGTGAAATGGTCTGAGCAACACAGATATTACATTTCTGTGCAATTAACATAGCTGGATGATTAAACCCAGACCACAAAAATGCAGCTCGAACCACAATCTCGCACTGACAAAGAGTTGTGGTTTTATGAACTAACATTATGTGAAAAGTAAATCTAAATCTTACCTTGAAATTCTGAAGTAATTTCAAGTTAACGAAATATTTGTCTCAGGTCACCTTTAGAATGTCTACTGAAGGCTAATTAGCACAAACATTGGTGTAGTTTTTACATACTAAGAATTACGCAGTGCTTCTTGTTATATTTTATATTTCTCCTCCTTCAGCCAGCTGTCATTTAAACTCTGTCATTGAAATTTCTTGGGGTGGTTAGTGGGTGTTCATTTTGGACCCTGTGTGTGGTACAATGTGATCACATAACATCAAAGCAGGACAGCAGCTTACTAATTTTATTTATCCATCCTTGCTCTAACATACTATATTCCCTTAAGATTATCCTGCTAAAGGCTTTGCTTCTGCTCAGTGAAGACGCTTTATTCTGTAGTCCACGCTTGACTGGTGAGCGTAGCTCCAAATGAATGTTTTCTCAACCAGCATGTATCTCTAAGCTAATGCTACTCATTAAATGACTGACAGAGATGTGTGTGTTTCTACCTGTCTGATTTAGGATGCATCAAACTGCCAGTTCACATCAAATCAATGATTAGACCACTCCTGCCGAGGGCCACATGCATCCCCATGCATATGAGTATGTGCGCCCACACATACACAAACACTCTACATCTCCCTCGCTTACTATGTCACACATCTACACTTTATCCTTCCACTAAACCTCATTTCCAGCCTTTCTTGTTCCATGTTATAAACCCCAAAGCCGTACGCCTACATAGTCCTGTTCCTAAGACTGAGGAGAAAGCACTTTGTCTGTCAGGCACTCCTGAGAGCCTTTAAAAGCCAATGCCTCCCTGTCCGAAGGAAATACGAAGAAACACATAAACACATATGCGTGCCATCCGAGCGAAAGCACTAAAATTAAGAATATGACAGTAAAATTCCCACTATTCAAATAACTATTCAAGTATATATATATATATATATATATATATATATATATATATAAAATATGTAAATATATATATTATATATATATAAATATAAAATATGTAAATATATATATATTTTTTTTTTTTTTTTTTTTTTTTTTTTTTTCGCGTGGGTGTGTTTACAATTCCATACATTTTGTGTTTCGCAAAGTTTGCTGCTTCAGTTGTCATGGTGTTCATACACACTGTTTCTAGCTTACTGTGCAGAGAGGTCATATACATTTTAATAAAAAAATAAAAAAATAACAATAAAAAAAATAAAAAACTTTTTGTTTTTTGGCCCTGGAACAAAATGACCAGAAGAGGTGCATCCAATCATTGTGTACTTGTGTTAGCAATGGTTACCTCCAAAGAAAAGACATGCAGCCATCATTGCATTGTATCAAAATTACATGCAAGGACATTGCTGCAGAGAATATTGCACCTGAAAGAACCATTTACTGCATCATCAAGACCTTCAGGGAGAAAGTAACTTTCAACTGCAGTGAAGAAGGCTTCAGGACGTCCCAGAGTGTCCATGAAGTGCCAGGACTGTCTCCTCCTGAGGAGTCAGCTAGGAATTGACCGTTCGCAAAGACCCGCCCCTTTAGTTACTGTTGCTATGTCCGACAAGCCACGCCGCTCTCACGCCCCACCATGTTCTCATGCAGTGAAAAATACATTGCGGTGCAGAGAGGATACTGACAACGCGCTGATAGACAGGACAAATTTGATCATTTTTTAACAAAATTTAAACAATAAATACCGTTTTGAGGCTCTTTAATGTGTCTGACAGATCGCTGTAGAGCCTCAGTTAAAGCTGCTCGTGAACCGATCATCTCTTCCTTCTGGTTCATTTATAGCATAAAATAAACATAAATGAACATAAGAAGGAATGTTGTTTTAACCGCGGAAAGACGTCAGAACACACCGTTTTTCAAGTTCAAATCCTCCAACGTTATTCTATTAACTCTCCTGAATACTTTGTCGGACAAAAATGGCGGATTCGGCGGATGGCGGATTATGATTGGTCAGATCGCCTGTCAATCACACTCCCTGCGAAGGGTCAATTGTGTCAGAGCCGTCCACCAGTGCAGAGATTGCTCAATATTAGGAGCAAGTGGGTGTGAGTGCATCTGCACACACAGTGAGGCAAAGAAGTGGCAAAAAAGCCCCTTCTCTACAAAAATAAAATAAAATAAATAAATAAAATAAAATATATATATATTAATATTTGAGGATAGACTGAAATTCTGCAGGAAGCACAAGGATCGGACAGCAAAAAGACTGGTGCAAAGTAAATTTTTCTGATGAAGCCCCCTTCCGACTGTTTAGGACATCAAGAAAATTGATTGTCTGGAGAAGAAAAGATGAACGTTATGTGTGTGCCAACAGTGAAGCATCCTGAGACCATCGATGTGTGAGGTTGCTTTTCATCCAATGGAGTGGGCTCTCTTACAATTCTTCCCAAAAACACTTTCAGGAATAAACTATGGTGTCAAAAGGCCCAGCAAGAGCAACTTCTCCCAATGACCAAGAAGCATCTGTGCATTTTCCAGCATGATGGAGCACCACGTCACAAGGACAGAGTGATAATGAAGTGGCTTGGAGATCATTACAATGTGGAGTTGCCTGGTCATGGATCTAAAATTTCAGATCTTAATCCCATAGAGAACCTGTGGTCAATCTTCAAACGGCGAGTGGACAAGCAGAAGTCTACAAATAAGCACTAAATCAGGCAAGAATGAATCGCCATCTGTCAGGATTTGGTGCAGAAGCTGATTTCCAGCATACCACAGGGTATTGAGGAAGTTATGAAGAAGGGTCAACACTGTAAATATTGACTTTCTGCATATATTGAAAGTTTCTTCCAATAAAAACTTATAAAAACAATAAAACTTATGAAATGCTAATCATTCAGTGTGTTTACATGCACCCTCATAATGCGATCATAATGGGATTTTGGCAATTTTGCGATTAAACTTTACCTCATGTAAATGCATTACTATCAAATTAATGCGATTAAGCCAAAATCGTGTTATATTCGCATTAAACTATGTGGCGTAAACTGGAGTGAACAATTCTGTTAGTGTCATGTAAACATCTCACTGCGATTAAGACCTTACTCTGATTTTTAGAAAAAATTGCATTATTGGTGCACATGTAAACGTAGTCAATGTTTCCCAGTATGTATGTAAGCATGCATGCAGGGTGCGAAATACGGGGGGGTCCGGGGGGCTCGACGAAATATAATATTTTATTGTCACTAATGGTCACTAAAATGTTTTTAAGCTCACCATGTCCAGTGTTCAGAATTAAAAACATTTATTCACAAATATGTTCTATTTTTTGCCAAGCGGAGCCAGCCAGTCCTGTGCACGTATGCAAATTAGCCATGTGCACCAAACAGAAGAAACATTGAGAAGTCATACTAAAAATGGCTAGCAAGCATAAATATATATTATATATTTCTTTCTTTCTTCTAAAGAACACGCACACAAAAAGAAGAAAATTGCGGCACCACAAACAACATTGGACCCCATTGACTTTCATTTTATAGATAAAAAGCATCAAGACATTTTTCATCATCTTCTTTTGTGCTCCAAAGAAGAAAGACAGTAATACAGGTTTTTGTAACAACATTATGGTAAGCAAATGATGGGGTGATCACTTTCTTCAAATATCTAGATAGGAAACATTCACAATATCTTGCTTCACACAAAATGCTGCTGTTGCAAATTTGATCAATATTATTCAATGCTATGTCATGATGCCAGATCAGCAGAGATTTCTTCAGAGGTAGTAGCCTAAATATATACACAAAAGGATAAGCAGATATCACTGGCGGAGAGATCACAAACCCATATGCATTTGGGCCAAGAGAGATCCCTGATTATTTCCATACATCGTAGATAACGTAACTCTCATCTGTCCAGATGAGTGAGGGAATGTGTTATGGTGGAGGTGATTAGGCTGAGAATGAATGTGAAGAGGTCACAGATGGAAGATCACACAGTGAAGATGAAGGATTAGAGCAAGTCGACAGAGCTTTAAAAAGGTCATTCATCCAATATTGTGACATTTTCTGCTACAGAATGACGAAACATTACAAAGGTGGCCGAGAGAAAGACATGATCCGGTCAGGGAAATTAATAACGAAAAACAAGACAAAAAAAACAACATGACGCAAGAAGCAGGTCAGAAGGTTAACACAATGCCATGACTGCTAAATGCATACAGATTCAGACCAAATGAAACCAGTCAACTAAAGGTAAGCAACTGTGCATCAAGAAAACATTATTTTTTGACCACACTAGCCTTCAGGTTCTGTCGAACAGATAACCAAACACACTTCTCCATTTAGAGTGGTGACAGTAATCGACAGGCTGTAAATGAGCAAAGTCTTTTCATCAGGGTGTTTTCAAAACAGTAGCCCTGAGGAGACAAGGTCCTAATGACTGGAGAACTCCCACAGCAACTAGGATGGATGAATGATGGCATGTGAGAGGGACCATTGAAGACATGGAATACATTTGTTGGGTTTCCACTGATCAACGTAAAGCTACAATATAATGGTGATCTTGATGTGATGTGGCTTTCTTTTTTCTCACAAATAAGAGTGACCTTGAGGGTGAATAAGGGCAAAAGTATGGGGCAAATCGCAGGGACAGTGTTGAGCCGTATCTTAAAGGTATCAGAATTTTGTTGCAACCAGCAGTGATTACAAGTAGCACTTTTATCGGTCACTTGGTTTATAGTTAGTTAGTTAGTTAGTATACTTATTGTCCTTTTTCAGGAAATTTGTCATGGACTCAAAGCTGCAGTAGTACACAACATATACACACACAACCAAAAAGAAAGAAGGAAAAAAAAAAAACATATTAATAGATACAGGAATAAATATTATTAAAAAAATGTAAAAAAAAAATTGTAACGGTTACTCTTACAAAGTGGGACTCTGTAACGTCTCCCTGATGGCAGAAGCTGATACATTGGAAATTAAACGTGGCTTGAATCACTATTGTCTGTGCATTCTTAAAAACCAACGATTCATAAATTGATTGAAGTGATGTGTACTCTCTTACACCCTTAAAGATGAACTGAACTGAAATTTTGAGTAAAGGTGATATAACAGATGTATTTTATTTATTCTCATTGGTACAATTTTTAAAGTGGCAGAATTTGTTAAAAGGGATAAAATGGTATGTTGAAAATGTTGTTGTTGTTACACGGGCGCCGCCATGTTGGATTTCAACATTCGGCAACGTCACTGGAATGGTAAGCTACTCCGTTGCTAACCAACACTAGCAGAGCAGCCATTGCATGCAGCCCCTGGATTTCGAGTCCGTAGTGAGCATTTTTTAGCAACAGACTATTTAGAGAGTTGTACTTTCAATACAACCGGTTCACTGGTGAGGGTTAGGCTAAACCTGAGGCCATTCCGTCAATGTTAAACTTTTCAGGCTGTAGTACAGGGCAGACCGATAGACCAATGGCAAGTACTAACACCACCGATGCTATCTATGTTACCGCAGAGACAGGGCGCTGAAACGCTCACGTCAAGGCAGAGGACAGAGAAGTATGTTAACTGTTATCATGATAGCAAGCTAAGCAAAGGGCTGGATGTAACGTTGTCACATACACAAATCATATTGTGTTCAATATAGCTTTATAGCGTTCAACAAAACTGAGACACTCATTCATTGAAATTGAGTAACAAAATCAAGCTATATACCAAATGATCCAACCTAGGGAAAGAGCTAGCAGCTAACGTAAACACGTTGGAAGCACTTTTGTCAAACTCCACTAGCTAGCCACCACTCCGACCATATAAACCGTATAAATCATGACTCGTCTCGATAATAATGCGTTTACTAGCTGCTAATAAAACCACAGCAGGTCTGTAAACAGATTCCAATGTCCTACCCACCCTGAAGCTAGCTGATGTCCATCTCTCAGGGCACATTGTTGATACAGAGGGAGTTCACTTTTTTTTTTTTTTTTTTTTTTTTTTTTTTACGTTTCTTCATTCGGATCCATTTGTGATCCATTCCATTCTGAATAAACAAACAACGCAGTTTACATGCTTCATCCTTGTTGCATTATTCACTAAGATAATAATTAATAAATGCACGCACAATTATCCGTTAACTTGATAAATGTTGCAGTCAGATATGTTTTATGCACAAACAAATGCCTTTCAACGTGCACAATTCAGAAGTAAATGAATGTGCAGCAATTTGTACAAATAGAGAGTCTGTAAGCCTACTATACGTGTTGTAGCCATTAAATAAGCTCATTTAGTTTCATTAAAATATATATTTTTTTATTATTATTATTTTTTTCATCTATGTTGAATATAAAAAAGTTAACAGCATGAGTAAGATAGGATGCGCAATATATCGAGAGATATGGAGCGGGTCAGACATGATTTTGACCACTTAATTAAGATTTGCATTGTAGAAAGCCTTTCTTTAAAGTGAATTTCGTTTTGTATAAATTGTATCTTAATTTTAATATTTTTTTCATCAACCAATTGCCTGTATTTAATAAGCAAATATAGCAGACATTATAATCATGGAGGTGTCCGCGCGGTCACTTGCATTGCACGTGAACTGGAGTGCATCTCATCCTAACTTAACCGAAACTTAGTGTAGCCTATGCCTTACAGACATGAGAAATATAGAAAGCTTGAAATGTCTTTAAACGAAACAATTCAAAACGAAAAGAAATAGGCTACTCTCTGATTATGTAATGATGTGCATTTCTCTCTATAGGCGCGTTCACTACGGAGATGGCGATCGTCAGCTTAATCTTTGCAGCTGACACTGTTTATTAATAAAAATAAATGCATGCGCGTCACCGGATTTACAAATGCACATCTTGCTTGTTGCACGCACACATATTATGTAGGCTACATATTACGAAATAACGAGATATTATGTTGAAATAATTAGGCTAATTATTAATTATCATTATTAATAATAAATCTATAAGAATATTTGACTGAATGCTGAATGTTGCTTGTTCAATTGAATAAAATTAATTAATACTTTAATTGTGATAATTAAAATAATTGATTATTAAATATTAAGTGGCCTATGTTTGCTCATTTATTAATACTATTTGTATATAATATATCTAGCACCCCCTCAGCACCTGCGTTAAAAAATTCTCTGGTGCCACCCCTGGTTATAACGGCCCACGTATTAAAAAAATGGTCGGGTTTAAATCGGGCTTGGGTTCATAATTACAGTTAATGTGTCAGGCCGGGCGTGTGGTGGTAGTCAGATACCCATGCCACTAAAAGGACTCATTTTCGTCTGTGTATAGGACCTGCAGCTGCAGCTGCCTATATACCTTCGCAGGTTCTACCATGCCGGTGACGTCATCGGAATTGCCAGCGTTCTTATACTAACAAACGCAATTTTTGTGTTGCTTAAAAAAAGAGCTATATTGATATTTTTAATTCAAATTTTTTGTGTAATTTACTTTTAATTGTCATAAACAACACATTATCAACGTTGATTATTTCAGTTCAGTTCATCTTTAACTTTCATTGCAGTTTTAACAAGACGTGCAAGCTGTGATTTTAATTGGACCGAAATAATTCTCTGATTTACACCAAACATCCTAGGTCTTCTTAAAGGAGAACTCGGCAACTCTAGCGAACTCTAGTCACTTCTTCGCTGATTTTCCCTTTTGTTGTCGCATGTTTTCCCCACGAGCTCCCCCTACAGCTGTGGGGGGGGGGGGGGCGTATATTTCACAACACGGACGTAAAAAACTCACTTGCGGCAGCCTCCTCCCCCTCTCTTCCGCTGCTCATGTGCGTTTGTTATGATCGGAGCAAGCCAACTGTATCGTGTGGAGCTATGTCTACCGAGGTGGGTAATCTGGTAATACATCATACATGCGTGTGTGTTTATGTCGAATTGCCGTAAAGCAATTCGTGTTTCGCGCTCGCGCTCGTTCTCGTTCTCGCTTCTCACGAGACTTCCAATTTCTGTCTTACCGGGACGGCAGTCCCCAAGTTGCAAGGTTGGTTTTCCACCTGGGAACGCTGGGGGGAGCAGGGAAAGTCATCAATATCACCAGAATAGGTTGTTTAACCATCCAAATGATTTCTAGACAGTTTTATTAAGTTAAAAAAGTTACCAAGTTCTCCTTTAAAAAATACAATCATTGCTGGAATTTTGAACAAAGATAATCAATGTGGGCTTTCCAAGTAAATGAACAATCAATGACCACACCTAGATACATATACATGTAGGTATCCACCTGCTGAATAATATTATCTTGAATGATAACTGGGCTATTATCACCTAATCTTTTTGGATCCACTATCATTTCCTTCATTTTTGAAGCATTTACGTAAGATGATTTACATTTGGACCCCATTACTTTCATTGTAAACAAAAGATCGCCATGACATTTTTTTTTCAAAGATACTCTCATGTGTTTCACAGAAGAAATAAATTAAGACAGGTTTGGAACAACAATGAGGTGAGGAAATGATTGAATTTGCGTCTTTTTTATTTTTTTACATCTCATTGGACCAAAACACCACTCCATATGATTATTGAATATCAAAAATTGTGGGGAGAAAAAAAGCAGAATTTGTGTCAAATTCCTCAGGTTACACAAGGGTAAAAACCATTACAGAAGTCATGAATATATAAAGTATGTATATAAGAAGAGAGAACTTTAAGGTCATCTATGCTAGTGTACTTCTACAAATTTAAATTTGTATCAGTGGCACACAAAACACTGCAGTCGAAACCAAAGCAGATCATATACAGTACCAGACCACATACCGCATCCAACCCAATTGAATTCTCCACAGAATATTCTACTTTAAAGCACTATGGAGGAGGTCAAATATCATCACCGATACTAAACATGAGGATGTGTAAAATGTGTGTTCAGCCGGCTTGTGTAAAAAAAAAATTAAAAAAATAATGAAAAAAGTTACTGATAATGCATGTTTTGATGTGTCAAAAAGATTATGATTTTCCTCCTCTAGATATTTACAGTAGTGTCAAACTGTCATTCTGTTTGGTCCACGTGTTGTCAGAAATAAAGCTTTATTGCATCGGAGTAAAACCAGCTCGCTGCAGCAACAACGGATCTTGTCTCAATTAATTGAACAGAAACCAGAAATGGCAAATATCCACTACACAAGATTTATTACTATTTAAAAAAATCATTCTTTGTGTGCAGGTTACATCAATTTGTATCAATAAAACATTACCATCTGCCCATGTTTTTCAATGCAAGGAACATTAAAGCCTTGTGTTAATCTGTCTGGACTAAATTAAAGTCAGGTCAGGTAAGGAAGGACAGGGGGGATGAGGCACTGCACAGGCTAGCTTAATTTACAATTTAGGTGCTGTTTGTATGAGACCCACTGGAGACTACTTGCTGGTATTGGTCAAAAAAATAATCAATGAACTTCAAAAGCAATCAATTATCACATACCTCTACAAACCCTGCAACCTCTCAGCACACTGGTTCCCATGGTTTCCTTTTCACTGTCGAAAAAATAACAGAATGAAAAGTCATAATAAGACAAGAGAGATTCACACTCGTGGAAAATGTTTTTAAATGTGATGAAGTTAAAAGACTTAGTTTACCCAAAAATTCAAATGCTGTCATTAATTATTTACAATCATGTCTTCCACAAGACATGCGTTCATCTTTAGAAGATAAATAAAGATCTTTTTAAGATCTTTTTGAGGCTTGAAAGTGGCACTTGCGTGTCAATAGAGGGACAGAAAGCTCTCAGATTTCAAATATTTTCATTTGTGTTCTG